>NW_024870680.1:0-500000 GCF_019054845.1 Dipodomys spectabilis
GTCTTTTCTTTTCCCTTTCCCATTCTTCTTATTTTCTCTCTCTCTACTTTCATCCTACCCAACCTATTTCCTGCATTGAGATTAGGACTTACTTAACTCTCCCTGTGCCTCCCCCATACCAATCTATTCCTATTTTTTACCCATGTGTCTCCCTAACCCTAATAATTTCTGGTTTCCAAATTCTTCTTTGCGGTTCGAAGCCCATTAACATATAGTTGTTTGATGTTAAATAGATGTATCTGTTGAACTAGATTGTATCTGTAGACTATTGACTGTACAAATTCAGACTTCGGTTGATGGTTGCCTTAAGATAGTGTTCTAGCACAAAACTGGTGCTATTTTCATCTCAAATGGGGTGGAGTAAGCAGGAAAAACACAAGAAAAATGGCAAATCCGGGTATCTCAGTTCCCAATCTTGATAATCAGAGGACAGAACTGAGAATGAATAATCCAGAGGAGAGTTCCCAAATAGCTCTACAAACACTGCTGGCAAACATGATAAATGAAAAGATTGAAAACATACAAAGGACCCTGTATGAGCGTGATAGGGAGAGAGAGGAGGCAATCAAAAAGTTTATACAGGAATATCATAAGCAGGAGGAAGCTACTCAAAAACTGATACAGGATTTGCCTGAGCAGCTTGAGAATACTCAAAGAGAAAGGCAGGAATGGCGTGAGCAGGCTGAGAACACTCAAAGAGAACTACAGGAATCCCACGAACGGGAGGATGCTAATCAAAGAGTAATACAGGCATTGAGAGAGCAGGAAGAGAATACACAAAGATCACTAAAGGCATTCATGGAATCCATTAACAAAGAGCTGAAGGAAGTCAGGGAGACCACAAAGGAAATGCTGGATGGAACCCAACAGAAGGAATGGGAGTCCAAGGAAACCATAACCAATCAACTAAGTGATTCGAGAATAAACACTGAACACCAAATTAAGGAAGTAAAGAAGTTCATACAAGATCTAAACCAAAGCTTCAACAAAGAATTTAAAGCCATCAAAGCTGACCAATTAGAAGGAAAAGAGATAAAAAACAAAGTAGTAAGTCTTGACAGCAGATTAGACCATGCAGAAGATCGACTCTCGAGGATTGAAGACAGCCTAGATATTATAGAGAAAGAACATAAAACCATCCAAGACAAGTCCAAGAAATATGATAGATCCACCCAACACTTGGAAGACACCATCTAAGGATAATGGGCGTAGAGGAGCACCTAGAAACAGAAGTTAATGGTCTAGGAAATTTGCTTAACAGGATCCTAGCAGAGAACTTCGGAAACATGCAAAAAGATAGGCCTATTCAGATACCAGAAGCTTTTAGAACTCCAAATAGACCAGACCAGAATAGGACATCCCACCATCACATTATAATCCACACAGGATCAACTCAGACCAAGGAAAAGATCCTTAAAGCTGTCAAGGAGAAAAGATTAATCACCTATAAAGGGAAACCAATTAGAATCACCTCAGATTCCTCAGCAGAGACAATCAAAGCAAGAAGAGCCTGGAATGATGTATGCCATGCCCTAAAAACAAATAACTATCAACCAAGAATGCTGTACCCAGCTAAACTCTCCTTCATAACTGAAGGCCAAATAAAAAACTTCCATAGCAAAGAAAAATAGAAACAATACATCTCCACCAAACCAGCCCTACAAAAGATTCTTAAAGATGTCCTACACCTAGAAAACCAACAAGACCACAATAAAGGCCAAGAAACTGCACCCAAACTGAGAATCCAAGAACCATAGGAAGAACCCAGTTTTCACAGCCCTTAGGAAGGTGGATAACATGGCAGGAACTCCCAAATACCTCTCAGTCCTATCTCTTAACATTAACGGACTGAACTCTCCAATTAAGCGACATAGACTGTTTAGTTGGATTAAAAAAGAAGACCCTTCTATCTGCTGCCTGCAAGAGTCACATCTTGCCCATAAAAACAAACACATTTTCAATGTTAAAGGCTGGAACAAAATCTACCAACCAAACGGCCCCCATAAACTGGCTGGAGTTGCAATCCTAATATCAGATAAAATAGACTTCAAATTAAAATCATAAGAAGAAATAAAGAAGGTTTCCACATACTAAAAAAGGGATCTCTCCTTCAGGAGGATATTACAATTCTAAATATCTATTAGCCAAACAATGGAGCACCCAAATTTATCCAAGAAACACTACTTTCCCTCAAATCCCATATAGATCCAAAGACATTAATTGTTGGGGATTTTAACACAACACTCTCCCCACTAGGTAGATCAACTCGGCAAAACTCAACAGAGAAACCGAAGATCTCAACAGCTGCGTAGATCAACTCGACTTAACAGACATCTACCGAATATTTCACCCATCAGCATCAGAAAACACGTTTTTCTCAGCAGCACATGGAACATTTTCTAAAAGAGACCACATCTTAGGGCACAAAGCAAACTTGTCTAAATTCAGAAACATTGGAGTTATACCTTGCATTCTCTCTGACCACAAGGGAATAAAATTAGAACTCAACACCAAAAGCCACCAAAGAAAGTCTGGTATCACATGGAGGCTGAACAACACACTGCTGAATCACGAGTGGGTCATGGAAGTGATTAGAAAGGAAAGCCAAATGTTCATGCTACTCAACAAAAATGAAAACACTAATTACCAGCTCCTCTGGGACACAGCAAAGGCAGTACTCAGAGGCAAGTTTATAGCTCTGAGCTCCTACATCAACAAATTGGAGAGATCTGAAACCAACAATTTAATGACACATCTAAACCTCCTTGAAAAAGAGCAGCAAGATAAACCCTAATCCAGTAGACAGAAAGAAATAATTAAAATTAAATCAGAATTAAATGAATTAGAATCCAAAAAAACTATAGAAAGAATCAACAAAACAAAGAGTTGGTTCTTCGAAAAAATTATCAAAATTGACAGACCCTTAGCAAATCTTATCAGAAAAAGAAGAGAACACACCCAAATAAATAAACTCAGAGATGAGAATGGAAACATCACCACGGAAACAACCAAGATTCAGAATGTTATAAGGGAATACTTCTCAAAACTTTATGCTAATAAGTTTGAGAACTTGACAGAAATAGACCTTTTCCTAGCAAATATTGACATGCCAAAACTAAACCAAGATGAGTTAAACCATTTTGACAGGCCCATATCAAGCATTGAAATAGAAACAGCAATAAGAGACCTCCCAGCTAAGAAGAGTCCAGGACCAGATGGTTTTACAGCGGAATTCTACAAGGCCTTCAAAGCAGAGCTCACACCAATACTCCTCCAACTCTTCAATGAAATTGAAAGAGAGAGTTCACTACCGAACACATTCTATGAAGCCATCATTACCCTCATCCCAAAACCAGGCAGGGACTCATCAAAGAAAGAGAAATATAGACCCATTACTTTGATGAACATTGATGCAAAACTTCTCAACAAAATCTTGGCCAATTGACTTCAACAATTCATCCAAAAAATTATACACCACGATCAAATTGGATTCATTTCAGGGATGCAAAGCTGGTTCAATACACGCAAATCAATTAATATTATTCATCACATCAACAGGAGCAAGAATAAGAACCACAAGGTTATCTCAATAGATGCAGAAAAAGCATTCGACAAGATCCAACACCCCTGTATGATGAAGGTATTGGAAAAATTAGGAATCCATGGAACATTCCTCAATACAATAAAGTCTGTATATGACAAACCTACAGCCAGTATTATACTTACTGGTGAAAAACTAAAGCCATTTCCTCTTAACTCAGGAACAAACAAGGATGTCCACTCTCTCCACTGCTCTTCAATCTAGTATTAGAATGCCTAGCTACAGCAATAAGACAAGATGCAGACATAAAGGGGATCCAAATAGGGAAAGAAGAAATAAAACTCTCCCTCTTTGCAGACGACATGATCTTGTATTTAAAGAATCCCATAGACTCCACCCCAAATTACTCAAGCTGATTCAAAACTTTGGCAAAATAGCAGGGTATAAAATTAGCCCCCAAAAATCAATGGCTTTTCTGTTTACCAACAATGAGAAAAGTGTGGCTGAATTTAGGAAAGCAACTCCATTTGTAATAGCCCCACAAAAAATAAAATACCTAGGAATTAATTTAACCAAAGAAGTGAAGGACCTCTATGATGAAAACTTTAAAATCTTGAAAAAGGAAATGAAAACAGAACTTAGAAAATGGCAAATCCTCCCATGCTCCTGGATTGGAAAGATTAATATCGTGAAAAAGGCAATACTTCCCAAGGCTATCTACAAATTCAACGCGATACCTATCAAAAGTCCAACCTCATTCTTCAAGGAAATAGAAGAGGCAATCCAAAAATTCATATGGAATACTAAAAGACTACAATAGCAAAAACGCTCCTCAACGGAAAGAACACTACTGGAGGAATATCAATTCCAAATTTCAAACTCTACTATAAAGCCATAATAATCAAAACAGCTTGCTTTTGGCATAAGAACAGACCTCAGTACCAATGGAATAGAATTGAAAACCCAGAAATGAACCCACAGACCTATAGCCATCTATTCTTTGATAAAGGAGCTAAAAAAAATAGAATGGAAGAAAGACAGCCTCTTCAGTAAAAGGTGCTTGCAAAATTGGTTAACTACTTGTAGAAAACTAAAGCTAGATCCTTATATATCACCCTGCACCAGAATCAACTACAAATGGATCAAAGAACTCGAAATCAAAGCAGACACTCTGAAAACATTACAAGATGAAATAGGAGAAACCCTAGGTCTCCTTGGCTCAGGCCGAAATTTTCTTAATAGAGACCCAGAGACACAACAAATCAAAGGGAGGTTGGACAAATGGGATTGCATGAAGTTGCAGAGCTTCTGCATGGCAAAGGACATAGCTAGCAAGATAAACAAAAAGCCCACGGATTGGGAGAAGATCTTCACTAGCCATACAACAGACAAGGGTCTCATATCTAAAATATACGTGGAACTCAAAAAATTAAATCCCCCAACAACAAATCCTCAAAGAAACAACTGCCCAAAAAACAAGTGGGCTAAAGACTTACAGAGAAACTTCTCTGAAGAAGAAAGAAAGATGGCCAATAGACACATGAAGAAATGCTCAACCTCCCTAGCCATAAAAGAAATGCAAATCAAAACAACATTGAGATACCACTTCACTCCAGTTATTATGGCAAAAATCAAGAACTCTAACAACAACAGATGCTGGAGGGGATGTGGACAAAAGGGAACCTTACTTCATTGTTGGTGGGAATGTAAACTTGTTCAACCACTTTGGAAAGCAGTATGGAGGTTCTTCAAAGGACTTCACGTAGAGCTCCCCCATGACCCAGCAAAATCACTTTTGGGCATTTATCCAAATGTTTACAAACAAGACCACACTAAAGCTACCAGAACAACTATGTTTATTGCAGCATTATTTACCATAGCTAAGATATGGAACCAACCCAAATGCCCCTCAGTAGATGAATGGATCAAGAAAATATGGTATATATACACAATGGAATTCTATGCCTCCATCAGAAAGAATGACATTGCCCCATTTGTTAGGAAATGGAAAAACTTGGAAAAAATTATATTAAGTGAAGTAAGCTAAGCCCAAAGAAACATAGGTCCCATGGTTTCCCTTATTTGCAATATCTAGTATATGTATGAGTCAAGCGGAAAAGGTCAGATAATGTGATGTTAAGAAAATGAACCCTTAGGTATGTATTTTAATGTCTTTTTCTTTCATGCATTTGTTTCTAATGCATTTATTAGATTATTTCTTTGTTGCTGTGTATGTCCCTCCCCCACAGTATAACCCCTGCTTTCACTATATTTGATGTCAGTATAACTTGTGGAGGAGATCTGGAAAAACAAGTCGTCTAAGGATACAGGTGGACCTGTTACAACAATGAGAAGTACAAGTTGTCATGTCGAAAACGAACTTTACAACGTTGGTGCGCGGGGAGGGGGGGGGGTGTAAGGGGGGGAGTGTAGGATTGGGTGGGGGGGTGAGGGGGGAGGCTGGGAAGGGATTTGAAGGGTAAACAAAAGAGGAGGCTGCAATGCTTGATAAGAAATGTATGCATTATCCTGCCCATGTAATTGTAACCCCTCTGTACAATATGTTCACAAAAATAAAATTAGAAAAAAGAAATGTACTCATTATCTTGCCCATGTAATTGTAACCACTCTGTACAGTATTTTCACAAGAAAAAATCAATAAATACAATAAAATTTTCTCTTTATAAAAATAGAAAATTTATCTCCACTAAATCACATGAAAATATTTAAAAGAAAGAGAGTCTCCAAAAAAAATAGTGTCATGGTCTAAAACCAATGATTTTTTGGAAATAATTCTCATAATGTATCCTAACATCGTTGTTATTCAAAACAATACAGTAATTTTTCTAATTAGGCATAGGCCATAAAATATTAACACTTGCCCATTTTCCTGTGTATTGCCTATGATTTCTGAGTTTAAATCAAGTTTGAAAGATAGTTTGAGTAATGAAATGAATAGAATAGGCTGTAAAGTTATTGTTCTAAATTCTGTGCTCAGAATAATGTCATTTACAAAGCAATACTTGCTTCTGAACAAAGAAATGATCGTCTCTAAAATCTGTAATTTCTTCTATTTTACTATAGGTTTACAGACTTGATTTAATTCTTTAATCATGTGAACACATTATGTAAGTATTAACTATAAATGGATGGTTATAATGACATTGTTGCAAAACTGTATTTCTTGACAATTTAAGAAAAAAAGATGCATTTTAATTTGTAGAATACAGGTTTGGGGACCATTTGTACCTAGTGAAAAATTATATTCACAGTGTGACACATCACAGAGTAGGTGATCAATGAATGTATAAATGAATGAATGAACAAATCAGCAAGTATTAATGGATGTCGCATAACACTACAGTCAGCTTCCTGGACGGAGAAGTTCGGTGGGGCCAGCTTCAATTAATAAGCAAAAACCTATGCTTGAGGTATGGCACAAGTAGTAGAGAACCAGAGGAGCATACCAACTATGCCCAAGGTCTTGAGTCCCAACCCTAGTACCAGAAAATATAAACAAAAGAAAAATCAAATGCATATGAGAATTATTATCATTAATTGTAAATAAAATATGGAAACTTTACCCAATACTGCACAAATATTATTCCTGTTCTCTATAAAGTGCTATAATTGTATTATGAATACATTTAGACTAGCCTCTCTCACATATTTTCTGCATAGGAAATATTTTACATATTTAAAATAACTTCACATATTTGATAGAATACATTGCTGTAATTGTTACATCTGTTCTTTAGAAATGCTGTCATTTGACCTGGGAAGGTGACTCAGTGGTAGTGTTCTTGCCTTGAATGCATGAGGCCCTGGGTTCGATTCCTCAGCACTACATAATCAGAAAAAGCCAGAAGTGATGCTATGGCTTTAGTCATAGAGTGGTAGCCTTGAGCTGAAGAGCTCAGGGACAGTGCCCAGGTCCAGAGTTCAGGCTCCATGACTTACCAAAAAAAAAAAAAAAAAAGTAAGGGGTTGGGAAGATGGCTCGTGGTAGAATGCTTGCCTTGCATGCCTGAGGCCCTGGGTTTGATTCCTCAGCACCACATAAGCAAAAAGAAAAAAAACGGAAGTGGCACTGTGGCTCAAGTGGTAGAGTGCTAGCCTTGAGCTGAAGAGCTGAGGGACAGCGCCCAGGCCCAGAGTTCAGGCCCCACAACCGGACCCCCCCAAAAAAAGAAAAGTAATGGTGTGAAATTTGTAAAAGGACAAATTTATCACTTATGTTTGCAAATGCCAGATATAACTGAAAAAAACTGACAAGATTATGTATGCATTTGCATAACAATATGACTTGATTTAGAGTCAACTAGTGTTGTTTTTATTTAATCATTACTAGTAACATTAAATTCATCACCATTATATGTATTTGTGCATATGTGTGTGTGTGTGTGTGTGTGTGTGTGTGCAGGTAGTGATGATACTTGAACTCAGAGCTTGATAATGTCTTTTAGCTGCTTTGTTCAAGGCCAGAGCTCTACCATTTGATCCTCAGCCTGTGATATTTTTGGTCTTTAATCACAAAGAGGAGTCTCACAGACTTTCCTGACTGGGATGGATTTGAACCTCAGTCCTTAGATATCAACCTACTGAGCAACTAAGATTCCAAGCAGGTAAATAAGCCGCCTTATATTTAAAGCTAAAATTATCTACATTTGCCTGGTGATCATATGCAGTGTATTCCAACCAGGACATCATAGTGGTAAAGAAAGAACATCTGTGAAACATGCTGTGGTTTTAATGATAACCTCCTTTTGACAATGAAGCCTGAATTTATAACTTTTATAACTGTACTGAGAAAAAAATATTTAAAAGGACTTTGTCATTTGATGTACTAATGTATTATAAAAATTAATATTTATATCTGGTCAGCAAAGATATTACCATGAAGATTAGAACATTTGCCATAGTTCAGTATTTAATGATACAGACACATAAATTATTTCAACAGTTTCTTTGCTAAATCTCCTTTTTTTATTATCATAATTGTCATTCTCTTAAATGGCTTAGAGAGATGATTATATTTTATGTTTGCACATGAATAATTTTGTATAGTAAGAAAAACATCATACCCAAAATGTATTACATATGTGTTAATGTTTGAATTTCCCAGGGCATAAATAGTATCATAATATCTTCATCCTACAGTAAAATTACATCTTTGTACGCTATGCTGCCATCTAGCGAGTTTTCTAGGTATTTACGTCTATATGTATGAGTACCGGTACCTGAGTGAGAGTACTCACTTGTGGATTGGCACAAAGCATATCATGCCAAAACATCACATATTTAAAAATTAAGATATATATTTCATATTCAAGTAGAACTACATTTAGAGTTCCATTGTATAAGTCTAAGTGTATTTACAATACAGTAATAATACTTCATCTGTAAATAGAAGGAAAGAAGGAAATCTCTAAAATATCTGAACTCATTTCCACGTTGATTGTCCTGAACCATTTTCCTAATGGCATTGTGATGAAATTGGATGGTTGGGGAGTCACAAAATCTTGAATACACATTTACCTTTTGTTAACTTTTATGTGTTGCTACACATGCTTTTTAATTTTTGAGTTCTTAAATACTTTAAAATATATACACAGCTCTTAGATTTCAAAACTATATATTTCATGATATTGGAGAAACATGTGCATGCTACAGAAAAGAAAAACAAGTCGGGCACTGGTGGCTCACTCCTGTAAATCCTAGCTACTCAGGAGGCTGAGATTTGAGGATCTTGGTTCAAAGCCAGCCCAGGCAGGAAAGTCTGTGAAACTCTTATCTCCAATAAACCACCAGAAAACCGGAACTGGTGCTGTAGCTGAAGTGGTAGAGCATTAGCCTTGAGCTGAAGAGCTCAATAGATGCAGAAAAAGCATTCGACAAGATCCAACACCCCTTTATGATGAAGGTTTTGGAAAAATTAGGAATCCATGGAACATTCCTCAATACAATAAAGGCTGTATATGACAAACGTACAGCCAGCATTATACTGAATGGTGAAAAATTAAAGCCATTTCCTCTTAACTCAGGAACAAGACAAGGATGTCCACTCTCTCCACTTCTCTTCAATCTAGTACTAGAATGCCTAGCTACAGCAATAAGACAAGATGCAAACATAAAGGAGATCCAAATAGGGAAAGAAGAAGTAAAACTCTTCCTCTTTGCAGATGACATGATCTTGTATTTAAAGCATCTCATAGTCTCCACTCCCAAGTTACTCAAGCTGATTTAAAACTTTGGCAAAGTAGCAGGGTATAAAATTAACCCCCGAAAACCAATGGTTATTCTGTTTGCCAACAATGAGAAAAGTGTGGCTGAATTTAGGAAAGCAACTCCATTCGTAATAGCCCTGCAAAAAATAAAATGCCTAGGAATTAACTTAACCAAAGAAGTGAAGGAACTCTATGATGAAAACTTTAAAATCTTGAAAAAGGAAATCAAAACAGAACTTAGACAATGGCAAAAACTCCCATGCTCCTGGTTTGGAAAGATCAAAATCATGAAAATAGCAATACTTCCCAAGGTTATCTACAAATTCAATGCGATACCTATCAAAATTCCAACTTCATTCTTCAAGGAAATAGAAGAGGCAATCCAAAAATTCATATGGAATAATAAAAGACCCCGAATAGCAAAAACGCTCCTCAACGGAAAGAGCACTGCTGGAGGAATATCAATACCAAATTTCAAACTCTACTATAAAGCCATAGTAATCAAAACAGCTTGGTACTGGCACAAGAACAGACCTCAGGACCAATGGAATAGAATTGAAAACCCAGAAATGAACCTACAGACCTATAGCCATCTAATCTTCGATAAAGGAGCTAAAAAAATAGAATGGAAGAAAGACAGCCTCTTCCGTAAATGCTGCTGGCAAAATTGGTTAACTACTTGTAGAAAACTAAAGCTAGATCCTTATATATCACCCTGCACCAGAATCAACTACAAATGGATCAAAGAACTCGAAGTCAAAGCAGACACTCTGAAAACATTACAGGATGAAATAGGAGAAACCCTAGGTCTCCTTGGCTCAGGCCGAAATTTTCTTAATAGAGACCCAGAAACACAACAAATCAAAGAAAGGTTGGACAAATGGGATTGTATGAAGTTGCAGAGCTTCTGCATGGCAAAGGACATAGCTAGCAACATCAATAGAAAGTCCACAGATTGGGAGAAGATCTTCACTAGCCATACAACAGGCAAGGGTCTCATATCTAAAATATACCTGGAACTCAAAAAATTAAATCCCTCAACAACAAATCCTCAAAGAAACAACTGTCCAATAAATAAGTGGGGTAAAGACTTAAAGAGAAACTTCTCTGAAGAGGAAAGAAGGATGGCCAATAAACACATGAAGAAATGCTCAACCTCCCTAGCCATAAATGAAATGCAAATCAAAACAACATTGAGATACCACCTCATCCCAGTTAGAATGGCAAAAATCAAGAACTCTAATAACAACAGATGCTGGAGGGGATGTGGACAGAAGGGAACTTTACTTCATTGATGGTTGGAGTGTAAACTTGTTCAACCACTTTGGAAAGCAGTATGGAGGTTCCTCAGAATACTCCACATAGAGCTCCCCTATGACCCAGCCATCCCACTTTGGGCATTTACCCAAATGCATACAAACAAGACCACACTAAAGCGACCAGCACAACTATATTTATTGCAGCATTATTTACTATAGCTAAGATATGGAACCAACCCAGATGCCCCTCAGTAGATGAATGGATCAAGAAAATGTGATATATATACACAATGGAATTCTATGCCTCCATCAGAAAGAACGACATTGCCCCATTTGTTAGGAAATGGAAAGACTTGGAAAAATTATATTAAGTGAAGTAAGTCAAGCCTAAAGAAACATAGGTCCCATGGTTTCCCTTATTGAAATATCTAATATATGTCTGAGTCAAGCAGAAAATTCCAGTTAAGATGATGTTAGGGACATGAACCCTAAGATATATATTCAATTTTTTTTTCTTTCATGCTATTGTTTCTAACGCATTTGTAAGATAATTTCTTTGTTGCTTTGTATGTTCCTCCCTCACAGTATAACCCCTGCTTTCACTGTATTTGATGTCGGTATAATTTGTGGAAGGGAAGGGGGAAAACAAGTCATTTAAATAGGGATACAGGTGGACGCATTGCAACAATGAGAAGTACAAGTCGTTATGTCAAAAACGAACTTTACAACTTTGGTGGGGGGCGGGAAGAATTGCATGGGGGGTGGGGGGAGGATGGGAAGGGGTGGGAAGGGGAAACAAAGGAGGAGGCTACAATGCTTGATAAGAAATATACTCATTATCTTGCCAATGTAATTGTAACCCCTCTGTACAATATTTTCACAATAAAAAAATAAAAATTATGAAAAAGATGTTGGAGACAGAAAAATAATAATAGCCAAAATATGTCTAAAATGCCTCAGCATAATATAGGAAAATATTTGGTGGAAAAGAGAATAAAATGTTAAATATAAAATGTGCTACATTCTAAAATGAAGTGATAACTTGACAGAAAATATGTTCAATTTATCCAGAAATGTAAGGAAGCCTCAAATGTGAGCACACTTTTTAGTATTAATGGTAAAGGATGGTGTAAATTTATAACCGTTTTTGTCCACTGTTTTTGTATACCGTTTTTGTACACTGAAGAGTCAGGGGCATATAGTAAACTGAATTATTGAATTCACAATCTCAGTAAAATAATATTTCTGACATGGTATTTAAAATATTTACCACAATTTTGTAAAATACACATATGTATATATGTGTATGTGTGAATTTAAGCATTTGAAAGGGTAATATTTCATTGGAAATTTCGCATTATGACATGATCTGAGCCTAGTGCTGGTGGTTTATGCCTATAATCCTAGCTATTTATGAGACTGGGATCTGAGGATTGTGGTTCAAAGACAGCCCACGCAGGAAAATCTATGAAACACTTATCTCTAATTAGCCAGCAAAAAGGCTGGAAACCCGGGGTACCAGTGACTCACTCCTGTAATCCTAGCTACTCAAGAGGCTGAGATCTGAGGTTTGCAGTTCAAAGCCAGATGGGGCAGGAAAGTCTGTGAGATTCCTATCTCCAATTAACTACCAGAAAACCGAAAGTGCTGCTCTGACTCAACTGGTAGAATGATCCCCTTGAGCTGAAGAGCTCAAGGACAGCACCCAGGTCCAGAGCTCAATTCCCACAAGTTACAAAAGAAAAAAAACAGCTGGAAATGGAGCTGTGGCTCAAGTGGTAGAGCACTAGTCTTGAGCAAAAAGCTTAGGGACAGCATCCAGGCCCTGATTTTATGCCCCAAAACTGACACATATACACATGCAATCTAATATTTTTCTATTAAACACAAAATATAATTAACTTTTCTCTTAGCTGTATCAAACTGTCATCAATGGACATGGAAACAGGAAGATTTTCATGCAGGATTTTTCAGATACACACATGAAAATTTGCTTTGCACAGTGCATTTCCCAGCCCAATTCAACACAAAATATATCTCACATTTTAAAATTACTTGTCTCTAGTTACTGGTTTTACCTTCTATATCAGTCTGCTCTGACCACCCATAATGTCCTAAACACCAGTGAGTTTCCTTCCTTTTGAATGGCTTATTTTTACATCCATATATATTGATTATATGAATTATTGTTGTTTAGTGTGATGTTTCCACATAGGCATGCACTGTGCCCTTCTTTTCTCTCTTTTCTGAAGCCTTTCTCAACCTCTAATGCATGACCTTCCTCTTGGCACAATGCAGCTACAGAATTCCCTTTGTTCCTAAGACAATGCCCAAGACTACTCATGACCAGGTTAAGCATCTGTGTCTGTGTGTCCTGCATTGCAATCCCCTTTGTTGTTATTCCCAAACAAAGCTGTACCGCATGGAGATTCATTAAACATACTTGGATTCTTAAAACCTCACATACATGCACTCCTAGTCACATACACATAACATTGGAAATTGTGAATATGTATTTAAAGTCACTCTATAGTATGTATTTAATTACATAACTCTTTTTGTTGAGATCTGAAGGGTCACAGTTAAAGCCTTTAAATAATCAGCCAAAGCAGGGATGGAGCAATTACTCAAGTAGAAAAGCACCAGACAAGCAAGTATGGAATTTTTGAGTCCAAATTCCAATGCTAGCAAAGCAAATAGAAAGTTTACGTGTGTTTTTGTCACAAACTATCTGACTGTAGTTCTTTGCTTTACCCAGATAGAAATGGTGAGCATGGCCCTTGACAGGGGTTTGCAAGCAGACGCAGTGGATAGTCACGGATCCTGGGCCTTGGAGTTAGGCTGGTGGTCGGTAATGTGGGATTGAGCAATGCATGGGGGCTCATCCTTAGCCATGAGGTGTGAAAGACTTTGGACACCTCAGTCCTGGACAGGCAGCGAGAGTTATCTTTCTCCTGCTGGTCCTGAATAGGAATGGCAAGTCTCCCTTTAGTTCTCACACACTTTGCCTTGATGGTCTGTTCCCCTCAGTTCAATATCCAAATAATCCCGAACTACTCACCTCTGCTTCGGCCTGTAGTTATGCAACCTGGACTGGCGGGAGACAAGGCCATTGCCATGGGAGGTTATGCTGCTGGTCTCACCAATGCCAGAACGCTATTGCTCTGGCTGGCCCTGTCCACCCTGCATCCGACTTTCCTTCCTTCTGCCACCACAATCCCAGAGCCTTTCTGTGATGGTTCCAGCTACTATGAGAATCGCCTGCTGTTCTCACCATACTGCTGCAGCTGCTGCCATACTGCTGGCGCTTCTGCACTCTACCAGCTTAGCTGCTGTACCAAGAACTAGAATTGAAAGGAGCCAAGAGAGGCCACTCCAGAAAATAGTTTGTATTGGATCTCTTGTTGCAATGCTAGGTTGGGCCATACCGGGGGATGCCCCAGCTGTTTGCAAAGTGAACTCAGAGTACACAAGGGGTTTGGAAAAGGGATTCTGCATGAATCGTGGCAAATAACGGACTGAGTGCATCATGGCTTAGTACCTGCTAACAGTCATGCTTGTCCCTGGAATAAAGTGCTGCATTTTCTCACATCATAGGTCTTCTGCTGATGTATGTCTAGTGCTTTCTAATCAAAGCAGTCTGCTTACCCTGAGGCCGTCCAACAGCCTGGTTAGTATTTTGGGTGGCCAGGTCCTCAGGAAGGTTCTAGCTCCTTCTAGCTAAGGATTTAATCCTGTCTGGTCTCCAACAGTTCAGCAAATTTAAGGAAACATATACTTTCAAAAAATGCGCAAAGGGATCCACATAGGGAAAGAAGTTAAACTATCCCTTTTTGCAGACGACATGATACTATACCTTCACGATCCCAAAAACTCCATTCTCAAACTCTTAGAAGTCATAAATCACTTCGGCAAAGTAGCAGGATGCAAAATAAACCCACAAAAATCAGTTGCTTTCCTGTACACTGACAATGTACAAGAAGAGAGGGAAATAAAGGGAGCAACCCCATTCACAATAACCTCCCAAAAAATGAAATATTTAGGAATTAACCTAACCAAAGATGTAAAAGAACTATTTAATGAAAACTATAAAAAGTTAAAGAAAGAAATTGCAGAAGACACTAGGAAATAGAAAGACCTCCCATGCTCTTGGATAGGCCAACTTAATAGAGTGAAGATGGTAATACTGCCAAAATTAATATACAAATTCAATGCAATTCCTATTAAAATCCCAATGACGTACATCACTTAAATGCAGAAAACAGTCCAAAAATTCATATGGAACAACAAAAGACCAAGAATAGCCAAAACAATTCTATGGAATAAAGACAACATGGGAGGGATATCCATGCCGAACTTCAAACTCTACTACAGAGCTATATTAACAAAGATAGCATCGTAATGGCACAAAAACAGACCCGAAGACCAATGGAACAGAAGATCCAGAAATAAATCCACAGGCCTACGGCCAGCTGATATTCGACAAAGGAGCCAAAGACATACAATGGAAGAAACACAACCTCTTCAACCAATGGTGCTGGGAAAACTGGGCAGCCACATGCAGAAAACTAAAAGTGGACCCCAGCCTATCACCATGCACCAACATCAACTCAAAATGGATTAAAGACCTTGACACTAAACCTGAATCTCTGAAACTACTGCAGGACAGAGTAGGAGAGACACTTGAACTAATAAGCACAGGAAGGAACTTCCTGAACAGAGTTCCGGGGTCACAACAAATTGGAGAGAGATTCGACAAATGGGACTACCTTAAAATAAAAAGTTTCTGCACAGCTAAATCTATCGCAACCAAGCTAGAAAGACAACCAACTAATTGGGAAAAAAAATATTTACCAGCAATATATCAGACAAGGGGTTAACATATATAGGGAACACAAGAAACTAATCGCTCCCAAACCTAACAAACCAATTACTAAATGGGCAAGGGAAATAAAGAGGGACTTCTCAGATGAAGAAATAAAAATGGCAAAGAAACACATGAGGAAATGTTCATCATCCCTGGTGGTGAAGGAAATGCAAATAAAGACAACCCTGAGATACCACCTTACCCCAGTCAGAATGTCCCACATCCACTAATCAGCCAACGACAAATGCTGGAGGGGATGTGGAGAAAGAGGAACCCTATTACACTGCTGGTGGGAATGTACACTTATACAACCACTTTGGAAAGCAGTCTGGAGGGTCCTTAGAAAGCTAAAGATTGACCTCCCTTATCACCCAGTCATACCACTTCTAGGCATCTACCCTGAACAACAAGAACCAATATACAAGGACACATGTACCTCCATGTTTATTGCAGCACTGTTCACAATAGCTAGGATATGGAAACAACCCAGATGCTCCACACAGATGAATGGATCCAAAAATTGTGGTATCTATACACAATGGAATATTATGCAGCCATTAGAAATGACAAAATAATCACATTTGCAGGGAAATGGATGGAGCTAGAAGGAATCATGTTGAGCAAGGTAAGCCAAGAGCGAATAGACAAACGGTACATGGTCTCCCTGATAAGTGGATGCTAAATCCAAAATGTTAGGTGATACGACAAAATTAACAGGACTTAAGAAACAAAGAACTCCCTCTCATCTGGTCGAACCACTACTAAATATCCCCATGCTGCTGATCACATGTATGGTGTATATATGTACACCGTTATATGTTATAGACTGTGATAGACAATTTGCTCCGGGAAAGTTAGAATGAACTTGTGACTTTAAAGGAGCATCATTATTCCACAATACTGTGAAATTTGGGAAATTATGTAATCACCTAATCACAATTAAAAAAAAAAAAAAAAGAACCTCGAGGAAGGTAGGGAGGGAAGGGATGGTAGGGGGAAAACAATGGAGGGGGTAACAATGCTCAATATGAAGTGTACTCATTACCTTGCTCATGTAACTGTAACACTCTGTATAGTATCTTTACAATAAAAAATTTAAAAAACGCGCATATGTGAAGACTAATCCATAAGAAGGCTTCACAATATTTAATAGCATTTTACTGATGTTTAATTCCTGCCCCGGGAAGAGGTGAGGCTCTACCATCTGGTTCGTTTTGGTCTTATTTTATTGTACAACACTTGTCCTTTGAACAAAAATACCCTAATTATTCTATGGTAAATTAAATGTTATGCAAGCCTTTAGTTTTCTGTCAAAAGTGGTCAAAATCTAATCTTCTGTCAGACCTCTAAGCTTGTAGAATTATTATTATTATTATTATTATTATTATTTTAATGTAGCAATAAGTATCAAACAGACTTCTGTGGGCAAATGCGAAATTTCAGGGCTTAAGTTGGATTACACAAAGGAACATATACATTTTCTTTTCAAAGGACAAAGATTTAAAAAGCTTATGATGACTTAGTAAAGGTTTTCTGATGATCAAATACAGCCTTTTTGAGGAGCAACTTCTAACTTAATTGAAAGGATGCAAAGTAGTTCAAGTTGATTTTTTTTAATCACTTCAAATAATTTTAACTGGCTCTTATGCTGTAGTAAATTGCAGGAAATGATACACCTTAAAAATCTAATTAATTTTCTAGATTAAATTCATCCAACATAGAAATAATATATTTCCACACTCATTTTGTTTTTTTCACAATGGACAAAATAGATGGTGTTTGAACGAAGTTAAGATGCAAATGCATGAAAGGCCATTTTTAACAAAGATGATGAGGTATGTTTTTCCATAAGCCAGGATTCAAGAGTTTAAACTTTAACCGTTCAACTCTTTTTACAACTCACTAATTTTTAATGTGTTGTTATCTACTCTTTTATGTACTGTTTATGAATTGCTTCTTTTATTTCTGTCAGAATGTAACTTGATCAGAGAGTCAGTTTGTCATACCAAGTGTGAATGTCCTCAAGGATTTCCAAAGGTTTTGGACATTGAGGTATATCAGGACTGTGTGACAAATAAGAGAATAAATAATCTCTGAAAGATTTTAGCAAATTTTTGCTGCTGCTGAAAAAATCATTCTATGTGTAGTATCTATGAAAGAAAAATAAAGTATTTTGGGATTACAGGCTGAAATGAAAGATAAGAAATGAACCAATACATGGTTAAATAAGAATTTTTTTTGAAAAATTGCAAAGATATATTATAGTGTAAAAATATACCCACAAGAGAAGACATAAGACAAAAAAGAACATTAACACAGATTTAAACATAGTAACATTAAAAACTGTGGTGAGGAGGTATATTTTCAAATGAAAACACAAAGGGTAATATTTAAGAAACAAGACACAAAACTAGTTGGATGTGATGCTTTCATCCCTGCTACTCAAGAAGCGCAGAAAGATGCAGAGTTTGAGGGGACATTGAGGGAGGAAGAGCTCAAGTTTGATGTGAACTGAGGCCCCATAATGTATGTAGGGAGACTAGCTAAGAAAATAGAAATATTAAAGAAACAATCGATATTGTCAAATATTTCAGTTTAAAAATAGACCATGATTAACCCGAAAACATTATGTGAAATTCAAAACAAATTTTTTAAAAAATAGAAGACCACACAAATTGATTAAAACAAATATAATGATAATGAAGGATTTTAAAAAAGAACTTTCAATACAACTATTAGGAATCACATATAAGAAAGAAGAGAAAGATATGTCTAAACTGAAATCTCATCCACCTGTGTACATTCTGTATATTCATCTGGTACATTTCCAAAAATTATGAAAATTTCAATATCATCACAAGATAATTTGGGAATGTGTAAATGTTAAAGATTGTTCACATTTTTTCCTCACCGTGACAATGCAAGAGAATTGAGTTAAGACATAAATAAATTTTATAAAAGCAGAATGATGTATTTTATGAATTCATATACAAAATTAAGATAAATTCAAGTTTAGATTTTAGGTTTCATTGAAAATATTGCATAATTTATAGAAAAATGGATACACATACAATGTAAAATTTGAAAGTAGGCTCTTGTCAAAAAAGTACAATATTTCCTGAAATAGAACAAAGGAAGAAGGAGAGAGATGAATATGAGTAAGAAAAATGAAAGTTGATATGATGTTTTTGAAAGGGAAATAAGGAAACAGAAAATTCAATACCGTGTATCTAGATGTAATCTTTATTTAAACTGTTATTTAAAGACAGGTCATAAATCATCTGACAATACTAGAGTAAGAAAAAATCAGCAAATGTAATTTAGTGGTTACATTAGTTTGAGAAAGCAGTTTTCATTATATTTTATTATAAAGATGTAGAACAATATTTACTTAATTTGAGATTTACTCTATTCATAGATAAAAAGCAGCTTCTATAGTTCATTATTCTAAAATTATGTTTATATAATTATCCATATATATCTATGTAGCTAGATATTGCATAAAAATAAGCATCTATATTTATATATTTATCTATATTAGGTAAATATTATATATCATCTATATCTATATAAAATTATCTCTATAAAACTATCTTACCTACTTAATAACAGACAGGTAGCTGAAAGGCATTCAAAAATTATGCAGATATGTTTACAGATAGTTATGCTTTTATTTTAAACTGATACATAAAATAATAAAGATGAATATAATTTCTTTTTTCTGTTTTCATTGGTTTTTTTTTTTGGTCCGTTATGGGGCTTGAACTCTGGGTCTGTGAGCTCAAGAGGAGCTCTCTACCACTTGAACCACAGCACCACTTAGTTTTCTACAGTTTTCTGAATTGGAGATAAGAGTCTCATAGACTTTCCTGCCTGGACTGAATTTGCACCACTATCCTCAGACCTCCTCCTGAGTAGCTAGGATTACAGGAGTGAGCCATCAGAACCCAGTAAGATGAATATCTTTATGGGGCACTATGTGATGATTTCATACACCATGCAACATTTATAATAGGGTGAATGCATCAACTGCTCAACCTAACCCTTTTACTGTTGTAGTGGTGGGATCAAACCCAAGGACTTGCAGGTTATTGACTAGTTCTCTCTTAATGTGTGACAGTCTCTTCTTGACATCTATCATTTATTCAAGGTAAAAATTTTCAAAATCTGTTCTTCTGGGTATTTGAACTATATGGTCTATTATTTTCATCGCTAGTCTCCTTTGTCTATATTAGCATAGCAAAATATCTTGTTCTTATTTAGTTACAACTTGGTGTCCATTGATCAAACATTCAAATGGTTATGTTTAAGGTGGACATTTTTGTGGGTGTTCTTTTTCTTTTTCTTTTTTCTTTTATTAAACAATAGGCTTCTGTTGCTCAAATAGCATTTCCTGTAATAAAATTAATGATCTATGTTAGTGACAGAAAAATTAATTTACCACCAAATAACTTGCTGTGATGTTTCACAGACATCCTAAGTGATCAAGTCTTATTTAAATTAAACATTATATAAATTGATATAAATCATCCTGATTATCTAAAGTATCTTAAATGAAAATTATATTAGAGTGTGCTCATTTTTAAAAAAATCCCCCCACAGGAGATTTTTGTGTAGAATACATTTATTTACTTTTATTACCTCACTTAAAAGGATTCATTGAATCTGTTAGTATCAAGTAACATATAACTAAAACCAGGAGAAATTTATTTTGTAATCACATGCATAATGAACTGCCTATCTCTGTATGTTCATTCTGGTACATTTTATTTTCATAATCTAAGTAAAATTGTCTACTCTGCATGAATCTGCAATGTACTATATCTGTACAAAGAAACAGATAAAGATTCATGTTTATAATCTCAACCTTTACACTAATAGTTAACTCAATTTAGTCTAAAACATGAGAAGGCACTATTTATGTATATTTATTTAAGAAATTAAATATAACACTCCACAGAAAGAATAAATGTTAATATTAATATTAATTCTATATTAATATTAATATTAATTTATATGCAGCAAATTAATTTGATAATCCCGTTACAAATCTCTAAAATCCTTGAGTATTTGAAGAGACATTTCTAATAAAGATGGGAATCTTTATCTTTTAAATATAATGCAATTAATTAAAATATTTTCTTTTTTGGTTTAAACATCTCTTCTTTTGCTTCATTTTCCAAGTCAGTCTTAATCTCAGTACTGGACAGTACATGAAAGCAAACCCTGGGTTTGCTTCTGTGCACTCAAGATATTCAATAGTTCCTATTATCTGTACATTATAAATCAATTCCTGTATCATTGATTCTAGTGATATTTATTACTGAAACATTTGTTTTATCAAAGACATATTTAATTGATTACCCTTCTGAAATCTAGATTTGTGTCCTTAACTGACAGTCTTAGTATAGACGAATTGAGAGAGTGGCCTATATTCTCTTCCTGTCAAATATGTACACAATGGTGTCAGAGCATGTTCTCTCTTTCCTGAAACTTTTGTTGGACGTACATCTTGAGTTTCAATCCAGTGTGCTTTTTTGGTGATTTGTTTTTGCTACATCTATAGAAAAGAATATATAAATATTTAATATAAAATATAAATTTTATAATAATATAAAATATAATATAAAATGTTAATGCCTCAATTTTTCAATATGCCCTGCTCTACAGTGTTCCTTCATAGTGGAAGCTAAAAGAGAATCCCCTCATAATTTTTTGTTACAGACTTAACATCTGCCCACATGCCTTAGTTGGTTACATTTCTCCTCTTAAATTGTTCCACAATAATGTGCAAAATCTACTTTTATTATCAAATTCTGACTTCAATTGTGAGCATGTCTGTCTGTAGCCCAAACTATTAAGGAACAAAAAATAAGCAACCCATTCTCAGAGGATATCTAGTTAATTTTTTTTCTAAAGGAGGATTATTTTTAGTAGACTGAAGTGATTTTTTTTTTCTGAAAAGGTTTAATGAAAATGTAGCCGATAAGCCCCTATTATACACATTATCCTGCATTGTGTTAGGAGGAAAAACATATATAAACCAAAGCAAACCGTGTTTTAGAATTTCAAAGTTCATTAAATAGACCCATAGAATGTCTTCGTAAGGGACGAGAATAGATCTGTTGCTAGTTTCAAAGTAGTTCTTGGAGGTTAAGTGTTATCAATGTCAGCAAATATGGCATCCATCTAATCTATTAGCAGTCTGGGAGAAGAGGATTTTCCAAATGTAAAAAGGTTAACACTGAAATTCACTTTTGGAGCTTTTAATGGACTGACTGCCACTGATAAGGAAATGATAGAGAATGCAAAACTCCTTGCAATCTCATTAGCTTGGTGCTTGTAAGCAGTGAAGATGCCAGTGGCCAGAATACTAAGGCAGCCAACACTGAGGAGAAAGGAGGGGAGACATTCAAATTTCTCTTTGACTTTGTTCTTTTAAGTACACTGTGAAAGTAACAATTTCCCTAGCATTGTTTTTTTCCCGCCCTTGTATTTTTTTTAAAGCAAGAAAGAGAAATCTCATTAGTTTAGCATTCTATTATCTTTCAAGATAAAAGTGTATCACAATTGGTTAGAAAATGTCCTTTAGTTCAAACGAAATGCACTACATTCTTCCTTAGAAAAGCAAGATAATATATACAGTCATCAGTGACACAGGGCACTCTTCATAAGTGTTGGCTCAAAATGCTTAATGCTGTGCAAATGTGACATTTATGAAGTACTTATTTATAGAAAACCAAAATAAACTTGTTGACCTTTATTCACAATGCCCATGAAATATGAGTTTCTACTGATCATTTATATTAACTGGCAGTGTAAAAAAGTTGATTACACAGTGCAACAACATCTACAAGTGAATGCAAACTATGCCAATCATGCAACATTACTTGATAGGTTTAGAGGTATTTGGCACGATATAGCTTGATGATTCTTTTTTTCTCACTGTAAAGAGTGACATTGTCTAAGCAAACCCTTTCTTTCTATTTTAAATGACATTCTAAGAATTGGATATTTAATTTTTTCATTGGTTATTTCCATATAATTAAATCTGTTTGATGTTGCTTATAATTTGCAGAAATTTAAAGAAGGTTAGAGAGACAGCAGAACAGTTTTACTACATGCATTAGAAATATCCTCAGGAAAAATGAAATGGTAGTTTTTAACCATGACAGGGATTAATGTTGGATTGTGAAGCTAAGGAGTTAAGTTAGGGAGAAAAATGTGTCTTCTGATATCTACAGCAGTATTATTCCATATACACCAGGGGAAAAAAAACAGAGAGGGGCTTCAAAAACATGATACTGATTGAGATGTATAGTATTTTTATTTCATAGATGCTATACTAAGGGCTTGTTTTCATGCCTATATGTATTTCTACCCACTGTATATCCTCTTCATTCTCCCTGTGCTTCTCTTCTGCTTCACCATGCATTGAGTTTGATCAACTGGATTGAAAGCACCAGCACTGTGAACCAAAATAAATCTCAACATTTTGTGACAGCTAGAAAAAAAATTCCTTAAAAATATTATTGTAATGTTTCTAGGCAGTAGGTGTTATAATCACCATTACTTTGGTAGATATGGAATCAGGAGCACAAGAGATTTAGGTAATAAATATATATTTAAAGTTCAATAAGTCATGGACCCCAGGACTAAGACTCAGAACTGGAGATTTTATGCAAAATGTTACTGCCATGTACTGCACTGTCCATGCACTCTTCAGCTCAAGGCGAGCACTCTACAGCTTGAGCCACAGTGCCACTTCCAGTCAGGCATATTTTTCCAATAATAATAATGAATACAAAAGGAGTTTTAGAAAGCTAGGTAGCATATTTGATAAGCTGGTACTACATATACAGAACTCTGGGCAGGTCTTATGATTGATACCTGTAAACCTATTTGGGAACATGTCTGAAACCCATCCAGGAAAAAGGATTCTATCTGATAAAACGAGCTGAAATGATGGCTCCAACTGTGTGTGTGTGTGTGTGTGTGTGTGTGTGTGTGTGTGTGTGTGAATTTCATAAAAAATAGAACTGGTAATAAGAAGATGAATTTAAAAATAAGTGGAAGATGGATCACTCAGATTCAAGATGTTGTGAACTACTCCAAGCTTCAGTTTTCTGGTAGTGTGATCTCATTTGCAATTTCATGGTGACTGACTAGGCCATTGCTAGCTTTTTGGTCTGTCTTACAAGCACTGCTCAGTTGCCTTGGTTGGGTTGTGCCCATCTTTCTACAGTCAATTCCCAAATCTACAAGTTCACCCACAGTGCTTCTTAGATTACAGACTAAAACTAAAATCTGCCTCTCCAGAAAGTATATAATAACCAAATAAATGTTGATAACTTAGAAGCCACATCAAAGAAGCTATCAAAAAATGAGAAAGCACAGTTTACATCTGTAGATTTGTCATTTCTCTAAAACAAAGGGAGAGAGAAAGTCCAATTAGCTTTCAAAGAAACAATTTTACTGTAATAAAAATTCTCAAATTTTATGGAAATGTCTGAGCTATTTTTTAAACTGGATTCTGGCTTTGTGTTACTTGTAAAATCTGTTTTTGAGAATGTTGAAATAATGAATTAATTCAATGCATCCCTAATGTAACATTGCAGTTTTTCTTGGAATTGCTTAAAGTAGAATTTAAATATAGAAATCCCACGAGTCTCCATTAATCAAAGTTTTCTGAGTCAAATTCCCTTAGAGCTATAAACTGATATATTTCAGTACATGCTATTTATTTGCTTATTCTTTCTTATAAAACTCAAGAAAGTAAATATGAAATTGATTGTGACCTGCATATTCTCTTATGTTATTTTATCTTTCGGTGTATCCTTTTCCATCTCCTTGACTGGTCCTAGAATTGGGAATGTCACAAACATTTTATTAAAATTTCTTAACAGTAATTTTAAAAAGAAGCACTAATTCATCTCCCCTTAAAATGTAGAGACATTTACTTATGCTTATTTGGTTCCAAGAAAACAATATATAAACTCTTCATTTCAAACTTGTCTTGTTCCAACTCAAGTCTATATATATTTCTAAAAAAAAGATTTGAGTTAAGTTCACATTTTTAAAATCAATACTATTTTCTACTTATGGATTGAATTTAGAATTAGAACTACATATATGTATATGTATATTTAATATATACATCATAAACATACATATTAATTTGTGTCCGAGAAGTCTGAAAGAAAAATCTTCATACAAAAACCTATCACTCAACTAGATGGCAACTTTATAGGTTACTCTTTCTTCTTTTGACAGACGATTTATCCAATTATATAAGAAGCTGGAAGGAAAGCTGTGGTAAATGACAGCATACTACCTAGGTCATGCAATGTGCAATTTGTCATTCTTCATCTTGTAGGAAATAGTCTAATGGTGTCACAACACCTAAGCAATATATTAACATCTTTGCTGTTTTTCAGCAGGAACATATATATTTAATTTTATGGTAAATTGGATAGGTCCATATAAACCTAATTTGTGAGCCACTCCTTGGGTCTGCAGTGAGATCCTGAGTGACTTGGCAGCTGCTCAGTCCCCAGTGCTCTCCCATAGCGTAAAGGAGTTTAATGTAGATAAAGAAGAGTGTGATGGAGTACTGGTGTGAAGATACTGAAATCTCACAGTGAAATTCTCCTCTGTATGACTACTGTGTGCTAATAACAAAACTTTAAAACAATTGCAGGCTTACAAACCATTGCAATGGAAGAAGCTATCTGTTATACTGTATAGAAAACTAGCACTCTATATTCCAACTAACTAGTATGTCTTTTACATATGGTGGGGATGAGTATAAAATTTTAGCAAAGAATATGTTTATTATTCATTCATGTGTGTGTTTAAAGAGTCAATTTGCTGAACATGATTGTATCACATGGCCAATAATCAAAAGAACATAGTCTAGGTAAGAAATTTAACTGTGAAATAATTTCTGCTATTTTGACTCTCCTGGAAAAAAAAGAATAAAAAATAACCATGTATTAATGTCTGCCTTTGTTGCTATTTGCCAAATACTTCTGTTACCATGCCTTCGACAATCACAGAAGAAAATTCCCATGCCAATATGGTTTTCATTTTATAGAGGTAACAGGTATGTATAACAGATCGGTACTCAAAGCTTGTTCGTCACAGTGGAGCTGGCAGTAATGCCTGTGGCAAGTACCCAGCTTTTACTGTCAGTCAAATTATAGGTGATTCTTAAATAAGTTAGTTGTATCATCTTCAAAGCTTAGAGTGGTCAAATTACTATTTTATTATTCCAAACTTTGTTTTGGCATTTAATCTATTAGGTTTTTCTGTATACCTTATTCCAAAGCATATACATCCATGAAAAGAAATCACTATTCCAGTGAGAAAGAGCCCCTGAAGTGAACCTGGCATGCACAAGAATGTTGACTTTCCTTGAAACCCCTTAGCACTGCTCATAGATGAGGAACTGTAAGTTCAAGATCCTGCAAGTCACTAAATCCAGCCTGATAATGATTCTATAGAACATTACTTTTGATAAAGGATTAGATTCCTAGCAAAAAATGTACCCAATGGGCCTGTGCCCATGGATGTACTATTATCATGTTACCTAACATTTAGATGTAGGTGGCTTGATAGAATTGCAGAATGGCATTATAAGACCTCAGTTACTGTGAGTTCTAAGTGGAAATACCTTACAGGGTTAGGTCAAACATATCAAGAAAGCTATATGCACCAAGTGACACTCAAATATATGGTAATGTTTCTCCCATCAAGAATTAGAAAGAGGGGTGGTCCAATCACTATGACCCAACCTGCCTTAGGGAAACTGCACTTTCTGTTCATCTGCAACTTTATGCTCAGCTGACCTGGAGCTCTCATATGAAGAAAGAATGCTTCCATTTGGAAACACATGAATAACTCCACTTGTAATATAGATAGAAATGGTTATTCAGCCACTGTGGACTTCTTAATTTTCAAATAGGTCTCTCACCCAACCACAAAGGGAATTACT
Source organism: Dipodomys spectabilis (assembly GCF_019054845.1). NCBI lineage: Eukaryota > Metazoa > Chordata > Mammalia > Rodentia > Heteromyidae > Dipodomys > Dipodomys spectabilis. The sequence goes on from NW_024870680.1 coordinate 26,891, forward strand.
TTACTTGTTTATTTATCCTTACTCCAAATTGACTATATCCCATTGAATTTGCAAAGTACTCATTAAATGTCACATTCCTGAGGACATAATGAAGGACTTAAATCACCCCCATCCAGACAGGACTACCAATGGCCCTGATATTTCCAGAATAAAGATTTGCGTTATCTGACTAGCAAAAACTCACCACTAGCTTAAGGCACATGTTGATGTAACATTTACCAAAAATCTGGTTAAACAATCCTTCTGGCTGAATGTATAAAGTAAGTTAGCATTTCAGTTGCTCCACTGAATAAAATAGAAGGCCCACAATCATGAATGAGCACTGACCAAAATTAAATGCCAGACACACAGACACAAACAAGTATTGAAAGAAAGATTTATTCTTTCTTTGTGGCTGTGTGGGCTGGTAGGTAAGTTTTCTGCTCTCTGCATCAAACTCAAACCTTCTGCCATCCTGTCCCCAAGCCTTTCTGGCTTTCCTGATTTGCAGATTATGTGTCAGTGATATTATAGAAGTTCTCAGCTCCTATAATCATGTAAGTCATTTTCTCATCAATCTCCTTAAAGAGAGACATGTAATTATGGATATATATTTATTTTGATTAGCCAGTTGTTTTGGTTTCTCTGGAAAATCTTGACTAGTATGAGTGTTGTTATATAGATAGCATCTAACTTGTGTTTATTATGATACTCTTAGTTTAATGGATATTTTATCCACTATTTTTCATTAATAGAACTGAAATTTAATGATTAAATCTTATATACTTCAATCTCTATCGTTAAAAATGAAAGCATTTGTAATTTTTCATATATCCTTTTAGTAATGCCTTAGGAATGTTTATGTGCTTTGTTTTACTGTGTTGCCCAAGTGGACAATTTCTAAATAGTAATTGAGATTTTAATTTCCTCTTAGAGCAATTAGAGCTATTTAGATGAGTTTTATATTATAATTTTCTACTTATAATTGTGATATTAAGCTTCCTAATTTCTCAAGATATTACAGTGAGGCCACAGACTAGCATCACTTATAATTTCAAGAATTGATTATAGTTTATTTAGTACATTCTAAATTTTAATTTTGAGAGCTTTCTGGACATCTGGGAAACCTTTATATGGCTATTTGGCCTAGTTTATGAATTTTCACATAAATGAAGCAGCTCAGGCTTGTTAATTATGATCTTCAAAATCTACATCCTTTCTTTTTTTCCTCCATGGACTCACTCAAAACAATTCTGAAGGATACGTTAAAGATTTTTACTTTTTATTTGAATTTTTTTTTCAAAACAGAACTGTGTCTGCAGGAATACTTGCAGCTAAATCTAGCTCTATTAGAAATGTATGCCAATGGAGCCACGTGTTATTCAGAATGAAAGATCTTGTCACAAAAGTGTTCTTGAATTGAAAAACTTAATTTTGATGTTCAGCAAGAATGACCAACAATATCTCCTTGATCTGGACATGATGTATGTAACAGATATTACTGTGTGCGTGACTATGCATATCCTGGGCTAGCAAAAATAATTTCAGAACACAGTTGCAAATAGAAATTTAAAGCTTCATATGCAAAACTTCTTAAGAATTTCAAGATAGAATAAGCTTCCATCTGAACTTGAGATTCTCCCAATACTCTGGCTTTGTTTGAGTGCAGTAGACTCAGGCACACTGAGGCTGGCTCTTGTTTTGCTTTCTGGTTCTTGGCAGTACTGTTTCCTTTCCCTAGGAATGTCAATTCAAATGGAACTCAGAATCAGATAGACCCCAAAAATGATCTTGCCTCCCGGGCATTGATTTTTCAAAATTAGAAGCAAACAGGGTAGAACCTAAGGAGTTAAAGAGATAACTGAATTATTATAGCCACATTAATTCAGGAAAGTGTTATATGGTTTTGTTTTGTATAACACAGAAGGTTTTTTTTGCAATAAATCTCTGAAGAAACATGAACAGAATTTTGCTTAAGAATTACAGAGCCACTATTTAAGGATAGATACTCTTTTCTTACCTTTAATGACACCCTGCTTTAACTCTCAATAAACTTACAAGGTATCTTATTAGTTCTATAATTGTTATGGAGGAGAAGGAGGAAGAGGAGGAGGAGGAGGAGGAGGAGGAGGAGGAGGAGGAGGAGGAGGAGGAGGAGGAGGAGGAGGAGGAAGAAGAGGAGGAGGAGGAGGAGGAAGAAGAGGAGGAAGAGGAAGAGGAAGAGGAAGAGGAAGAAGAAGAAGAAGAAGAAGAAGAAGAAGAAGAAGAAGAAGAAGAAGAAGAAGAAGAAGAAGAAGAAGAAGAAGAAGAAGAAGAAGAAGAAGGAGAAGGAGAAGGAGAAGGAGAAGGAGAAGGAGAAGGAGAAGGAGAAGGAGAAGGAGAAGGAGAAGGAGAAGGAGAAGGAGAAGGAGAAGGAGAAGGAGAAGAAGAAGAAGGAGAAGAAGGAGAAGAAGGAGAAGAAGGAGAAGAAGAAGAAGAAGAAGAAGAAGAAGAAGAAGAAGAAGAAGAAGAAGAAGAAGAAGAAGAAGAAGAAGAAGAAGAAGAAGAAGAAGAAGAAGAAGAAGAAGAAAAGAAGGGGAAAAAGAAGAGGAGGAGGAGGTGGAGGAGGAATTAGTGGAAACAGAAGGAGGAAATAGAGGAAGAAGTAATGCTGGCAAAGTAGAGGATTAAATGTTCTTCAAGTGTGGCATTAATTGTACCAATATTATCTATATGGAAAAATAAATGGAAAATAAATCTCAGTAATAGTTTGTAAATTAACTCTTTTTACATTACTCATTTATGATATTTGTTAGTAAAATTTCATTTTATATACACCACTGATAAATCAGTCTTGCAAATTTCATTTGAGAAACAATTTATTTCCATTTTTCATTGAACTATACTACTGAACTTTAAAATATAAATGAATTGTAGCTTAAATTTAATTTCAGAGACTTAAAAATTATCTCAAAATATCCTGCTCTTTGTACTTATAAGCTCTTTAACCTTGTATGTATTCACAATTACAAAGTAGCCTTAAAAGCTTATTACAAATGATAGCATTTTCACTTAGATTAATCTGCTACTATGATACGAAGAGTGTTTTATTAAAAATTCATTTTCTTCTATCAGCATTTACATTAGTAATTTAAGTTTGGTCATAGAGCAATCAATTACAGCAAAGCATGGTGTGTGAACCCTAAACCTAACACATTAATTTAATCTATTCTGGCTTTTCCTGCTGTCTCACAAATTATTTCTATGGTTACAAGGCATTTGTTAATGTTTCTAATAGAAAAACATCCTCTGATTGTAGGTCTTTTACTAAATAAAGCTAGGATTTATGCATGATAAAAACATTTGGATTTGATTTCTAAATTAAATGACACTATTTTAATATCACAAGACAAAAGCTGTAACAATAAGCTAACTGTGCTGAAATCTGGCTTGAAATCAGGGTAGAAAAATACCCATTGTTTTGGGGAACTAGTACTTCTGTAATGTTGTTCTGCAATGCAGAGATGTCTTCATGCAGATATTTTTAAGCCACAGCAGATGCAATGTGTGATAATAAGAACAGAAAAAGTCATATCGTAATATAGCCCTAGCATTGGTTCATACTATGCTATTCAAACTGTAGACTAATATGAGCAATGTGGACAACTACAGACTCAGATATAAGTGAATATTGACACAGGTGAGCTTTTCTATTTGAAAGCACCTACTGTTACAGTGACATCAGAAAAATAACACCACCACAAAAGGTAATGAAGGCCTATTTTGGTTCTTTCTAGACTCTGCCCTATAAAGATTTTTCCCTTGGGTGATTTTATTCTTTCCATATTTTCTCCATAAATATAAACTCATAGAAGAACCCTTGGTTAAGTTCTCTGAATCATTTTGGCAAATTACTTGAACATAAAATTGGTGTGAGAAGTAATGTGAAGTTGTTGAGTAATAGTTTTACTCTGTGTTTGTGATCTTAGTTCTGGCAGTACTACAGAACATTTCATAACACGTTAAATGTTCTTTTTCTGGACCTGGATTTAAAACAAAAAGTAATACACTGATAAACAAAATTCCATGAATAACGAATAGGTAAATAGATAAACATAAGTGCATGTTAAAATCCATGCATGTATATAATATTCTTAAACTATTTTGAATTTGTATACCCACATTTAAAATTCATGCAAGATTTTAAATCTGAGCTTATTGGCCACCTCACTGTTTCTCTGCATGATAGATAGAATTCTCTAGGACATAGCTCTCCACTTCTTTCATACCTGTCTCAATAAACTTTTGTAAACTTCCACTGACCCTTCCACAGCCAACTCATGAGACTACACCAACATTGCTATTACTATTTCATTCTGACAGCACTCGCAAGTCTTTCAACTGCACTGTGCTCTCATAACACTTGAGCTGCTTGAAGTTTATTGTCATTGAGCACTTCACAGCCCTTTTTTTCTTCCCATTATTACTTCAGATCTATGGTGAAGAATTTAACTGGACTTTTCATTATCATCTCAATTTTCTCCTTCATTTTTTACCTCAGCATAAAACTCTCTAATAACTTAATACATATATTCCCAGAAATCCCTTGATGCTTTTTAGTTCAAGCCTATTGTGTGGAATTTAAATGGGAATGCTCCATTGTTCTTTGTTTTGAGTGCTGTCTAGGCACTGAGATGCAATGTAAACATCTATCGGCATAATCTGTATTGTCAGCATAATTCATTTTGGGAAGTAACACAAGGAAAGCATTACAAAGGCTTGTAAAAAATCATTGATAGGTTAAGTACTAAGCATATATCATGGTGATCTAGGTAAGTCAAAGATAACAGGTCAGTGATTGCTTCCCAAAGAAAGTGCCATCTAAGCAAGATTCATTGGTAGATTGTAGTATCAAGTTGTAAAATTCAGCCATAAGAATTAGGTCTCTTATTCCTTTGTCCCTCATTACTTATTTCCTTCCTCAGGAAGTTTCTATATGACATCTACTTTTCAGATTTTTTTAAGTAAAATTGACATGAGGAAAATGTGTATATTTCAGGTCCATTACCTAATGTTTGTATAAATGGAAGATAGTGAAATTATTACAGTCGGGATAATATAAACATCACTTCAAGTAACTGCTTTTGTGCATGTATGTGATGATGACACTTAATGATGACTTTCTTAATAAATATTAATTATATATGACAGTATCTTATATATAGTCACCATACTATCCATTAGATATCTAGAACTTGCTCATCTAGATTTAGATCTAGAAGTCTGGAATTTTGTATTTTTATTGTCTTTTCTGCATTCTCTTACCCTCTAATCTGTGCCTATTTTAAGCCCCATTCCCCCATTACTTTCCTAATAACTTGGCATTCTTTCCAATTCCAGGGTACCATTGAAAGTATTTTGATTTGTCTAATGAAGAATGGACGGGTGGGAGAATGCAGTCATAAAACTTCATATATTCACATGATACTGGAGCTAGGATAATTGAGGGGATGTTTGGAGTCGAGAGAGAAGGGAGACAATGATGAAAGAGATGATATTGATCAAGAACTGTACTCATAAACTGACATCTTGAATTGAACACCATCTTTTCAACTACTTAAACATGAAAAATTATAATAATAAAAGTAAAAAAAGAGTTTAAGAAAAATATTTTGACATAAGTTCATGGAATATTAATGAGTACATTTGTACTTATAATTATTATAGATGTCCATTCATTCATCCCCAGACTGTTCATCAAAAGATGAAAATGTTTTGTTTTAATAAAAAATGATTTAAAATTGACCCCTGAGTTCTACTCTTCTTGAAATATAATATAGACTTTGGGAAAATACTTTTCATGTTGATTTTTATGAAATTAACTTTCTCATTATTCTTTAATTTGTTTACTACCCTTTCTCATCAGCTTAATTTTCTTCCTTCCAACCTGTTTTATATTTTGTACGATTCCTTCACTTCCAATTTAATGTTGTACTTAGGTTATAGCCATTTATAGTTCAAATCTAATTGAAAATCTCCAGTGGCTCTCATCTATAATCCAAGCTGAGAAATGAGGATCACAGTTCAAAGCCAGCCTAGTCAGGAAAGTTTGTGAATCTCTAATCACCAATTAACTACCACTGAAGCTGAAAGGAGATGTAACTCAAGGGGTACAGCACTAGCCTTTAGCAAAAAAGCTAAATGGCAGTGCCCAGGACCTGAGTTCAAGTCTCAGGACAAGCACACACACATACACACACACAATTTAAAAATGCTAGGATAAAAACAATGCTAGGTTTTTTTTTTAACTAGGATTAGATATTCTCTAAATCAACTTGTGGACTATTGGTATCTTTTAGAATAGTCTTCAAATTTCATAGAGTGTTCCAATATTGACTTAGTTTTTTTTCTTAAATTTCTCTTGTAATATGTTTTCATGATTTAAATCTATTATTTTATATGTCCCATAAGAACTCTAATGCATTATGTTATTTTAAATCATATAATTTTAAAGCTAATTTAATGTGCTTAAGTTATAAACATATAACTTATTTTTTATATCTTATGATCAATGATCTCGCTAAATGTTCTAGAACTGTGTATTCACTTTTTTTTAAAGTACAGACCTCTATATATATTGACTTCATCTAAACCAAGAGACCAGATCCAACACTAGCCAGTCTTCTGGCAGCATGCAGTCTGGTTTCCAGGATGACCTCCGTCCTCATTAAAATATATGCCTGAGGAAGCTCAGTGTTGTTAGGGGGAAATCGTTATTTGTTGTAGACCTCTCACCTATATTTCTTGGAGCATTTACTTTAAAAATTACATGAATATATGTCTCTTACAAATCAGAAATATCCTTCTCAAACACCTTAGGCCATTATTTTAAAAATATAATCAACAAGAAGGCTACATTTTCTGTCTCCCTGTCTCTATGGGAAGGTATTAGGTAACACATTTCCACTGACCAACCCTTTGTAATATTTCACTTTCTGACTAATGAGCTGCTGTTCTTCCCTCTTCTCGCTCTGCCTTTAAAATACCCAATCACCTGCAAAAATGCATCTCAGTTCTTTTGCGACTGTCAGAAATTCTTAAATAAACTCTGCTCTCACCACTTTAACTAGATATCCAGCTGTGTTCATTTTGACATTCCAGACTGACACTTTATCTGAATCCTCTGGCTTTGGAATAAAATTGGCTGAATTAGTTTGTGATCTGTGAAGGGGGATTAAAGCAGCCATTCCTCCCTGAGGTCATTATCATTTTATATAGCCACACAGAGGAAAGTTTCAGGTCCTCATTGGTATTGCCTTCTCAATAGCCAGGTCTTTTCCTAATTGCTAGCCTTGTGACTCTAGCACACCCTGCTCTCACTGGGAACTTGCCCCTGGGTTTAGAAATGTACAAAGATCACCTTTCTATAGGTTCCTCTACAACTTCCACTTCATGAGCTGCTGCAGAAGCAATATTAATGGTACCCAAATTCTCCTTTTGTATTTTTAATTAAATAATTCAGATCACAGGCACCTGTTACCATGTCTAATTTCCCCTTCAGTTTCTGATTTATCTATCTAGGCCAGCATTTTAGGAAAGTTCTTGATACAGTTTTTGCAAGGATTTTTTCTATAAATTCTTGATTCCATGATAATCATATTATCTCTACCATTATGAGTGGACTTAAATAAACATTCTGTCCAGAAACATTTGCTTGTATGACTCTTGTCTATAAAAGTCAATGCCCACAAGACTGAAATATCAGAAATACACAGTTTTCAGGGAATTTATATAAACATAAGGAGCAAACTAAACAATTTCATTCCTGTAGAAAAAACATCTGAAAGAACTATCCCTGGAAATAAGAAGTTGTCTTTAATCAATGTTCAATCCCACTTTTCAGTATAAGGAGAATGATCAAATAAACATGGCTTAATTTCACCAGTACTATAAAACAATGCTTGGAACATGCATACTTAAAAAAAATGAACATTACAAATAATGTTCCTATTGTTCTACTAGTCTATCTGGTATCTTCAAAAAACATATACACATATTATCATTCACAAACTTTTTGACTTATTTGCATATTTATATATTTATGTATTTATGTATGTATTATCTTAATTTTGTGTAACTGTCAATTTAGCACTGGATATCATGCTTGAATGACAAGTGCTCTACCTCAATATCTTCTTGTGTTGTTTAAGTTAATATTTGTCTTGTTATGCCAAACTGATTAGGATCTTCAGAAGAGTTTACTATGATTAACAGGATCTTCTGTAAGAGCCATCAAATATATTCCTGTAAACGATGGTGGAAGATCAGAAAATTACACATGGAAGGAAAATGGATGCACAATCAGGCATCAGATGATGCAAGCCAAGGCTAAGGATATTGAAAATCACTGAAAGAAACACGTAACAAGTGTGACTACACAATTCATTCATAGTGCTCAAACTGTACGTGGAGAATGCAATTTTTTTTGTTTCAGGACACCACATTTGTGGAATTTTTTATAGTGACTGTAGGAAATTAATAGGCTGTGTCACATTGTGTGCTGGGTATGGTTATTTCTCATTTGTCTGTGGCAATCGTAGATCTCTGTCTTTGAAGTTGTATAACCAAAGGTCCGTGCAGAAAGGGGATTTAAATGATTAAGATCTTGCACTCAGAACCCATGCTTAGATGAAAGTTTTTAAGTTCTAAAGTTTTTTGTTTGTCTTTTGTCTTTTTGGATTTTTTTTATTGTTTTATTGTGAGAATACTGTACAGAGTAGTTACAATTACATGGGCAAGATAACGAGTACATTTCTTATCAAGCATTGTTGCCTCCTCGTTGATGTTTGTTTGTTTTGTTTCTGTTGTTGTTGTTTGTTCTCCCCCCTTTGGAAAGTGTGTAAATAATATGTATCCAGAAGATATTCTTTTCTTATTTAAAGATGTTCTTTTTTCTTTCTTTCTTTCTTTTTTCTTTCTTTCTTTTTCTTTCTCTCTCTCCCTCCCTCCCTTCCTTCCTTTTTTCTTTCTTTCTTTCTTTCTTCTTTTTCTTTCTTCTCTTCCTTCTTCCTTTCTTTCTTTCTTCCTTTCTTTCTTTCTTTCTTCTCTCTTTTTTTCTTCCTTCTATTGCTATATAAAAGGAAGTCTTGTTTTCTTTCATATAAAATATGGCACTGACATTAGAACATCTGGTTTTAATATTTTTTTTCTGTTTCTTACTAGACAATTCATGATATCCTTTGATTTTTTTCTTCCTATTCAAATTCTATGATAAGTATACAAAGTTAATCACAACAAAAAATGTATGATTCCCACATAAGTTTTTTATTGGAATCATAGAGATTTTGGATGCAAATCGCACTCATGCACACTGTGAAATGACAAATATGCTACAGCTCAAGAGGAACATTACTCTCTAAAAGGATAAAGATATTTTCACTCTAAATGGGAATCAGGAAATTTTGGTAGAAAATGTGACTCTTATGATTAATGATCAAAATCTTGATAGAGAAAATTACTTCCTGATTAACGAATCATGTGTAGACAGGCCAGTAGAGTCACAAACATGAAAGAGGACTGTGAAAGTTAGCACTGAAAAAGCAACAAATAATAATTTATAGAATGAAGTAGAAGTATGTAGAGTCAATAATGACAAGCTTTTCTAGTATGTAGTAAACATTTTTCTATAATTCTACAAATCAGCACAATCTCTAAGGATTTAAAATTTAAGTTGAAGCACAAACAGGACATTTGTTTTGTGAAATGATGGTTTTGAGTTAAGTGATAATGATGTCTCAAGCTGACCACAAAATTGAGTTTATCAAGCTCTTTTAATGTAATCAAAGCCAAGTTGATGCTGACAGATTATGAGATGTTATAGATAGAAATCTACATTCTGAAAATATTCAAGTTTTCATACAGTGTACTTTTCAATACTTTCAATGAAATTTCAGGAAGATTAGGATCCCAAGAATACTTACTACAGATAGTTTAGTTATGATGTTGACAACATTAATCAACTTTACCTGAAATAACAAAAATAATGTGCTCCTGAAACCTTTCATTTGAAATCTTCTTTTATATAACCTACTTTCTGAAAATCTTTTTTAAATATGGAAAAATAAAACTGATGTTTAGTATTATACAAATGAAAATACTCTAATCATGAAATTTAATTTTGAATTAAACATTCCAGACATAAATAGAAAAATGCAATTTGTTAAATTGAGAAGATTCTTCAATATAATATTATTTCACCAGTAATCAGAATAAATTATAAATAGAATAACAAAAATGTTGGAAAAACTTTTGCCTATTTTAACATTCGTGTTGGAAAAAATGAATGTATTCATGACTCCACTGTGAATTCTTGTGATATTTTAAACATATTTATGGTAACAAGTGATTTAAGCTCAATTTTCTCTGACTATATACAGGATATAAATTAGTTTTTCAGTCTCTTAAGGATATTTTTTTAAAGAGTCACTTTCTATAATGTTGTTTATAGAATGTGACCTTTGTATATTTTGTGATTAAGTGACACTTTCTTCACTAATGAGACATTTAGAATGAAATCTGCCAAATAAAAAGTAAATAAATCTAAACAAATGACAGGATTGAATAATACACTACATAGAATTTTTTGTAAAATACACATCCTTCTAGGTTCAGGTCAAATACTATGTTGTTTTCGATCATTCTTATGGAGAAAAAAATCATAGTAAGTTATTAAATAAAATAGGTGTAAGGGATTTTTTTAATTGAAAGCTGAGAAGTTATAAAACTCATTGTATTACAGGCAAATGTTAGTCTCTATGTCCACATAGTTATTGAACTTTAAATAAATTTTTCACCTCAGTCTACTTTTTAGATAACCAAATAGGCATATAATACATAACAAACAATTAATGGAGTTTAAATTGCAGCAAAACATACTGAACTTATCTCCTTTTTGATATAGACTCTGTAAGTAAAAATATATATATACAAGTAAATCAAGCCTGTTCTTACAGAAGAAAATTATTTATTTGTATTAAATATAAAACTTAACTTGTTTACTAATGAGAAAACAGGTAGATGAGTTAAATCACAGAAGATATTACCTACATCTTTTTCTTAAAGGATCTTCTGTATCTATTTATATGTTTATGTATATATGCATATGCATATATGCATCTTCTTATGTATGTATATCTATATTTGTATTTACCTCTTTCTTACCTTTGCCTTTTATTCTTTCTTTCTACCTATCTACCTATTTATCTCCATATCTATCCATTCAGCCAAATTGCTTCAACTAAAGGTTTCATAATGCAATTTCTTCAATTTGATAACAAAAAAAATGGTCTAACTAGTACTTACTCTATAAAGTTTAGTAAAATAAGAACATGATCTCTTCTGAATACTTAACTATATTAATCCAAGGTAGGCAAAACTTTCACCATTTTCAATTTTATTTTATTTTTATCACTTTAAAATCAGACAAGAAATAAAGAATTTTATATACACATTTTAACATAAGGTTGACTTGTTCCATTATGTTAGAATTATTTCCTTCCTACTAGTAAATTTTAATTAAGATGAAGGTAAAAGGTAAATTTAAATTTAAATAAAATAGAAAATTTATATGCTGACATTTTAGTTGCATTGAATTTACAAAAAATAAACAAAAATTATTTACACATAAATATGTTCATTCGTTAATTATAACATTTTAATTCACTTGGTTTACACTGGACTAGCCTTTCATGAGTTAAGTAGATTGCATTGTTTCCTCTCTACATGTGAGAATTAGTGTCAATATTATCTAGAAAGATTATAATCAACACAAATTACACACAAGAACAAGTTTCCCAGTGTCGTATTTCCACTATCAATTACTCCAGCAATATTGTTTAGGTGACCTGTGCTTGCTTCTCTTACATATTCTACATTTTACTTCTATTGTTAGAAATTTGACAAAAAATAGAAGTTCTTAAAAATAGTGTCTTCCTTTATCAAGGAAAAGTGTTCTATTCGCTCTTGGTTAGTGCATCCTCTTGCCCTTTGTTCTGAAATTTTTAAGTTGTTCTAATTCTGAACAAGGCAAAACTAGTCTCTGTAAGAATTTTCATTATTTCCAAATGCCTCTGTAACATATAAATGCTAAATGGTGTGACTTTTTCCATTTATGGGCTGTGAGAAATAAACAGCTGGGATAAACAGCAGGCATTTCAAGATATTTTATTTATTTCGCAGCAGAAGTTTAAGCATATGTCATAATGATGGCATTTACATCATAATATATGTTGCTTCTTGCAGCTCTGCAAACCCATCAGAATCTGCACAAATGACTGTGGAATGGAGGAATAAGAAGAGCCTATCAAACAGACTTCCATCTGCTTTGATTCCAAAAATTCAACTTTTATTACAAACTAAGCAACTGAAAATCAAAGTTCTGAATATGTAATCACTCCTCTTAAATCTTAGTCTCGGTTTTACTTTTGCAGTGATCTCATGTGCTGTGACATAGACATATACATAATCTCTTTTTGTTGTTGTTGTTGTTTTCTTTCCTCAAAATCAGATTCCCTTTTGATTTTCTGGAATTACTCAATAAAATTTATTACAAGAGAAAGAACAGAATATCAATAGAACAAGACCCCGCAAATTTCATAATGAGACCAGCTTTTTGGAAATCCTATTGCGTTAGAAAAGGTAAGGAAGAGATGTTTTAATGATTGAATCTCTCCTTGGTATACTTAGGACAAGTCTTGAAGAAGTGATTATATAAAAAACCTCTGTACAGTATTTTCACAATAAAAAAGTAAAAATTAAAATTAAAAAATTAAAATTTAAAAAAAAATCTTATTTTACACCACAGACAAGAGGGAGCAAAAGGTCATGTATAGTTTAAATCACATTGTTTCAATGAAAGAAGAAGTAGAAAATCTAATGTTCCCAGATGATATTTTCACAGATACTTTGTCATTTCTGTATTCTATTTGGACCCCTAAAAAACTATTCAAGATAATTCTGGGATACTGTGCTAACAGAGTATGAAGGACTAGCTGTATTTCTGAGAATCATTTTACCTTTCTGCAGACAGTTCCCACTTGGAACAAACTCAGCTTTCATTTGTTTCGAAGACACATACAGAAAAATAGCATGCATATCTAGCATGCAGGAGCATAGCTTGGTTAGGTGGGGAATTCTGAGCAGTCTGCTTGGCTGTGAACAAAAGGAGAAGAGTAACCAAATATTTAGGATAGATTTGTAACTGTAGAAGAGCCAAAGTAGAATCTAGTTAGTAAAGGAATTATAGTCACGGAATTGTACAATTTAGATACCTTTGTTATTTCATTTATGACTAGATGATGAAAACACCATTTTTATAACAGAAATTAACAACAGCTTTCATTCCTGATCTGCTGTTCAAGAATGAAAGTGACTCCTGAGATAAAACTAACATTTCACCACATTTTTTTGTTGAATATTAAAAATATTTTAATGGATTTCTGAAACACTTCTTGTCTGTATCGAATTTCTGTTGTCTCCCTATATAATTAACTATAATGAGACTATGCAGAATCTTCAAAACTAGGATAGGTAGAGAAAGAATGTTATGAATTTTACTAATAATTAGTAAGTGATCAAACGAAATAACTAGAAGCAAAATCATTCATAAATACAAAAAGTAATGTGAGTGGGAAAAGGCTCATTAAAATGCCACATTAGCCTGATCTTCAAATCACATTGTAACATTCTGAAAATGAATTCTGCAATATGCTGAATAGGAAATAATTTTATTAAGCAGTGTACACTTTTTTCAAAATAATTTATATCTAAATTTGGCAAAGGCATGTAATTAGTGAGCTAATTTTACTGATTAAACTGTGCATTAAAAGGAATTTTTCTTCTCTAAGCAACATCTGAATATGTTTATAAATTACCGTCAAAAATAATCCATACAGTTATCCTAGGTGTTCATAATGATATGGTATGTAATTACTACTGAAGTACAGCCAAGAATGTGTGTTGGTATTGGACTAGACCCAAACATTTTAACCTCCACTATTATTGAAGCTACTTTTTTTTGGTGTGAGTATGTTAGTTTGGACTCAAGATCATGTGGTCTCATGCAGCTTACTTGCTGAAAGTTGGCGCTTTACCATTGAACCACAATTTCAATCTGGCTGCTTGTTGGTTAACTGAAAGTGGAGTCACTCAGACTTTTCTGATTCAGGCTGTCACTGAACTCAGATGTTAGATCTCAGTCTCTTGAGTCACTAGATGCCACTTGAGTCCAGGGTAGACATTACACTTAAATAGTCTATTATTACTCTGAAAACAGAAACTTTCCAATGTATGGATTTCATGGAAGCCCCAATCTACTCTGTTTTCTGATAAAAACTACAAAGAGTTTTCAAAAAGGAATTATTGATATAGTATGTCTTCTGACTGAAACATAAACTGTAATTTCACGTGGAATATTTGAATTAGTTCTTTTATAAATTGGTTTCCTTGAAGAAATCCTGTCCATCTTGGCCATGATATTCATAACTAGCAGAGTAGAAATTAAGTGCTAATATTTATCGACCTTAATCTAGACTTGCTGTTAAGAATTCTGAAATTCAATGTGCATTGCTTTAGCAGAACCACCTAGGTTATTTTCTTGGATATGATGTGCTTTGGGGAAAGATGGCTACATGCCTATGTTTCTACCCCGTGATGTATGGAAGGAGATGTTCTAGCAAGGACTATATTACTTAGCAGCTTATAGAGGTAAAGTCATATGGTTTATTCACTGCCAAATGACTTAGAAAGGAATGTTCATTCTCCATTTTGGTGGAAAAAGTTATTAACATTTTTGCCATTATATATTAAATATATAATTTAATTTAATAGTTATTTAATTTAAACACACACAAACGGACACATGTATACATATATGGACAAAAATTTGTTGTCTTCAGATAGCTCAGTGGTGGTGAAATTACTTTATATACTTGAGGCGTTGGAATTGGTCCTCAACACTGCAAAAATATAGCAAGCAAGATCAACCAAAATTAAGACAACAAAACCCTGAATTTATTAATGAAAATATATTGAAGTCAATAATTACATCATTAAATACTACTTTTATTTAAGCTACTACTTCAGTTCCAATAACTGTTAAGTATGTATTTATTATTATTTTTCCCTGTGGTATCTTAAGACTTAAGGCAGTGTTTTATTATTTTATTTTTTGTCAATATCATCAATAGTTATACAGAAGGGTTTCAATTCAGAATATGAAAGCACAAGTACAATGCATTTGACCAATGTTACTCTTTTCATAATTCTCCTCATCTCCCAAAATCACTCTATCAAATTTTCCAGTTCTATTTTCACATATACGCCTAAATATTATGACTTTGTTCACCCACTGTTCAATTTCAAAAAATGAGTTAATTCCTGGCTACAAAAACCGTATCTATCAATTAAATATGTTTACACACGTGTTTGGAGGTGCTGGGGTTTGAACACTGGCCCTCATGCTTGCTAAACAGGCACTCAGCCACTTGAGCCACTCTATTGACCTTTTAGTATTGGCTAATAAGATGTCTCATTTTATGTCTAGGCCAGCTGGAATTATGATCTTTGTATTTATGCTATTCCAGGTCAGTTGAGAGGGTGATCACTGGATTTTTTCCCCCTCCAAACAACAAATATGACAAATCTGCATTGTGAATATCAGTAAAAATAGAAGTTTTGTGAAAGTGAATAAAGTATGAGTGTGTATTTGTGTTATGTGTGCATATATGGTTTACTTCATTAAAAGCTTGAAATATTCTTCACACTGGACCAGATATGAGTAGAACACTGAAAGCATACAGGAATGTGCCTTTCAAAGCATTCTGTGATTTAAATCATGGATCATGAATTCTCATACCAATCCTGCTGGGAAAATATTCATGTGTGGACCAAATGGCTACTGAGGAATATGTCAGCATCAATGCTATCACTCTGGTACCTTAGAGTAATTCCTTCATCATAGTTTTTTCATCTTAAGTAGTTACTGGACCCTTCTTTGTTTAGTTCACCTTCAATGACACATTAAGAATATGAGAAGCATCCTATAATAGGGTCTAAGAAACCCAGTTTAGACTATCTTTCAGGTAAAAGTTAGGTACTAGAGTATAAGCTCTAGGATGGCTAAAATTTTTGTCCTGTTTCTTCACTGACTATATCTCCCAAGTCTAGAATATTATTAGAATGCAATAGACAATAACTATATTTTCATTGATTGTATAAGCAAAAATATATAGAATGTTAAAAAGATAATCTAAACTACACTGTTTTTTCTTCTCAGATATTTGATTACTTGAATTTAATTTATAAACTGAAAAAATACATTTATGGGGGGGTGTGTGGTGTGTGTGTGTGTGTGTGTGTGTGTGTGTGTGTGTGTGTGTGTGTGTGTGTGTGTAGGGAGAGACTGAGTAAAGACACATATTCTATCACTCTTTTTCAGCACATTTTATTTTATGCTTTAAGTTCAGTACTTGTAGTTTGTATTCTGCATCTTTCCATTGGAGGCACCATGGTAACATTTCATTTGTCTTCAATCAAACCAATATTTAGTCATCGAACTAGTATTCCTCAATTTTTAGTAGATTTCTATCTACTAATTTTATATACAACCTGAAATTTATAGTCTTGGCAAATAAATTAAAGATATTAAAAGATATATAATATTCTACAAAAGCCATAGGAATAATGGTATAAATGCTATGATTACAGAGGAGAAAGAAAACTTCATAAGTCCTTGGAATTCCATGAGTTTTATTTCTGAGTAAATATGTGTGATTGAGTAGCTACTCAATTTTGGTTAAAATATTAGTGCCAGAGTCAAGTATACTTTAAATTTATTCATAAGATTAACTAAATATATACCTGAAGTACTTCATGGCTTGTGGGAAAATAATTTTGACTATCAGTAACATATTTTATGAGCAAGAATATCAAAGTATCAACAAAAAAATCAATGTCCATGGTTGCCAAGATTTTTTATTGCAGTGTGCATCCAAATAGCATCAGAAGAAATTAACTACATGATAGTCTAAAAAAGATTCTTTAGAAATTTAATGTCATGTCATTTAAAAATTGTCAGTAGCATCATTCCTATAAATTCTCATGATAATATTTATATAAACTAATGTTTTTTGCCCACTAAATGGCTGTTGTGGAATCCATATCAACATGGATGCTGATATTTAGGTCATCTTAGAGCTGAAGGTTCGGCATTTGTTTATCTTTAGTCTTGGATTGTGTCACAATATATTTTTTAGGTAAACAAATCTTCCCATAAGAAAGTTACTTTAGACCTATGTGTTATAATTTATTATTAATATCTAAGTGTTTGGTATGTGATGGAACTAAATTTCTCGTGCTACAGTACAAATTCTTTGATAAAACTCAGATTCTCATTAAGTTTATCTGCTGGAAGCTGAGAGCATGAGTGTTTAATATGATTCCAGGTGATAGTGAAGCTTCTTTAGGTACTACACTTTAAGTAGCAAGACATACAACAGTAAACTAAATACTGGTTTACTAGCAGATCTGATAAAAATCTGTTTGACTTCAGAAAGTTCCTAAGCTAAAAGACAATTAGATATAGTAATCCTAATTTCCCTGGACTGCAAAAGGTTACCAACACATTAAGTACAAAAAAAAGTAGAAATATTACCAAGAGTCCTGAGGTTACCTCCAGAATATGCCATGGTTTTTCAATCTTAAAATAATCTGCTGAAGTTTTCTGTTTGTAATTTGTTTAAATAAACTATCTGCTTAAATGTGTAACAAATATAGAAACAAAGTTATCTCTCTATTGAGTAGTGATGGGTAACAGTGGCCTTTTCCAGATAGAACTGGGTTGTACTGAAGAGCCACACTGCCATCTATTTTAATCCACACCACAAATTAAGAATGGTTTTTCCACTCTGGAATGGTTGAAGAATTTCTCTTAAGATCATGAAATTCAGTGTTAGTGAAAGTATGTGGTACGCTGACCTGGTTGGCCCTGCATTGCCTAAGGCTTTTGCTACTGTCTGAATATTTCTGTTTTTTCAAATAGGTTTCTTGAAGCCCATACCACAAAGTGATCACTAACAGTTAGGGCATTGGAGAGATGTTTTGGAAACATAGACACAGCCCTTGTGAAAGGGATTGGCAACATTAGGAAAGAGGCCTATGGGTCCTAGTTTGTTCTTTCTACCAAGAGAGGACACAGGTAAAAGTATCCATCATGAAAAAAGAATCATCGAATCTGCCAGCTGCTAGATCTTGGGTTTTTCAACCTCTAGAACAATGAAAATGCATTGCTGTTGGGGACATGTCACTCAATTCATACATAATGTAGATGTCTGCATGTTAAAAGAGCAAAATTGAATAGTTGTAATAGAGATATCATGACTCACAGCATAAAATTTGTATGTTCTATAAATTTCATGGAAATATAAAAAGCCCCTGATAAAGTATGTTGTACACACATTTTCTAATAGGATAGGGATTTTATAAATAATTTTTGATTTAGCAAAAGAACATAGGACATGAAATTGAGAATTGTCTGTAAGACCAGCAGCCACATCTCTGTTAAATAAGAAGTACATATCACAGAAAATGCATAGTACTTTTGCATTTATAATCTTATATGGCTTTATTTACAGCCTTGCTTTAATATGTCAACTCTAGATGTTTTGCTAAAAGAGAAAAATTGCTACTATTGAACATACTTTACATATGCTTTTCCTTTCCATCAACCTTGAGGTTTTTTCATTATTTTAAGCATTTCATTGTTGTAGTTTTATAATCTCATTTCCTTTACATACTTTGAGACTTCCAATAGATTATTCCTTCAGTCCATTGATCAAAGCTAATAAAGTTTTATAGTCATAATAAAACAATGCATAACATAAGCTCAATTATTAAAAATAAAAACATATCTATATTCAGAAACAAAATCCACAGTGTATCTGGACTTGCATTTTTCCCTAAAGTAAATGCTAAAGATTCATGAAGGATACTTAAATATATGAAGCATTTAAATAGCTAGTTTAGAGACAGAATTACTTATGCTTAAGAACACTTAATTTTCTCCAGGAGAAATAAATTATTTAGCAGTTGTGCTTACTTCATTTGGCATGTAATGTAAAGACAGAAAAGCAATACAGACTCAGTGAACAATGAAAAAGATCCACATGTAAGGAAGAGATCATATATAGCCAGGATTACAATGGAGATTTAATCGATAAACAATTTGTATAATGAAATTCTTCTGTGAGTTGAGTGATTCAGTTTAAAGTTTCTCACTTTCAGAAACTCTGTGTGTGTGTGTGTGTGTGTGTGTGTGTGTGTGTGTGTGTGTGGTTGAACTCAATATTGATTATTTAGTGTCATTGTTATTTATTCTGCTATGTGAATACTGTACATCATTACCAGTTGAAACTTTATTTTCTTTTGGGAGTTGGTGATCCCAGTTCCTGATCCTGTTTCCTTATTAACTGTGGCATTATGACTCATATATAGTCAGCCATGGAGGTTTCAATACTTCCACCATGCAGCTTCTCAATTACAGTCTAAAGGAAATATCATTGTATGTCAATCTTTTCAGAATTCTAGAATAATATGAAAATTAGTCATCTTGTATTATTTGATTTCTAAGATGCCTATAGGTCTCAAATCATAAGCATTTCCTCATACTGTCATCAATAAAAATGAAATTTGAGCAAGAGATATTGTCATAATTTGGGTCTTCAATGTCGCCCAAATTCTTGTCTGAAAAGTTTAATCTCCATATTGGTGCTACTGGGAGATGATAGAAATTTAAAAGGATGGATCATAAGAAATGGTGGTCGCTGGAGTTGGATCACTGAAGTAGATCATGGGGCTGATGATGCTTCATGCTCCTCTTCCTTTGTATTCACTCGCATGGCAGCTGATTATGCTGTGCTTTCCTGAATGGGGTGATAGTGCTGAACCAAAAAACAAAAAAATTCTCATCAATCACAGGCTGGAAAGTTTCAAAATACTTGCCAAAATAAATCTCTCACCATATGCAGTTTACTCATTTCAAGTATGTTGTAATAAAAATAAGACTACCACACAAATTTTGCATTAAAAGCGGGCATAGACTTGAAAAGTGTACTTTTAAAAAACTGTTCTAATAATGATGACCCTCTTTCAAAATAGCTAACAATGTTCTGGTAATTTGGTCTCTCACATGGTCTAGTCCAACTGGGCTTCAATCCAATAGCTGCATCGTCGTTTCTGTAGAAAAAATTGCCTTGAACTTGAAGATGTTTCTTCAGGTCGTCTTCTATGAAGAAAATGGGTCAAAACAGAGGCCTGCATTTGAACAGATTCAATATGTGGATTCCTGGCTTTTTTGTTTGTTTGTTTGGTTGGTTTTTTTTGGGTACGGTCATGGGGCCTGAGCTCTGAGCCTGGGCGCTGTCCCTCAGCTCTTCAGTTCGAGGCTAGCGCTCTACCACTTGAGCCACAGGGCCACTTCCGGCTTTTTCTGCTTATGTGGTGCTGAGGAATCGAACCCAGGGCCTCATGCATGCAAGGCAAGAGCTCTACCACTGAGCCACCTTCCCAGCCCCTTCCTGACTTTTTTTTAAAGACTGAACACTATAACATTTCAAAGGAAAACATGTCAATTCTGAAAATCATGATTTCCTGCACAGTTAATATATGAGTGAATAACATGTTGTTGTGTGATATATGTGGAATCACAATGTTGAGATTTCCTGTATGTAATCATGGGCCATATCTATCATGATATAAAGTTTTCAATGTGTTTTAATTTAATGCATCATCGGCGACATATATGCTGTGTGTACTACTACCGAGCTCTTTCCTTTGATTCTGGAAACAATTATCTGACTCTCTACTTCTGAGTTTCCCTTATTTGCAGTCAGACATCCAAGTGTGTTTGGTCACCCATTCCAAGATTGTCTACTCTTTCTTATCCTCTTGTCTAGAATGATTCATACCTATCTTTCTGATTACCTCAGGGTATACAGATCATCTGATTCCCCAAACAACGTTGGAATCTATCATTAAAATATTTCTATAATGACTAGAATGTAGACTTACCCTTGAACTAATCGCATTGTTTTCAGGTAACTACTTTTTGGTGTATTCCATAATTTCACTTCAAAGTTAGGGTCTTCTTCCATAATTCCGTGATCAAAGAATGTCAATTTATTTGGAAAATAATGTCAATATTTATTGCTTATAATGAACACTTACATTTTGTCTTTGCAAACCCACTACTTGTTTTCATTCTCAAATAAAATGTTCTTTTTAACATGTTAACAATTTGGGGGTGAACTTACAATATAAAATTTTAGTTATTGTAATTAGTATGTCTACAAGTTTTCTAACCCTTAGTATAATTTATTATTGATGTATCTTTAGAAAACATATTAGTAATTATTATTTAATATATAGATGTAATATTTTTCAGCAATTTCATTAATGCATTTTTATAATAATGAGAAATGAATGGCTATGTTTACTTAAACTAAGTATTCATACATATTTTACTTGTTTTATATAATGATTAGGCATAAAGGACTCAATTTTATATTCTACAGGCAATGCCTTAGCAAAGAATATTTTGGGTTTTAAAATCTTTTTCAAGACTTCTCTATTTTTTAAGGTTCGAAATTCTCAGGAGATTAAATTCGTTAAAATGAAGCTCATCTCCAATTAGCAAGAAGAACATATGTATGCTCTTCATTAAAATCCCCAGGTATCACAAGTAACAGTTCATTTTGGGTTTTAAGATAATTAAAGCCTCATACACATATTCTAATATTCCATCTGGCATTAGAGTGTATTCAACTATAGATCACTTGGGTTAGCAATATTTCTAAAAAGCTTAATAAAAAGATACTAATAGTAGGAACATCTCTACTTTTCTGTATGTAGAGTAATTCACCATTTAACTAAATGTCTTAACCCCCCAAAAGAAAATGTCTCCTATCATCTTCAGTAACTTTGCTAGAATAATAATTATAGGTCTGTAGAAAATTTCAATTTAGACAGGTCTTGAATGGCTGCTTATGTGAAAATGGAAGAACATAATAAATCTTATATATTGATATAAAAAGTCCTACTTTCATCCCCTTACCTTGTTAAATGCTCTTATCATGCACATTCTTAGCCAACATCCCCATATGTGTGTATAATAATTTCATTAAATAAAGTCAAGTATCTCTTTGGTGCCTGATTATTTCTTAAAATATTATATAACTTGTCAGGAGCTAGTGGCTCATTCCTGTAATATAGCCACTCAGGAGGTTGAGATCTGAGGACAGTGGTTTGAAGCCAGCTCAGGAAGGAAAACACAAGTGGCTCCTACCTCCAATTAATCACATGAAAATGCCAGAAGTGGAGGTATGACTCAGTGCTAGAGTAATGGCCTTGAGAACAACAGCCCATGGTCAATGCCCAGACCCTGAGTTAAAGCCCCAGGACTAGGATAACAAATTCAAAGGCATTACATGTCTTCTTCTGTCCCCTTAAAATTAAAAGTTATAATTTTGATTTGGTTCATTTTATAATATGCATTATTAAACACATTGTGAAATATCCCATATAATTAAAATCTCTAAATATAGAAGTAATTGTCTTTGAAGCTGAATTGGAAGTCTTTAATAAGTAGATTAACTTAGTGTAGTGTATTGATATATAGTTATCTAACAATGAACATCTATCAAAACATAAACTAATATGTGAAAAATCCTCCAACAAATATTATTACTGTTGGATGAATCATAATAAACCAATGGCTAATGTCTTTTTCTTTAGAGAAACATGAAGACCTCAATAACACAAGCTATTAAGATAAAGCCATAAAGAAAATAATAGGAAAAAAGTAATGCAAGCTGTTCTTAAGTAAATAATCATAATACTGGATAAATTAATGAGCTAATTACAAAAATTTGTTTCCAACATATATTTTAGGAAGAGCAAACTCAAACCATAGCAAATAGTACTGTCAGATCAAATAGGCATATGAAATTTTGTAAGGTTTTTGAATGGGATTAAAAGCAGTACAGGTCTTGTAGTTATTAAAAATAGTTCTACTGTGTTGCCTTTGTTTAAATAGTGTTTTGAATTAAGCATAGTTAGAGTTATAGATATTACTTCCAACTACAATTAAGAGTTGGCATTGGCCAGTTTCAAAAAACATGTTTGAGCTGCAATTTTTTATTACAAAATATGATTCAAAGTATCACAAGTATTCTATTGAATCCATGTGATATTTAGATATCTAGAAGTAAATAGCATCGTAGAGTTGACAGTGTTACATGAAATGTCAGATATATCAAGATAATCTGAACACATATCTTCTTGAGAAAGTAGAAATGAGGGAAGATGGAAAGAATGAATTGATTCTGATCCCCTGTTGTAGGCTAAAGTAATCTCAATGAACCCCAAGTTAAGGATTCAAGTGTTTCTTTTTCTTGCTTGCTATTGTTTCTAACATATTTTATAAGATAATTTCTTTATTGCTTTGCTTTGTATGTCCCTCCCCCACAGTATAACCCCTGCTTTCACTGTATTTGATGTTGGTATAATTTGTGGAGGGGAGGGGAAAAACAAATTATTTAAACAGGGATACAGGTGGACCCATTGCAACAATGAGATGTACAAGACGTTATGTCGAAAATGAACTTTACATCTTTGGCACCATGGAGGGGGTGGTGGGAGATGGGAAAGGATGGGAAGGGGAAACAAAGGAGGACGCAACAATGCTTGATAAGAAATGTACTCATTACTTTGCTCATGTAATTGTAGCTCCTCTGTATGGTATTTTCACAATTATAAAAAAAAAAAAAAAACGACAAACAAACAAGAAAAAGAGACTATTCATTGTTAAGAGTTCAGGAGACTCAATTCAACAGTGATACTCACAAGACAATATGTTGGAAATGATAAGTACACTGTGGAGAGGGGCGCTAAGGGGGAGGGAAAGTGGGAGAAAAATGTGGGAGGGGGTAACCAGTTCAACAAGAAAGATATTCATTACCTTACTTATGTAACTGTAACTCCTCTGTACATCACCTTGACAATATTTTTTTAAGAGTGCAGGAGAGAGCTTATGGTGTGGTTTATTTGATTTTTTTTCTCAAGTATCAAATGAAACTATCCCTGTTAACATAAAGCTATTTTAAATCATAGAGGTAATGCTACACAACTACTTTTTTTTCTTTATTTTTCCTAGAATGTATTTTGGAACCCAAATTTCCTTGTGAGAGTTAAAAATGCTGTGTTTCATTGCAGCTATTACAGAGGAATATTCAATGGAAACTGAAACATATATTCTTGCATGAGCAAAGTTTATATTTTAATGTGAAATAAAATTTATACCTGCATGCATTTGTGCAGGCCTATCAGCACACATGTTCAGGAAGAGTGTGAGTTTGAAGCCACCTGCACAAAGTGAGACACCAGCTCAAATAAATCGGTAAATAAAATAAAATGAAACAAAATTACATGTACAAGCATCACCAAATGAATGAGATACATGAGCATAAGAAGTGAGATCTCAATACTGATTTTTAAAAGGACATTTTAAAAATGCAGGTAATGACATGCATTTGTTTGTACATGCGTGCATGTGTGTGTGTGCGTGCTCATGCCCATGCATATGTGCGCTTTCTTTGTTTCTCCATTGATCACTAGACATTGTCCAAAAATGTATTATCTAAAATGTTCTCCTTTTGGGAATGATGCCAACCATGATTGATATGCTAATATCTATTTTATCAGCTTCATGTTCGCAGGCTTAGTGGGAAATACTTGTTCTTCCCTCTTTCCCATGTCTCTTAAGTCACCAGGTCCCAGCATTGTTATTTACCCTTATCTTTTGCTGCAAACTTCTTGGGATTGGTAAAAAACGAAAAAAAAACAAACTAGTTCCTTAGCTATTGTTATCTGATTGAAAGCATGGTTTCAAAACATATCTAGTTGACATGGCTTTTCATATATCAAGTCCTTCTTCAGGTATTTGGCCAGGGTGATTGCTGTGATTTTTCATTGCAAAGCGACTGGCTTCCTTTAGAGGAAAAGCACTATTTAAAGGCAAAATATTACAATTAATATTAAAATGAGATTCACTTGTTTAAAAAGAGTATTTTTTGAAAAGGACAGGAATTACAGGAGAAAAGTAGCATGTGGCTCTTTGTATTTTATAGATAGACTTTCTCAAAAGGATGACATGGGTTTTCAATATGTGGAGTTTTTGGGAGAGAAACAAAACAACTGCCTAGGCAAACATAAAATATTAAGAATTCTGAGACATCAGAAAGGCATACTGGAGGAAAGACTTTTCATAAGATAGACATTTTTAAATTTAAACCAGTAGAATTTTGACTTTGCTCTATTTTGTACATTTGGTAACTGATCAAGCATGTATTTGAGTGTAACTACTGTTCTCATAGATTGAGGCAGAAAGAAGGGACTCTGTTTCTTAGCTCACTGATGATGGTGACTCAAGCAATAATAAGAATGACAACACCAAGGCAAATGTTGCCTATGGCTCTGTAAAGAGCATTTAATAGCTCTGTAGATAGCTCATTTAATTTTAATCCTGTCTCTCTTCAATATGGAAATAAGTCCAGATTTTATGAGTACAAAAGAAATGTCAGTGCTTATTGGAATAATTCAAAGATTATACAAAGGAAATTACATTTTATTCATTGTCATTCTTAGAAGCTTTGAAATTGGTCAACGATTGCAATAATACAATCTTTTAGAAAACAACATGAATACATAATCACACTACAACATATTTTGCTAACAAAATCATCATTCATGATTTTGTGGTATGAATATTATTAACAATATTAGAATATAAGGCTACTATAGTTTTATTATTCATATCTTTTTTATCTGCTTAAATCTCTTTACCTATGTGAAAATAATGATAATCATTACATGTAGCTAGCTATTCTTTCAAACAAAAAGGCCTCCTGGTTGTTACATTTGAAAATCAATTCTAAGGGCTGGAAAGAGAATGAACATTTCTCTTGTTATGGTATGTTTTGACATGATATTTTAAATGTTTTAATTTAATGAGGCAGGCTAACAGTGAATTAATATTTTTATAAATATTTTATAAAATCTCATTTCAGGAAGGAATGCCATTTTTCCAAGATATTTTATTACGCTGACATACTGTGATATATTTTGAATGTTCAAATGTACAACAGTTTTGGAAGATGATTATTTTTTTTTATTTAACTTTATTTTATTTGAGAACATACTGTACGGAGGGGTTACAGTTACATGGGCAGGATAATGCATACATTTCTTACCAAGCATTGCAGCCTCCTCCTTTGTTTACCCTTCACCTCCCCCCCACCCAATCATACCCCCCTTCCCCCCCCCCCCCACCGACATTGTAAAGCTGGTTTTGACATGACATTTTGTACTTCTCATTGTTGCAACAGGTCCACCTGAATCCTTAAACGACTTGTTTGTCCCCATCTCCTCCACATGTTATACTGACATCAAATATAGTGAAAGCGGGGGTTACACTATGGGGGAGGGACATACAAAGCAACAAAGAAATAATCTTATAAATGAGTTAGAAACACATGCATGAAAGAAACAAAAACATTAAAATACATATTTGAGGGTTCGTTTTCCTAACATCACATTCTCTGACTTTTTCCGCTTGACTCATACCTATACTAGATATTGCAAAAAAGGGAAACCATGGGACCTATGTTTCTTTGGGCCTGGCTTACTTCACTTAATATAATTTTTTCCAAGCCTTTCCATTTCCTAACAAATGGGGAAATGTCATTCTTTCTGATGGAGGCATAGAATTCCATTGTGTATATATACCACATCTTCTTGATCCATTCATCTACTGAGGGGCATCTGGGTTGGTGGAAGATGATTATTACATAAAATAATAATCATCAGAATTGATGCATGAAATGAAAAGCGACAAAGATTCGATGGTAGATTATATTGGTAAGGTCTGCCTCAGACCATGCAGGCAGGTGCAGACACCTCCCTACCGCTTGGCTAAGTTTCCACCCAGTATCTGTGTTACCTAGGTAACTAGCACAGCTGGAAGCTGTCACCTCCCCCTCCTGCTACATCAAGTCCTGGGCCTCCTCTGGTCACACCTCCCATCTGACCATAGGAGGATCCCAGGCCCTGAAGTCAGATCCAGATCCAGTGTGGCCACCACACCTTTGCCCAACCTGGCCAAACCTCTTCCTGTTCCTAGCCTGGATAAGTCCTGGATTGGGTGTGGTTCTCCTCTTTGGGCCATGCCTCTTCACCATGCAAGGTGGAGGGAAAGTGAGCGGGAAACAGTTTGGTAAATAAATTTCTTTTCCTGCCTGAATACATTGTGGTGTTCTCTTCATTGGTTACCTAATGAAAACTACCTACCTAATACACCTTACAATATTCCTCTTCCTGGAATGAATTTAATTTTTTTTGTATTGCTACAAATTACAA
The DNA here is from genome assembly GCF_019054845.1 of Dipodomys spectabilis. NCBI lineage: Eukaryota > Metazoa > Chordata > Mammalia > Rodentia > Heteromyidae > Dipodomys > Dipodomys spectabilis. The sequence continues at coordinate 54,374 of NW_024870680.1, forward strand.
ATCACCAAAAGATATTCAACAGGAAATTTCAACTTAAAAATATTGCTGCAACATTTTAGAATTGATGGATTTTCTTATCAGATGATGTAACATGATGTTTTACGGTAGTCATCTTAAATATTGTTAATACAAATACCAAGCTCTGAGTGAAATTAAAAAGATTTTAGGCCAGATGCTGGTGGTTCAGCATGCCTGTAACTCTAGTTACTCAGGAAGTTGAGATCTGAGGATCACAGTTTCAAGCCAGGTCAGACAATAAAGACCATGAGACTCTTATCTACAATTAGCTATCAAAAACAAACAAACAAACACCACCACCAACAACAACAAAACCTTTGTGAAGTGGAAGTGGAAGTTCAAGTGGTAAATTACTAGTCTTGAGCAGTAAAGTTCAGAAACAATGTCCATGTCCTGAGTTCAAGCACTGCACAGGCACTTAAAACACAAAGATTTCCATGACCTTTAACAAAAATAGTTATAAATCTGGTTCTCATCAGCCTAGAGATATAAAGTCACAACTTTCGCTTGATGGCCATTATCTTGTCATGAGTTGTACAGCCTTTTCCATTTTCAGTAGTATGTAGTCAGCATTTATATACACTATTTATTATTCATAATTTATGTTAAACTTACCTTTTATTGTTCATTCAAATTCAATACCTCTGTTTCTCAGTCAGTACACAGAAAATGTCTTTTGGCAGGTGCATAAGCTGTAGAATAGCTATCTCACTCATGCATGCATTTTCAGTGTCTATTTGTTCACTAAACAATACACCAAACTTTTGTTCTAGTAGTGTTATTCATGGTGAAGGAAGGAAAATGCAGAAACAGAACAGTATTATATCCTATACAGCTACTAGTATTGATTTCAAATTAACTAGAAAAATAGTTATAAAATAATTAGAAAAGTTTAGCTTATCATTTAAGAAAATTTTAGTCTACTTTACAGAGGACATATAAAAGTACTTAAATGAAGATTTTTAAATGAAGTTTTAAAAATAATAATTTATTTCCTATATGATTATTCCCTTTCTTTAGATTTTCTACTTTACCATAAATTATGTCTGTATTTACCCTTCCTTGTGGATCAATATATTATATCTTTTCTTTCTTTCTTTCCCTTTTGCTTCCTTCCTTTCTTTCTTTCTTTCTTTCCTTCTTTCTTTCCCTCTTTCTTTCCCTCTTTCTTTCTTTCTTTCCCTTTTGCTTCCTTCCTTTCTTTCTTTCTTTCTTTCCCTCTTTCTTTCTTTCTTTCTTTCTTTCTTTCTTTCTTTCTTTCTTTCTTTCTTTCTTTCTTTCTTTCTTTCTTTCTTTCTTTCTTTCTTTCTTCCTTTTCTCTCTCTCTCTCTCTTTCTCTCTCTCTCTCTCTCTCTCTCTCTTTCCTTCTCTTTCTTTCTGGTATCATCTATCTGTCTGTTTATTTACATATACTCACTAATTCTGTTCTCTTGCAGGTCATTCTGTATAAGCTATGGAAAGACATAATTTCAACTAACTCATAAATTTTCCTAAGCAAATAAATACTAAAAAGTTAACAGCGTTTAGTAAATCTAAAACATTGCAGAATGAATATATACTATCACATCAAGATATGGGTAACTGATAATAAATGGAAAAGTTACTTAGCACTGACAAATTCTAAAATAATAGTAACTTCCTTCATCTACTTTAGCATAACTCCAGATATGTGTACCATATATACTTCAAATTGACCCCCATTAATATAATCAGTTTAGTGAACATTAAAAAAAATAGTTCTTGTGTTAAAACAATTATACTTTTCTGGTACTCATTTGGTTACAAATGTTCTGGCAAGCATAAATATTTTCAGACTACACATGTGAATGCTAGAATCTAATATTATTACACAGATTAGTAATGTTTCCTTTAATTGTTTTAGTTGTCTACAGGTAAAATGTCACTATGGTATTTATTTGCTGCTATAAATACATTACAGCAATGTGTCTTCACTTGCCAAAATTCTAACAATTCTTTTCATTAATGGCTACATCTTATGATTAAAATATCAAACACTACATATGCTGTGTTGTCTCACCAGGAACAGGGCTAACACTTTGACTGATTGGAAGTTTTAGCTACAGATGTTGTTCTGGTCACTAAAGACTGTTGAAAAACTCTTGAAAAAAAAGTGATTCATCTTGTTTGTGCAAAACCTAATATTTGTCGTCTTTAATAGGCCTTAGCAAAATTTAAGAAAGCATTTATTTTGGCTTAACCTTGAAAGTATTCCTAAATTATACAATGTCAAGTGCACATTTTGAAATTAAGAACTCCCTGTGAAACATGTTTGTCATAGAATATAGATTATTTCATTTCTTTTGATGGGCAATTATAGTTATCTGAAAAGTATATTATTATTTACCTTTGATGAGAAACTATAATTTTATAAAATCTATGTCTATGTCTTCAGTTTATGTTTTTATTATGAAACCAATCAGATATTACTGCATGGATAATGGAAGATGCCAAAACTGTGAGGGCATGCTTACTTGGAAATAATCTACCTATTTCACCAAAATGCACTAAAGATAATGAGAGAAAAATAGATAGGATAATATGCCTGATTTACCTCTTACAAATATATCTGCATCAATTAGGTTGCTTAGTCAGAGGCAGGAGAAGAGAGAAATAAGACTATGTTAAAATGACTTATTTCTTAGTGTCTTAATCTTCCTTGAGTATCTAGAAAAGAGAAATTATAGAAGACCAGGCACAGTGTCTCAAGACTGTATCCCAGCAGAGTACAAGACAAAAGAGGATGATCACAAGTTTGAAGCCAGTTTAGATTATATAGCCAGATTTCAAAAGCAAAGAAACTAATAATCTCTGTTTATTTAGTATTTTGAGGAACATCCATAGTGCTTTCTAATTATTGAACAATACCTGGAATTCCCACCAACAGTGTAGGAGCATTCCCTTTTGGCCACATCCCCTCCAACATCTGTTGGTATTAGTTTTCCTTATTATGGCCATTCTAACTGAGGAGGAGTCTCAATGCTGTTTTGACTTGAATTTATTTTATGGCCATAGATGTTGAACATTTCTTATTGTGTCTATTAGCCATTCTTATTTCTTCTTTGGAGAATACTTCAGAGAATTATCTCTTTAACTCTTTAATGTAGTCATTATCTTACTTATGTAACTGTACATGTCTGTACATCACTTTTACAGTAAAATTTTAAAAAGAAGAAATTAATAACCTAAGGGAAAATCATTCTAGATTGAAATTTTTCTGTATTGTTGCTAATTTATGGTAGTTTGACTTACCAATTTTATGTTTTTATCATGATACAAAACCTATATATATGTATATATATGGTAAAGATTAATAATTGAAAAATATTCACTTTAATAATATTCTAGTCAAGTAGTGTTTTGAAGAGAAGACTTTGGTCAACCTACAATTCATCAAGAAACTATTGTCCTTTAATTGGGAGGGTAAACGAGCAATCATCCATGGAATACTCTACTTCCAAAAACTGACATTTAGTAGGTATGGGTATTACTGCATTGTCGGTTTAGGAGATGGTCAGCTCAGCTGGGATGTATCAGATCATAACCCTATCCTAAGTTTAGAACCATCCCCTATATTGACAGATCATATGCCATTCTTGATATTTCTTTCAATTGTATGAAGTCTTTCTCCTAAACTTATTTGGCTTATTTAAAAACATCAGTATTACCATTTTCTAGCAGCATCCACAGAGTTAGATGAGATTTTTTTTCTCTAGTCCCACTTAAGAAGATGCATCATATATTTCAGTTACAATATCTTTAGTGTGTCCTATAGAACCACTGACATTGTCATTAAAAGTTACCATGAAATAATCCTTCTAATTGGTCATCATAATATTAGGCATACTTACTTTGTCCACACTATTAGATCAGTGGACAGAGTAGTCTCTTAATAATATTTCAGTGATATATATCAAATAAAATAGAATTTGTGCATATTCCTAAAATTCTTGTGCTTTTTTGGGGGGGAGGGGCGGGGGGAAAGTTGTGAGCTTGAACTCTGGGCTTGGGCGCTGTCCCTCAGCTCTGAACAGGCAGAAAAATGCTCTGCGATCCTCCTCCCAGGTTAGTTCAATGGGAGGAGATGGCTTTTTCCTCGAGTTTGGAGATGCTGTGATGAGGCTAGGTTCTGGGTAGAGTTGAGGCCTTTCAGCAAACAGTAGCTATTCCGGGGGCTGGTTTGTGAGAAACTCACAGAGCCCAGCCTGGAGCCACTCTCAGGGTTTTTGTTTACTGAATTTCAGTTGATTGTCGAGGCTGCTAAAGGGAGGGGCAGCCTCTGGCTCTGATTACCCTGTGAAGAAAGCCAATCCTGGGGCTGGCACCCAAGCTGGGTGACTTTTCCCTGGGTAGAGCTGAGTCTGGCAGGTCAGGTTAGGCTCCTATGACCTGCTAAATGACTCTAGTTTACTTCCAAGGCCTGAGTTGGAGCTAGCAGCTCCTCCGAGCTTTGTCGGTATCCAAGATGGAGATCTCTGGTACTGGGGAGGAGGGGTGGCCTTCCCTCCTCTGCTCCCTGAGGAGTGAGGACGTCAGGCTTCTACTCACACCAAGTCTTGGTTCCTGGGTCGTCTCTGGTCTGCAAACTACAGGATGAAGATGTCCGCTCTTTGTCAATTCTTGCTGGTGTGGAGTGGAATCCGCTCACCTGCGGCATCTGGTTCTTTCGTCCTGAACTCTCTGTGATTCAGGTATGGCGCTTGTGGTCGCCGCCGCCACTGCTGCCGCTGCCGCAGCAGCTGCTGGCAAGTGCTCAGGGCTGTCTCCTTGCCTGTATTTTCTCTCTCTGGCCTAACTCTCTGTCCTGTGAAGGCACACTTGGTGTGATTCTCTGGCTTAGGACTGTTCACTGGACCTCTAAAACTGCTTTCTATGCGAGAGCTTGTTTAGCCTCCAGCTTCTCCTCTGCCATCTTTTCTGTACCCCTGTCCCTCAGCTCTGCAGCTCAAGGCAAGTGCTCTACCACTTGAGCCACAGTGCCACTTCCGGTTTTCTGGTGGTTTATTGGAGATAAGAGTCTCACTGACTTTCCTGCCCAGGCTGGCTTTGAACCATTATCCTCAGATCTCAGCCTCCTGAATAACTAAGATTACAGGCGTGAGCCACCAGCGCCTGGCTTCCTAAAATTCTTAATACTATTTTTATGATAGACAAGTATGTGAATTTCATACAAAATAATAATTCTACCACTTGTAACAAGAGAAAATAAATGTGACAAAGCTAATATAAGGTAAACTAAAATAAGAATGATAAAGCTAAATGTAATATTATTAAGATAATAAGAAAGTGGATATGAAAGAGCAAAAACATTTTAAAAGGGAAGGAGAAAATAACAAAGAGGAAAGGAGACACCCAGAATCCATTTAACAAATAAAAACCACAACTAACTTTAGATGAAAGAAAAGTGAGTAAAAAAAGGAAAATAAAAATAATAACATATTGGAGAAGGTTCTTTCTGAGTCCCTCTTCAATTAAGATTATTCCTGATAACAGAGAACTCAAATTGACTGCAGCAGAGATTTGTTATAATTCCTTCAGCTGTGGCAAAATGTTGTTGACTTGCCTAGGCTGAGCAGTGATCAGCTTTCACACTGAAGCAGTTAAGTATGTATTTCCTGTACCAAAGTTTATGTGCATATAACAAGCTTCTGATATTGACATCTAGAGCTGCCACCACTCCAAGCAAGTTTTGCTGTGTGTAGGACATGCAGGCACTCACTCCACAAATCCTCAAGCTGTACAGACAATGCTCCACATGTCCAAACTGCAATGTCTCCCCACATGAAGCAAACCAGTGAATAAACTCATTGCTCATTTGATGCTGGAACCATGAAAACTGTATGTTGTGCTGGCTGTGATTTTGATGTTCATGAACTCAAGCTTTGCTGTAAACTCTCTCAATACCAGCTTACCTTTCTTAAGCCATATTTCTCGTTTATTTTTCTTCTTAGACTTGTGTTCCTCCACTCCCTTGACTTCCAGAACTGTCTCTCTTGGCCATCTCTCATGCATTCACTGCTCTATGATGTTTCAGTTTGTTCCAAATCTTGTAGAAGAGTATTAAATACAAATGGAACACTGAAAATAAAATTGAAAAAAAAAAAACAACAAACTTTTGAGGACCTAAAAACTTTGATGACTGGTGGCATTGCTATCGTTTAATAAGTGAGATTAGCATCTTGTTGATTTTTCACATAAAGCCTTATGATTCTGAGTGGAGCACTATAATAACACCATAAACCTTAGATTTCACAATTTGGCCATGTGCATTGTATTGCTGCCAAGATTAAGGATCCATTCCTCAACATCAGCCTAAAGGATAGCTGTGTTATCACAATCTTGAGTATGTAACTTGACAGAGAAAAATGGCATTTAAACCTTTTTCTAAAGGACATAAAAGATAATGATAATGACCATAACACTGGTGAATTTGAAAGTTGTGTCCTGACAAGACATAAAATGTTGTGGTCCTTTTTTCCCCTCCTCCTTTGGTTTATTCCCTTTTGTCATTGTTTTTCATTTCTATACCCTTTGTCTTGTATATAAGGTTATCTGATCTAGGGAGAAGAAGGGGAAGCAAAGAAATGTCATGACAAAGGATGAATCGATTCAGCAGTTATACACTAGACACTAAGTTGGAATTGAACTATGCAACTTGTGGGAGAGAGGGTGGAGAGGGAAAAAAACTGGGAGAAAACAAAGGAAGAGGTGACACTGTTCTAAAACAAATGTACTCATTACTGACTTATGTAACTGTGTAATCCCTCTGCACATCACCTTTACAAGGAAAATAACTTTTTTAAATGTTATAATCACTTAATGAGTATTAAGATGACAAACTTCAAGATAAAGATTCCTTGAACTCTTTCATAACCAAATTATAATCAAGAGGTTGATATGTTTAACTAAGTGGGTGACCCTAGTTCATAACTACAAACATAGCTACTCATTTATCTGAAACATAAGTATCCCAGTTCCAAGCCAACACTAGTAGAAAAAAATCTGTGAGACTCCATGTCTAAACACCTGGGCTGGAGGTTTGGCTCAAATGGTAGAATATAGGTGACATTTGAGGTAAGCAAGCAAGCAAATCAAAATCAAGATCACTGACTTCAAGTCCTAGAAAACAAAAGGGGAGAGAGAGAGAGAGACAACGACAGAGACAGAGACAGGAGACAGAGAGACAGACAGAGACAGAGGCAGAGACAGAGACAGAGAGAATAAGCTACAGGGCATTTTGTCATGTATTAATAAGTATGATACTCATTTACTTATTATAGAAACTTTCTTATGAAGAACATAAAAATATATAGACTTCTCCTAACAGCCATTTTTGCTTCTGCACCTTTGCTTGCTAAAAACTCTGCTAAAACCTTGAGGAGTGGAATGAAAGAGGCAGAAAACTGGACTGCCCTCATCAAAGTAGGCAAGCACCCCTTGAATGAATTTATTAAAAGGCATGGAGTAACATTAATGCTTAATGTAATAGAAATTAGAAGTTATGATTACTAACTGCACATTTTTGCTTCTGTACGAATTGCTTTGTGCTAGATGATTTTATGGTTTTTGTATGATTTTAACTGTGACTGGTTTTAGTTACTCAATAGTGGAATGTCAGCCTGGGAGTCTAAAGTTGCTTAGTAAAAGACTTCAAAAGATTTACAGGCCTGACTAAGGACACAAAGTCCTCAGAATAATCCCCATAGCTGCAATGCCCCTCCAGTAGGCAGGGCAGGAAGGCCCTAGGGAAGACTGCTGCAATGCCCCTCCCGGAGGCCAGGGTAGTAAGGCCCTAGGGAAGAAATGTAATGTTTTGAGAAACCTAAGCAACTCCATTTTTGTTTAACACTCTATCTCAGTTCTGTGACTTGACTCGTGATCCACTTTAGCCCCAATGCTAGAAATTTATGACAGAAAGCCATGCACAATTCTTGGAGCCATAGATAGCATTTGCTTAAAGCAGGTGTTAGCCCCCAAGTGGTGTTGCCCCCCAGCCATCTAGGACTAAGAGTTTCTGACCAACCGGTTCTTCAGAGCCCAACGTGAGACATGCCATGCATTCTGTTGGTCTGGGTGTGACTCCTAACCGTTTTCGGTCAAGCTATGGACCAAGGACATTTTTCTGTAAAGGTCAACCAATCATATTTGCCCAGCTTAGCTTGCTTTAAATGTTAACCAATCATGTAATTTCTTATGTAAAAGTTCCTTAAAGTTGTTTGTTCAATACTATAAAAACTGTGCTGATTCTATGCTCAGGGCCTCTTAGTGTCTGTCACCGGTTACTGTGCGCGCAGAGGACCAAACTCGAGCTTGCAATAACCGGCTCTTTGTTGCTTACATTGATCGTGGTCTCTGGTGGTCTTCTGGGGGTCCCCGAATTCCGGTATAACACTTATTCTAGTTTCTAGTGTAAGTTATTAATATTCACACTACCTAAAATCTTAGATTATTAAAATTACTTCTTTCCTCATCATTATATGCTCCCTGGTTTGCGTGTATAAAGTTACAATATGCCTAAGATTTTGCTGGAGAAAACCATCAAACTCAGTTGGATCTGTAAAGATTTTCCTAGGGGAGCTGTTGACTTTCCCTTGATGCAATTTTCTTTTACTAATTAATTGATATCCTGTGTAATTTGGATTAATTCCCAAGTAACATTGTAAAATGGAACATCATAAAAAGTTAGACATTCAGAAATCTAGACTGTAACTATACAAAAGAAATTTTAAATTACTTTCTACTTTCCAAAAGCCTCTTAATTTATTTTTACCAACAGGCTAACCCTGTAGCAAGAGTACTAACAAATCCATCAAAATATATATTATTCCTTTCACAAAAGTCTTATTAAGTCAGGGAATGGTTCTGAATAAGCCACTCAGGTTATAATATGGATTTATCAAGAAGAAATATGTGTTGTTTAAGGACAGAATATTGTAATGAGACCCTTCAGATGTTCAGGATTGTTTATCTTATTTAAAAGAACTAAAGAGTATAAGTATTTACAAATGGAGATACATTGGTTAATAATGTTGTATGTCTCTGTGGACTATTCACATTGGAAATAATGTCAGTTCTCATGCTGAGTTTAGGAAGTCAGCCTTGGCTTTAAATTTTCACTTAGTACTTCCTACATTTCTATGTTCATGTGTGCAATATCCACAACCTTAAATTCCCTGTAACTGCAATCATGTCAAATCACTTTTAAAAATTGACCCTCTGTGTAAAAGAACAGGAAAACTGGACACTTGAGAAGATTGGAACAATTTATAAGAATTTCATACATATGAGCATACCACTTCAAAATAAGTGTAGAAACAGTGTAACCCCCGCTTTCACTATATTTGATGTCAGTATAACATGTGGAGGAGATGGGGACAAACAAGTCGTTTAAGGATTCAGGTGGACCTGTTGCAACAATGAGAAGTACAAAATGTCATGTCAAAACCAGCTTTACAATTTCGGTGTGGGGGGGGGGAGGGGGGGTATGATTGGGTGGGGGGGAGGGGGGAGGCTGGGAAGGGAGGTGAAGGGTAAACAAAGGAGGAGGCTGCAATGCTTGGTAAGAAATGTATGCATTATCCTGCCCATGTAATGTAACCCCTCTGTACAGTATGTTCTCAAATAAAATAAAATAAAATTAAAAAAAATAATAAGTTTAGAAATAGTGAGTACTTCTCCAGAACTTTATGTGCTAGCTTTGAGTTTATGCCATAAAATAATAGCAAAGGTTGATATACTTGGAATCCTATCACTTGTATAGTTTAATGTCCTTATTAACTAATCTTAATATTAGGTTCCTCATATTTACATGATCCTATAATTTTTAGGAAGCTGTAAGATATTTAAATTGTTTCAGAGACTGCAACAGCTGCAACAGCTACTAAAAACAAATGTTTACGTTAGGCTCAATGAGTTTATAAGACTTTTTGCTAAGTCTTGACCCCCAAATCATTGCTCCTTTAAAGACCTCCTATTGAAAGAATCCTCTGTTAAATGGTTCAAAATCAGCATCATACCAGACCCATACAAGTCTTTTTCTTAGATAATTTATTAAGGTCTGTCAAGAATTAGCCCAGGGCAAAGTTTCATGGCTGTAATTATAACTATTAAAAGGGCAGAGAACAAAGAATGGAGACTACATCTGAAAAAATAACTGGCAAAATAGTAATCTTTGAAGTATGGCTTAAGGGGTAGAGCACCACCAGAATAAGCAAGCAATCAAGCATGATTCTCTGTGTTCAAGACTTGAACAAAACCATCACCACCACTACCACCACCACCACCACCATCAGCAACACAACAACAACAAAGTCCCAAATCCATCTCCACAATTGGTGTAAGCATTATATTTCACACTGATTATAATCAAGATTATTCTGCATTTGGCTGACAGTGTTTGATATCTGGAACCCTTCATTTGGAGAAATGAAAAGACATTGCTATCATAGCATTATTTGAACAAGTATGAGGCAAAAATATGTGCATTGAGAAAATAAAGTTTCCTTGTATAGTAGAAAAGTTTACTTGATCAAAACCTGTACAATACTAAAGGAGAAATGCCATTTCAAAGTCAGGCATTCAGAAAATACTGTGCACACATACAAATTCCATACCTTTGCACATACAAATTCATTTATTTTTATATTCAAAATATTTTCATAAGGTTCAAAATACCTAGCTAAAGGAAGTAGAAGTGGAAGGGAAGACTAGATTAAAGTACCTAGGCAAATTGTTGCATTATGTGAATTCATTTCCATCTGTCTTTAAGAGGAAAACATGATGAAGCATTGCATGGCTGCATTAATAAAATAGTTTGAAAGCAAGCATATATTTTTTGCTTCACTTTTATATATTCACAATAAAATCTGCTAAAATAAATGTTCCATTCAAATCAAATGAAATATCATTTACAGTGGTTTCTTTTGCATTATAACTTAAGAAATCGAGACTTGAAAAGACAAATATACCATTTACAAAGCTCTTTAGAAAAATTTGAAATGAAGTACCATATATCTCAAAGAACTTTCAGTAGAAATGTGTAAGAAAATTCAGTGCCTAAATTGCAGAAGGCAGATATTTCGTTTGGCCTTTGGGCTTCCAGCCTACTAAAGATTAAAAGAATTTTTGGAAAAAAAACTTTATTATAAAAGCATATAAAATTAATAAAATTCAGAAAAAAGTGTCATGATATATGTAAATTTTAGAATGTTTCCATGCATATTGCAGCATAGAAAATAAAAATATCAAGTAAAGATTTCCCATCAGTATGAAAAAAGTGAATATTATTTTTTCTTATTTTGCAAATTAACTTGATTTCTTCCACCCTTATGTAAAACTAGAGTCTTCCAGTGAGAATCTTTATCTGATTTATTATGTGCTTCTTTATGTGTCCCCAGCAAGGTGAAAAATCAGGAAAAACAGATGGAAAACAGCAGGTGCTCTGTTCGTGATGTGAGAAACTCATTCGCAATGATGACACTATTACTGTGCAAGATGAAAACAATGAAATTTAATTTAAGGTGAATAAGAAATAGAAATGCAATAAATCAAAGTAAATGAATAGTTGTAGAATCTGAAGGATATATGCAGTGATAGCATATTTCATACACACCTACTGTCTTAAAAGTAAAACGGGATTTCCCCTTCTCAATAATAATTACATGTGTTGCTTCATTCATAGGCATTTATCTATTATTGTCTTTAAAATGCACGCTTATATATAAAGGACTCTACTTGAAAGGAAATAACAACCTTTAAAAGTTTATGGATGATGACTTTGAAAGAGCTACAGATTCATGTTATGTTTAACCCCCAAAATAGTATTGAAACTCAAATACACACAAAAATAATAATTCCGTTTTTCTGGTCTTTTCACCAAGAGTTTCCAATTTTCACTATGTTGCACATGGATATATATATAAATAATATTTATGTCTTTTCAATCTCAGATTATATGACCACCTATGAGGGCCATCCCATCTTATCTTTCCTTAATGGAAATGAAGAGAACATTTTCTCCTGTCTTCATATCGTGCTTCTCAGGTGTCATGACTCCAAATGCAGATATTCATTTTCTTTCACCTTGCTTATTCCATGTGTATTTGTCGTCCTTTAAATGTAGTTGTCATATCTTCTGCAGACCAAATCTCTTCTAATGCAGAACACACAGAATTACATTAAGCTGTAAAATTAGGGTATATCCTTTGATAAGTATGCAGTCTTTGATAAGTACATAGTTTTATTCTCCATTAAATTGACCCTTTCACTTCAAGTTTTTTTTTTTATGTACAATACTATATAGAAGTTCATCCTTCACATTAACAATTAAGATTTTAATACTTTTACTTTTATATTGTAAAGGTGATGTACAGAAGGGTTACATTTAAATAACTATGGTAGGGCTGGGAAGGTGGCTCAGTGGTAGAGCACTTGCCTTGCATGCATGAGGCCCTGGGTTCTATTCCTCAGCACCACATAAGAAAAAAGAAAAAAGCCAGAAGTGGCGCTGTGGCTCAAGTGGTAGAGCGCTAGCCTTGAGCTGAAGAGCTGAGGGACAGTGCCCAGGCCCAGAGTTTTGGCCCCACGACCGGACCTAAAAAACAAAAACAAAAACAAATAAATAACTAAGGTAATGAGTACATTTCTTTTTGAGCAGTGTAAACTCTCCCTCACTTTTTCCCACTTTATCTCCCCTTTTACTCCCCTCCCTGCCACAAGTTGTAAATTCATTTCCAGCATAATGTCTAGTGAGTATGGCTATTCTACTGGATTTCCCTTTGCCCCACCATTTCTGTGATTCCCATTCCCTTCACCAAATCAGATAATCTTATATAGAAGACAAAGAGTACAGGGCTTTAATCTTAACCTGATATGGCAAATATCTCTATTATACCATGCACATCCATGTAAACAGAGTAGCCATGTTGAATGAAATCAAATCTGACCATAGGGAACGAGGAACGTTCCTGGAAAATACTATTAAAATAGAAAGTTTGCTTCCAACAGAGAGCTTGCAAAATGTCTAAAATACAAATGGAGAAGGATTTGACATAGCTTGGTTATGAAATTTTCTTTCTTTTGTGGTATTGGCAAAAAATTAGACAGAACAGCTGTGCAGATATGATCAAAATAGTTCAATAGAAAAAACTTGTTCAGTAGTAGAGCACTAGCCTTGAGCACAGAGAGGCTCAGGGACAGTGCCCAGGCTCTGAGTTCAAGCACAAGGACTGGCCAAAAAAAAAGAAAAAAAGAAAATGTTCCTAATTATAGGTAGAGCACAGAAGAATATTTATATAGTAAGTTGATGTATTTCTTACCATATCTTCCTGGATATTCAAAGTATAGTTTCTGAACTCAAAGTAGTTATTTTTTACTTTTAAAAATTACTCTATTTTTATTATAAAGGCCTTGTACAAAGGTATTAGGATTACATGAGTCAGGTAAAGAGTACATTTCCTTTTTTGCAATGTCTTCTGTTCCCCTCATTTTTACTCAGTCCCTCCCTCCCTCATCCAAGTGACCTTGTATAGTGCACTTTCATGAGTGTCCAGTGAGCGCCATGGCTGTACTTTTTCACCCTTTTTTCCTTCAGTTCTGTACCCTCCCCCAACCCTCCTGAAGATATATATATATATATATATATATATATATATATATATATATATATATGATATATATAAATATACCATATGTAAGTTAAAGAAACAGAATCATAATAAACTAAAAAAAAAAAAACACTTGTTCAAACCAGAATGAACCATAATGTGAAGATATTTTCGTTTTCGTTATTAAAGTTGGCTATGAACCAAAGTCCTGGCAAGGATATCAGTGAAGAAACCCATCTTCCCCCCACCTCCACCCCCCCCACCCCTCCCCAGCTTGGTTGAAGTATGTAATGATAAGTTATCAACATATAATAAGCATAACTACCTGAAGAAATTTCAATCCTTTAAATTATAGAAGCTGTGCAATTAGCCAAATTTTTGAGACCACTAAATTAGATGTTAGCAATTATTTCTCTGCTTATATAGAGATGACATGTGTCTAGGGTTTTCATTTATGAGAAACGATTACAGATCATATTTTTTAAAACTATTTTCTGTGTATTTCAGTATGTTATTTTATCTATATATTATATGATCTATTTTAGCAACACTATGTTGTAACAGCCATGAGATAAAATATAAAAATAAATATTGCAAAAAACACAAACATGCCAGACACTGGTGGCTCATGCCTGTAATCCTAGCTATCAGGGAGGCTGAGATCTGAGGATGCAGTTTAAAACCAGCCTGGGCAGGAGAGTCCATAAAATTCTTACCTCTAATAAACCACCAGAAAGCTGGAAGTCGTGCTCAAGTGGTAGAGTGCTAACCGTGAGCTGAAGATCTGAGGGGCAGTGCCCAGGCCCCAAGATCAAGCCCCACAACTGACAAAAAAAGGAAAGAAAGAAAGAAAAATACAAACAAATAGAATACTTACCAAGTTCTTTTCATAAGTTAAACACCTTGAATATGTGAATGTATTTTAACATAGGTAAAATACAAATTGTAGTTACTTGTAAAGGATGTCTTAGTGAAAACTGATCTAACATTACCTTGTAATAATTTTGTAGCAATGAATTGGACTAGTAGAAACATTTCACTTTTAGATAGAATAATAAATTATATCCAATGCAATAAGTAATTGTTAAGACACATTATCAATTTAATACTGCTATATCAAATGATTTTCCTATCTAATTCAGATAATAAATTTGTTATTTAAAATTTTTAAAAGCTACATTCATATATTCTTAATTCATATGATTATGAAAAATTAAATAGTAGGAAAAAACCTCTTATAATCTGAGGCCTAAAAAGAGACTGAGTATAATATTGTAGGTGTTAAAATGAAGTACAATTTCTCTTGAACAAAGAGCTTATTGTTTTAATCTTACCTAAGAAATTTAAGCAATGTTACTGAAGGTGGCAGTTACTTAACCACGTCCTTACTGAATCAATTTAGTTTGTTGACATTGATCATGTAATGCCAGCTAATATAAGCAAAAAAGAAAATCTGTTTCATGGCACTCAACCATTTTTTAAAGATGTGAAATATTCAAATAGAGTTTACTGATATAAATGTTAAAAGTCCCTAGCAAATTTTTACTTGAAACTCAGATATGTACAAGCAAATTTCTTATCTCCCTATTGTAATCCTACCTGAATAGAAAAGAACAAAAAAAAGAGAGAACAAACCAAATCTTAAGATTATCATGCTCTCAAATAAATGTGTTCATTATTAGAATTAGTTGTTTCTGTAACATGTTTTGATCACATTTTGGTGTTATTCTTTGCTTGTTAAAAGTAGGAAAGTTAATTGAAACCCACACTAATGAGCAGCCTGACACTTACATTTCAAAATGTTTTTTTGTATTTTTTTTCTTAGATTTATCTAAAATAGGCCTGGTGAGGCACTGAGACATTTACTCTAGCCTACCTGGTACAGCAAGCTTGTAGACCTCTTAGCTTTCAAAAGACTCACTACAGGAAAATACAAAAGTATAATAAGCTCTGACAAGTTCTCACAATCCAATTAAAAGAATAACTTCTATTTAGTTCCATAAATCACAAAAACTTTAACAGAAGAAAATTGACAACTTATATAATATCTGCCTGTTATAAAAATGAGTGATGTACAATGTTTACCTTTTACTTTTTAAAAATCATCCATTTGGTTTTAAAAAGATGAAACAGAGACAAATCTTGACTTGAGGTTATATATTAAAATTTCAAGAAATGAAGTTTAGGTAGAAATGTAGGCTGCAAATACAAATGGTTGTATGAAGTTTGAGGCTTAAATTAAAGTGATTTATTTTGGACAAATTGAGTAAATTTTTGAGGAAATAATATTGAGTAAATAATTTCGGTACTGTCTGTATTGTATTAGAGGATGGATTGCATCAGACCTTTATAGCCTGCCATTCTTTTCAACTGTTCAAATTCTTCTGAAGTTGCTCATAGTCAGTTTTCCTCAATATAGATGAGTAGTTAGTGATTTTATTGTTTTATCTGTAATGGCCCCTAAACATGTGTTTATTGAATCATCTAAGAGGAAAAACAATGACTGGTTTACTCAATTGCTGCCACTTTCTCTTACAGAAATAGACCTTCTGATACTTCCTAAATGCTATATAGAAATTCTGCAACTCTTATATGTATTACATTCTGTGTATAGATTAAATTTCATTAACAGATGATCTTTATCCTATTTTTTCTTCTGATGGAAAGACTTGGATGTGTAAAAATAGATCCCAAGAGGATCTCAATTCAGCCTCATATATCCTTTCTTCCAAAGTACCAAGCTATAATACAGTTGTTTTAAATGTACTATGTGACTTTTTTGTTGTTATTTTTTTTCCTTTGTATGTTCTTCCCTCTATGGTATATGTCCTGCTATCACACTTCTTGACTTTGACACCCTGCATCATGTATATACATTTGTCCAATTTGGGGAGGGGAATAACAAAATGCTGAAACAAGGACACAGGATGACCCATTGCAACAATGATACCCACAAGACAGTATATTGGGATTCAACTTTACAACTTTGAGGGGGTGGTGAGGGAGGTGGGGGAGGGAAGGGATAGTGGGAGAACAACAAAGGAAGGGGTGATAGTGCTTAACAAGATAAGTACTCATTCCCTTATTCATGTAACTGTAACCCCTCTGTATGTATTTATTTATTTACAATAAATAAAATTTTAAAAATAAAAGGAGATATAGGACAAAGCAATTTAAAAGTATGTAGTTAGCATTCTAAGGTTCTCTATCTGCTAATTTATAAATCAAATTTATGTCTATAGAGAGCAGAGAACCTATTTAGTATCTTCATTGCAACAGTATAATATGGAAAGGTTGTCACCCCTATAAATATTAAATTGAATGTCTCTGAAGCAGTGATAGCTAAGTAGAGATTTCAGTAAATTTTTGGATAAAAATAAATTATGAATTTCTAACATCCTAATATTTGTAAATTGTTCATGTGTATAATCAAAGATGATAAAGAAAATGAAAATAGAATTTTGTGTAGTAGTAAACTGTTCTAACGTGACACAATTAAACTTTTCTTTAGAAAATATTACTATATACTGTAATCCTAGGTACTCAGGAGCTTGATATCTGAGGATGATGGTTCAAAGTCCATGAGACTCTTACCTCCAATTAGTCACCAGAAAACTGGAAGTGGCACTGTGGCTCAAGTGGTAGAGCACTAGCCTTGAGATGAAGAGCTGAGGGACAGTGCCCAGGCCCAGAGTTCAAGACCTGTGACCAAAAACAAATTATTATAAAATGTGTAAAATTGTATTCATAAGCTAGGAAAAGAGAGGCCTACGTTTCTTTGTTCAGACTCAGGAAAATATAGCACTTTACTAAGTATGCAGAAAATGCTGAAAATCCCTTCTGACTTTTTCACTTGCATGTTGTATTAAAACACCCAATTAACCAGGTATCGTTATGACAAAGGTGGCATACAATATTCTTTTTCTGGCAGTCTTTCTATCCCTGTGTCCTCTGTCAAGCTTTCCTTTCATCCATTATGCAGAGAATAAAAAAAACAGTGGTATGAGTGATAAACATGAACTTTTGTCACAGTTTCTCTTTATTCTTTAATAAATAGTACCTTAGCATGGTTTTTTGCTTGTAAGAAAGAAGAAAAGTAAACCAGGCAGGAGATGGATATGCATTTATACAAGCTCCTGAGTATATACATTCCTTTTCAGAATATAGGGCAACGTTCAAAACCAGTAAGTACTGATTTCATATTTAAAAAGCATTGCTAAAACTTCCTTACTATCTCTGTGCTCAGTAACAATAACAACAAGATAGAAAAGCATGGAGTTATTATACCAACTAGAATTCTTTCAAATTTTTGATCATTTGAAAGCTTATTTTATTTATTTATTTATTTTGCTTTTCTGAAGTAGCTTGATAGAGAAATAAAAGAAAAACCTTTTTTCTGATATAAGTATACTGTTGTAGGACCTCTTTAGTCAGTAATTATGAAAACAATTTGAGAAGTATCTTAAATCATGTAGATTAAACATGGATAGGAATTTCAAAACACAAAAGATGTCAATTGTGAGATTTTTTATCCTTAATTATTTAAGGATAAATTTAATAAGTATTTATATGCTTATATGCAATATGATATTGCATGTTATGTGAGTTAGTTTATATACTGTTGTATAATGTTCTATCTTGTATCCCTGTTGTGACAAAACACCTGGACAAAACAACTTGCAAGAAGAAACATTTATTTTTAATAAATGTTTATTATCTTGAAATAATTGAACAAAGGGATTGCTATTCAACTAAACAATTTATGAATTATAGTGCATCTTGATCAATGTCAGCCCTATCCCTTCAAATCCAACCTCTTCCTTCAGTTTTCTTAACTTTATTGGATCTACATTAAGTTCTGAGTGGTAATGTGAACAAGTGTATTAACCAAAATATGGTAGATTGGGGGAAAATTCAAGTGGTGTAGTTCCTTACACACATTAATTCTCAGTCCAACAAAATAAACACAAGGAAATAGGTATCCTAAGAATAGGATAGGGGTCAAGAATAAGCAGGGGTTGACAAAGGAAACATTTGTCCTGGCTCATAATTTCAGATAGGATTTAGTTTTTGTTTGCTTGGTCTCATGCACTTAGAATGTCATGGCAAAAGGAGTAGGAGACAGAGGTAAGAAGGAGCCATTGGGAAAGGACCTGCCAGTGAATTATGTCCTCTGAGCAAGTCCCACCTCCCACGCTTAACTTCCTCTTAAAGCCATTATATTATGAATCAGTTGAGGAATTCATCTATTGACTGTTAGAAAATGGATCCAGGGAAGATGGCTCAGTGGTAGAGTGCTTGCCTTGCATGCATGAGGCCCTGGGTTCAATTCCTCAGCACCACATAAGCAGAAAAGCTGGAAGTGGTGCTGTGGCACTAATCTTGACCTGAAGAGTTGAGGGACAGCATCCAGGCCCAGAGTTCAGGCCCCACAACTAGCAAAATCTCGGATCCAATTGATTCTCCAAAGTGCATCAACTGGAGAAAGCAAGCCTGGAATACAAGAGTCTATGGAGGACATTTCATGTTAAAAATGCGTAGGGATACAGGTGGACCCATTGCAACAATGAGATGTACAAGTCGTTATGTCGAAAAATGAACTTTACAACTTTGGTGTGGGGGCACGGGGAGGATTGTGTGAGGGGGTTTGGGGGGAGAATGGGAAGGGATGGGAAGGGGAAACGAAGGAGGAGGCTACAATGCTTGATAAAAAATGTACTCATTATCTTGCCCATGTAATTGCAACCCTTCTGCACAGTATTTTCACAATAAAAAAAATAAAATAAAAAGAAAACAATCGACACACAAAAAAATAAAAATAAAAACAGCCTTCTTCTGGTTCACAGTAGGTCATGTCCATATCATATTGAAAAATACATTTTATCCATCTCTAAGGGTCCTCATAGTTTTACTATTTTTACTTTCCCTCTAAAGTCTAACTTCAAGTACCCTCTGGAACTTGACGGGAAACTCTCAGGTATGAATAGTTGTAAAAAACAAAAAAGAATTACGTGTTTCCAACACACACACAATAGGAAAGAATAAACATTTCTATTCCAAAAGTGGTTAGTACACAAAGGAGAACTGGGACCAAACTAAGACCAAATAGAAACAGAGAGAATATTAAATCATATAGCTCCATATTTGATGTCCAGGGCATGTGGTGGCTTCTATAAGCTCCAATGGTTTGGGGTCACACACTTTTATGGATTTCCAGGTGTACTTCTCTATCTGCCTAGGACATTCCTCAGCAGAATTTCATATCTACACTATCTTGTGGTCTGCAACCTGATAGTTCCACACATCATCTTTTCTTGGCAGCATCAGAAAGACTGACCCTGTTGCATAGTACCTTGCTGGCCAGCCATTCTGAAACCTGCATTGAAAGCACTATGGACCTTTAACTCTTGCTTTCTTCATGTCCTCACATCGTTTCCCTCCTGCTGAAATAGTATCCTGGAGGCTGAGCATGTTGAAGAAACCATTTTCTTGGGTCTGTTTGGGAAGAATACCAGGGAATTTCTTTCCTCAAGGGAAAGTCTTTCAGATGTGTGGATCCTTTTATAATCTTGAGCCTGAGTGGAATCAGGCCAATTCCTGTGATGCCTATATTTCTAGGGCAAAAAGTCTGAATTTTCTGGTGGCTCCAATCTCTTTAACACTTTTCTGCTGGGACAGTGGCTCAGTGGTAGAGCGCTTGTCTTGCATGATCGAGGCCCTGGGTTCGATTCCTCAGCACCACATAAGCAAAAAGTAAAAAGTCCGGAAGTGGCTCTGTGGCTCAAGTGGTAGAGCGCTAGCCTTGAGCTGAAGAGCTGAGGGACAGCGCCGAGGCCCAGAGTTCAGGCCCCACGACTTGAACCCCCAACCAAAAAAAGAAAAATTGCAAATGTGAGCAATTGAACACTTTTCTGTGGTTTTTCATCATGCTCTAGAGTAATATTTTTATTAATGAGACTTATCTAATACTTTTTTATTGTTTTCTCTTGGCAGTCCACATATTAGCAGACTGATACTTTGAATAATAGAAAATAAGTTGATATAGAAGAATCTATTTTGAATGGAATTTTGCAATGGCAGATGATAGAATGATGTGTCTGTCTTTTACAATCCAAGAAACTTAGTTTTAGATGTTTTCAGGTTAAGAAAGTTTAACTTGCCAGGCGCTGGCTGTTTGCGCCTGTGGTCCTAGCTACTCAGGAGGCTGAGATCTGAGGATAACAGTTCAAAGCTAGCCGGGGCAGAAAAGTCCATGAGACTCTTATTTCCAATTAACGACTAGAAAACCAGAAGTGGCACTGTGGGCTCAAGTGGTAGAGCACTTGCCTTGAGCTGAAGAGCACAGGGATAGCACCCAAGCTCAGAGTTTAAAAAAAGGAAAAAGAAAAAGAAAGTTTAACTTAAAGCTAGCCTGTGAATGTAGTCTTGATACTTACAAATGGTATCTAAGTACATAAATAAAAATTTATATCAATTCTATGATATTTACCATGCAGGACAAGGAAGAATTTCTCTGTACAAACCCATATACTCAAATCTGAATTTGGTTCCTAAAAGCTCAGTGTGAACTCTGAACTCTCTCCTGGAGGATTTACACAAATAATTCTTACTACAAACTAAATCTGTGCAAAAATTGCATTTGTGAAATTGCTTCTTCATCTTCCAGCAAAAAGCCAAATCAAGGTCATATTTGTCATCTGATCTTTATATCTTGACCAAGGAAACACAATGAAAAAATGTTGTATGAGGTAGTTCTGTGAAATTACAAAGCATGCATTACAAAAAGAATCACAGGCATTGAGTTTAACCTTAAAACCTCTTTGATATTAACTTTTCTGATTATCTCATTTCTTCCCTTTATGTGAGCTCAATTTAAATCAGTGACTTCCAAATATGAATATTGTGTACTTGTATAAAGGCAAAAGGAATATTTCAGTAAATGATATAGTTAATTTCCATGGTGACTTAATTTTTCTAAGCCAACACAATGTGAAACTTTTTCTAAAAAGAATCCTTGTATTTGTGATGCAAAGAAAATTTACTGAATTAATTCAATTTGAATAGTCACAATTTGGCTTAATATTTAAATTTAATAACTTCAACATATACCTTAAGACGTAATAAAATGACATTTAAAAGAAAATTCTATGCCTTTCATCTAATAATTAAATTTATTTGTAATGATATATTCATGGCATGATGAAAATGGTGATGATGATGATGATGATGATGATGATGATGATGATGATGATGAAGGCTCTGCTTCTTCAAGAAGACACTGGGCGCTCTCACACTTCTCAGCCAGCTTGCAGTACAGAAGTGGCAGACACTCTCCAGAACCACATAGGAAAGGGAGATCGAGGAGTAGGGACAGATAAACGGAGAGAGGAAGGTTGAAAATTTCTGTGAAAATAATATTAAGAAACCTGATTGGATGAGTGGGATTGGCAGAGATGTGGAGGAGAGATGAAAGAAGTGACCTTGATCAAGATGCATTCTTCTCAAAAATCGACGTTGTATTTAGACTCCTGTGTACCACGACATAACAGAAATCCAAAACCTACTGAATGTAAGGATTAAAAATTAAGTTTTTGCAATATTTTGCGGATACTAATAACATCGAAATAAAGAAGTCATTTAAAAACAACAAGAAATGGTTGTCCAGAGAGAATAAGGTACACAAAGGATCACAGGGACAAACTGATCCAGGTGGTAGATGGACATTTCCACCTGTGTTGAATAATTCTGAGGAATCTTGGAGGTTATACATGCTACTTTAATTACTGCACTAGCATAGTATGACTGCATACTGGCAGGTGATAAACAAAGAATGCACAGAATACATAAGAAATCACATGGAATTGTCAGAAATTGAAGAGAAAATAGGAGCCAAATACTTGATCCAAGATAGCCTCACACTTCATGTCCTTTTTCCATTATAAGAAGAGTAATTTTCACAAGAAAATACTGCATGTCTATTCTTAAATTACAATTATTTTAGATAATACTTATAATCATCGTAAAATTTTATTAAGCCTAATATCAAATATTTAACGATATTCATCACATTGTGCTTAATAATCATTTTAAATATTATATACCTTTACTCATATAGTATATATGAAGATACACATATATACTTAGTTGTGAGTTAAGTAGATCTGTCTGAGATTTACTCTAAAATTATTCCATTAGGACTTAAGCTATGACACTACATTGGATGGCGCTTCAAAGTTCTACACCTATTGATAATCAGTGTTAAATCCAGGTGGCTCCACACCACAGGCTGACATTCAGTACTTTTTTATTTTTATTCTGCTGTTTTAAAGAGGTGCAAGCACTACATAGAAATCGCTGAGCCAAACCATATCAAGTTCTTCAAAGAACAGATGTTCAGTATCCATGTTTTGCCCAAGAGCAACAAGCACGTCATTTCCTGAGCGCACACACTGAGACAAAAATAAAGATGTAAAAGCTAGGTTTCTCTGCTAGCATTTTCTTTTCCAAAGGGTGGTAGAAATTTGCCATGTCCTTAAGCAGAAAATGTGAACACCTCTTATTTATGTTTGAGTAAAATAACCGATCATGGTTTGTATTATACCGAAGTAAATTTCATAAATGTCCTCAATTCAGCCTCATTATAAGGCTAGTGTATTTTACATCTTCCCAATTCTAAATATTGAACAGCCAGAAAGAATAAGGTAGATGGGGCTGGGAAGGTGGCTCAGTGGTAGAGCATTTGCCTTGCATGCATGATGCCCTGTTTTCGATTCCTCAGCACCACATAAACAAAAATAAAAAAGCCGGAAGTGGAGCTGAGGCTCAAGTGGTTGAGCGCTAGCGCTGAGCTAAAGAGCTGAGGGACAGAGACCAGGCCCAGAGTTTAGGCCCCATGACCAGACGCCCTCCCCCCAAAACAAAGAATAACATAGATCTCAAATGCCATTTTGTCATTCCATGTCTCTCAAGAGTCCTGGTAGGGAGTTCCGGGAAGATGGTGGAGGAGAAGCTGGAGGCTAAACAAGCTCTCACATAGAAAGCAGTTTTAGAGTTCCAGTGAACAGTCCTAAGCCAGAGAATCATACCAAGTGTGCTTCACAGGTCAGAGAGTTAGGCCAGAGAGGGAAAATCCAGGCAAGGAGACAGCTCTGAGCTCTTGCCAGTAGCTGCCACTGCCGCGGCGCCAGCAGTGATGGCGGCGGCTGCAGATGCCATACCTGAATCACAGAGAGTCCGGGACAAAGGAGCCAGACACAGCGGGGTGAGCGGATTCTACTCAACACCAGCAAGAACCGACAAGGAGCAGACATCTTCATCCTGCAGTTCACAGACCAGAGACGACCCAAGAACCAAGACTCAGCGTGAGTAGAAGCCTGACGTCCTAACTCCTTCGCAGGGAGCAGAGGAGGGAAGGCCACCCCTCCCCCCCCCAGTACTGAAGATCTCCATCTTGGATACCGACAAAGCTCGGCGGAGCTGCTAGCTCCAACTCAGGCCTTGGAAGTAAACTAGAGTCATTTAGCAGGTCACAAGAACTTAATGGAATGACCGGCCAGACTCGGCTCTACCCAGGGAAAAGTCACCCAGCTCGGGTGCCAGCCCTAGGAGTGGCTTTCTTTACTGGGTAATCAGAGCCAGAGGCTGTCCCTCCCTTTAGCAGCCTAGACAATCAACTGAAATTCAGTAAACAGAAACCCTGAGAATGGCTCCAGGCTGGACTCTGTGAGTTTCTCACAAACAAGCCTCCGAGAAAAGCTACTGTTTGTTGAAAGGCCTCAACTAAACCCAGAACCAAGCCTCATCACAGCATCTCCCTCTTTTGTGATACTCAAAGCAGATCTGCCTCCCATTGAACTAGCCTGGGAGGAGGATTGCAAAATCCGGGGTAAAGCAGAGCATTTTTCTGCCTGTTCGAACAAACTGACTTAAGAAACGAACCAAGCCACAGGACCACAAGCAGACAAGAGACTCCAAAAAGAGGCTGGTTATGGTCACAAGGGAGATTCAGGATTTTTCCCACCCCTTCCAAAAAAATCAAAGAACTTTTTTTCTTCTTCTTCTTCTTCTTCTTCTTCTTCTTCTTCTTCTTCTTCTTCTTCTTCTTCTTCTTCTTCTTCTTCTTCTTCTTCTTCTTCTTCTTCTTCTTCTTCTTCTTCTTCTTCTTCTTCTTCTTCTTCTTCTTCTTCTTCTTCTTCTTCTTCTTCTTCTTCTTCTTCTTCTTCTTCTTCTTCTTCTTCTTTTCTTCTTCTTCTTCTTCTTCCTCCTCCTCCTCCTCCTCCTCCTCCTCCTCCTCCTCCTCCTCCTCCTCCTCCTCCTCCTCCTCCTCCTCCTCCTCCTCCTCCTCCTCCTCCTCCTCCTCCTTCTTCTTCTTCTTCTTCTTCTTCTTCTTCTTCCTTCTTCTTCTTCGTCTTCTTCGTCTTCTTCGTCTTCGTCTTCTTCGTATTCTTCGTCTTCTTCGTCTTCTTCTTCTTCTTCTTCCCTTTTATAAAAAATTTTTTTTCTTTTCTAAAACTTTTTTTAATCTTTAATTTTTGCTTTTTTTGAAAAAAAAATTGTTTTCCAGTAACTTTTCTTTTCTCTTATAATTTTTATTTTAGGGATACATGTGTGTGTGTGCGTTTTTCATTCTTTTTTGTTTTCTTTCTCTTTATTTTAAATTATCTTTTTGTTTTTTGTTGAGCTCTACTGAACTTCTGATTTTTTTTCTTCCTTTCTTATCCTTTTCACCTTTTCCTCTCTTTCATTCTTCTTTATGTGACTTAATTGTTGTCTTGCACATCCTCAGATAAACGAATAGTTGACTATTAGACCCTATCCCCCATTGTGTACACACTTAATCCACAAATTTATTACCCAATTCAAAACCTCTCAGACTTAAATTCCTTAATAGAAGTACTACCTCTTTATACCTATATAATATTTTAAGCATTTTTATTTTTAAGTTTTTCACATCTCCTTTATATCCCTCTCCTTCTCTCATTATATTCACGTTCTTCTGTACATAGATTGTTTTCGATTCTGCATAATATTATCAATTATTACTTTTCTATTGTTTCTGGTCTCTTTTCTTTTCTTTTCCCTTTCCCTTTTTTTTTTGTCTCTCTCTCTACTTTCATCCTATCCAATCTATTTCCTTCTTTGAGATTAAGACTTAGTTAAGTTAACTCTCCCTGTGCCTTCCCACATCACTCTATTTCTATTTTTTACCCTCATCTATCCCTAACCCCAATAATTTCTGGTTTTCCAAATTCTTCTTTGCAGTTCATAGCCCATTAACATATAGTTGTTTGATGTTGAATAGATGTATCTGTTGAACTAGATTGTATCTGGAGACTATTGACTGTGCAAATTCAGACTTTATTTGATGCTTGCCTTAAGGTAGTGTTCTAACACAAAACTGGTGCTATTTTCATTACAAATGGGCAGAGTAAGGCAGAAAAACACAAGAAAATGGCAAGTCTGGGTTTCTCAACTCCCACTCTTGATAATCAGGGGACAGAGGCATAATGAATAATCCAGAGGAGAGTTCCCAAATAGCTCTACAAACACTGCTGGCAAACATGGTAAATGAAAAGATTGAAAACATACAAAGGACTCTGGATGAGCGTGATAGGGAGAGAGAGGAGGCAAACAAAAGGTTTATGCAGGAATATCATGAGCGTGAGGAAGCTACTCAAAAACTGATAGAGGATTTGTGTGAGCAGCTTGAGAATACTCAAATAGAAAGGCACGAATGAAGTGAACAGGCTGAGAACACTCAAAGAGAACTACAGGAATGGCATGAATGGGAACGGGAGGAAGCCAAGGAAAGAGTAATACAGGAAATGAGAGACCAGGAAGAGAATAGACAAAGATCACTAAAGGCATTCATGGGATCCATTAACAAAGAGCTGAAGGAAGTCAGGGAGACCATAAAGGGAATGCTGAATGGAACCCAACAGAACGAATGGGAGTCCAAGGAAACCATAACCAATCAACTAAGGGATTTGAGAATAAACACTAAACACCAAATTAAGGAAGTAAAAAAGTTCATACAAGATCTAAAACAAAGTTTCAACAAAGAATTTGAAGACATCAAAGCTGACCAATTAGAAAGAAAAGAAATAAAAAACAACGTAGAAAGTCTTGACAGCAGATTAGACCATGCAGAAGATTGACTCTCGAGGATTGAAGACAGCCTAGATATTATAGAGAAAGAACATAAAACCATCCAAGACAAGTCCAAGAAATATGATAGATCCACCCAACACTTGGAAGACACCATCAGAAGGCCTAATCTAAGGATAATGAGTGTAGAGGAGCACCTAGAAACAGAAGTTAATGGTCTAGGAAATTTGTTTAACAGGATCCTAGCAGAGAACTTCCCAAACATACAAAAAGATAGGCCTATAAAGATACCAGAAGCTTTTAGAACTCCAAATAGACCAGACCAGAATAGGACATCCCACCGTCACATTATAATCCACACAGGATCAACTCAGACCAAGGAAAAGATCCTTAAAGCTGTCAAGGAGAAAAGATTAATCACCTATAAAGGGAAACCAATTAGAATCACATCAGATTCCTCAGCAGAGACAATCAAAGCAAGAAGAGCCTGGAATGATGTATGCCATGCCCTAAAAACAAACAACTATCAACCAAGATTACTGTACCCAGCTAAACTCTCCTTCATAACTGAAGGCCAAATAAAAACCTTCCATAGCAAAGAAAAATTGAAACAATACATCTCCACCAAACCAACCCTACAAAAAATTCTTAAAGATGTCCTACACATAGAAAACCAACAAGACCACAATAAAGGCCAAGAAACTGCACCCAAACTGAGAATTCAAGAACCATAGGAAGAACCCAGTTTTCGCAGCCCCCAAGAAGATGGATAACATGGCAGGAACTCCCAAATACCTCTCAGTCCTATCTATCAACATTAACGGAATTAACTCTCCAATTAAGCAACATAGACTGTCTAGTTGGATTAAAAAACAAGATCCTTCTATCTGCTGCCTTCAGGAGTCACACCTTGCCCGTAAAAACAAACACATTTTGAATGTTAAAGGCTGGAGCAAAATCTACCAAGCAAACGGCCCCGATATACAGGCGGGAGTTGCAATCCTAATATCAGATAAAATATACTTCAAATTAAAATTCATGAGAAGAGATAAAGAAGGTCGCTACATACTAATAAAGAGATCTCTCCTTTTGGAGGATATTACAATTCTAAATATCTATTTGCCAAACAATGGGGCACCCAAATTTATCCAAGAAACACTACTTTCCCTCAAATCCCACATAGATCCAAAGACACTAATTGTTGGGGATTTTAAAATACCACTCTCCCCACTAGGTAGATCAACTCGGCAAAAACTCAACAGAGAAACCGCAGATCTCAACAACTGCATAGATCAACTAGATTTAACAGACATCTACCGAATATTTCACCCAGAAGCATCACAATACAGGTTTTTCTCACCAGCACATGGAACATTTTCTAAAATAGAACACATTTTAGGCCACAAAGCAAACTTGTCTAAATTCAGAAACATTGAAGTTATACCTTGCATTCTCTCTGACCAAAAGGGAATAAAATTAGAACTCAACACCAAAAGCCACCAAAGAAAGTCCGGTAACATATGAAGGCTGAACAACACACTGCTGAATCACGAGTGGGTAGTGGTAGAGATTAGAAAGGAAATTCAAACGTTCGTGCTATTCAAAAAAATGAACACACACACACACAAAAAAAATGAACACAGAAATTACCAGCTCCTCTGGGACACAGCAAAGGCAATACTCAGAGGCAAGTTTATAGCTCTGAGCTCCTACATCAACAAATTGGAGAGATCTGAAACCAGCAATTTAATGAAACATCTACACCTCCTTGAAAAAGAGCAGAAAGAAAAACCCCAATCCAGTAGACAGAAAGAAATAATTAAAATTAAATCAGAATTGAATGAATTAGAATCCAAAAAAAAACTATAGAAAGAATCAAAAAACAAAGAGTTGGTTCTTCGAAAAAATTAACAAAATTGACAGACCCTTAGCAAATCTTATCAGAAAAAGAAGAGAACACACCAAAATAAATAAACTCAGAGATGAGAATGGAAACATCACCACGGAAATAACCAAGATTCAGAACATTATAACGGAATACTTCTCAAAACTGTATGCTAATAAGATTGAGAACTTGACAGAAATGGACCTTTTCCTAGCAAATATTGACAAGCCGAAACTAACCCAAGATGAGTTAAACTATCTTAACAGGCCCATATCAAGCATTGAAATAGAAACAGCAATAAGAGACCTCCCAGCTAAGAAACGTCCAGGACCAGACAGTTTTACAGCGGAATTTTACAAAGCCTTCAAAGCAGAGCTCACACCAATACTCCTCCAACTCTTCAATGAAATTGAATGAGAAATTTCACTACCGAACACATTCTATGAAGCCATCATAACCCTCATCCCAAAACCAGGCAGGGACTCATCAAAGAAAGAGAAATATAGACCCATTTCTTTGATGAACATTGATGCAAAACTTCTCAACAAAATTTTGGCTAATCGACTTCAACAATTCATCCAAAAAATCATACACCATGAACAAACAGGATTCATTTCAGGGATGCAAAGCTGGTTCAATATATGCAAATCAATTAACATTATTCATCACATCAACAGGAGCAAGAATAAGAACCGCATGGTTATCTCAATAGATGCAGAAAAAGCATTTGACAAGATCCAACACCCCTTTATGATAAAGGTTTTGGAAAAATTAGGAATCCATGGAACATCCCTCAACACAATAAAGGCTGTATATGACAAACCTACAGCCAGCATTATACTTAATCTTGAAAAACTAAAGCCATTTCCTCTTAACAAAGGAACAAGACAAGGATGTCCACTCTCTCCACTTCTCTTCAATCTAGTATTAGAATGCCTAGCTACAGCAATAAGACAAGATGCAAACATTAAGGGGATCCACATATGGAAAGAAGAAATAAAACTCTCCCTCTTTGCAGATGACATGATCTTGTATTTAAAGAATCCCATAGACTCCACTCTCAAATTACTCAAGCTGATTCAAAACTTTGGCAAAGTAGCAGGGTATAAAATTAACCCCCCAAAATCAATGGCTTTTCTGTATTCCAACAAAGAGAAAAGTGTGGCTGAAGTTAGGAAAGCAACTCCATTTGTAATAGGCCCTCAAAAAATAAAATACCTAGGAATTTACTTAACCAAAGAAATGAAGGACCTCTATGATGAAAACTTTAAAATCTTGAAAAAGGAAATCAAAACAGAACTTAGAAAATGGCAAACCTCCCATGCTCCTGGATTGGAAAGATTAACATCGTGAAAATGGCAATACTTCCCAAGGCTATCTACAAATTCAACGTAATAGCTATCAAAATTCCAACCTCATTATTCAAGGAAATAGAAGAGGCAATCCAAAAGTTCATATGGAACAATAAAAGTCCCAGAATAACAAAAACGCTCCTCAACGGAAAGAAAACTGCTGGAGGAATATCAATACCAAATTTCAAACTCTACTATAAAGCCATAGTAATCAAAACACCTTGGTACTGGCGTAAGAACAGATCTCAGGACCAATGGAATAGAATTGAAAACCCAGAAAAGAACCTACAGACCTAGAGCCATCTAATCTTCGATAAAGGAGCTAAAAAAATAGAATGGAAGACAGACAGCCTCTTCAGTAAATTGTGCTGGCAAAATTGGTTAACTACTTGTAGAAAACTAAAGCTACATCCTTAAATATCACCCTGCACCAGAATCAACTCCAAATGGATCAAACCTCAGAGTCAAAGCAGACACTCTGAAAACATTACAGGATGGAATAGGAGAAACCCTAGGTCTCCTTGGTGCAGGTCGAAATATTCTTAATAGAGACCCAGAAACACAACAAATCAAAGAAAGGTTGGACAAATGGGATTGCATGAAGTTGCAGAGATTCTGCATGGCAAAGGGAATAGCTAGCAAGATTAATAGAAACCCACGGATTGGGAGAAGATCTTCACTAGCCATACAACAGACAAGGGTCTCATATCTAAAATATACTCGGAACTCAAAAAATTAAATCCCCCAACAATAAATCCTCAAAGAAACAACTGCCCAATAAATAAGTGGGCTAAAGACTTAAAGAGAAACTTCTCTGAAGAAGATGGAAGGCCAATAGACACATGAAGAAATGCTCAACCTCCCTAGCCATAAAAGAAATGCAAATCAAAACAACATTCTCACTCCAGTTAGAATGGCTAAAGTCAAGAACTCTAACAACAACAGATGCTGGAGGGTATGTGGACAGAAGGGAACCTTACTTCATTGTTGGTGGGAATGTAAACTTGTTCAACCACTTTGGAAAGCAGTATGGAGGTTCCTCAAAAGACTTCACATAGAGCTCCCCTATGACCCAGCAATCCCACTTTTGGGCATTAACCCAAATGTTTACAAACAAGACCACACTAAAGCTACCAGCACAACTATGTTTATTGCAGCATTATTTACCATAGCTAAGATATGGAACCCACCCAAATGCCCCTCAGTAGATGAATGGATCAAGAAAATATGGTATATATACACAATGGAATTCTATGCCTCCATAGAAGAATGACATTGCCACATTTGTTAGGAAATGGAAAGACTTGGAAAAAATTATATTAAGCGAAGTAAGCTAAGCCCAAATAAACATAGGTCCCATGGTTTCCCTTATTTGCAATATCTACTATATGTATGAGTCAAGCAGAAAAGGTCAGATAATGTGATGTGAGGAAAATGAACCCTTAGATATGTATTTTAATGTTTTTTTTCTTTCGTGCATTTGTTTCTAACGCATTTATAAGATTATTTCTTTGTTGCTTTGTATGTCCCTCCCCCACAGTATAACTCCTGCTTTCACTATAATTGTTATCGGTATAATTTGTGGAGGAGATGGGGGAAAACAAGTCGTTTAAGGATAGAGGTGGACCTCTTGTAACAATGAGAAGTACAAGTTGTCATGTCGAAAAGGAACTTTACAACTTTGGTGGGGGGGGGGAGGATTGGGTGGGATTGCGGGGGGGAGGCTGGGAAGGCATGTGAAGCATCAACAAAGGAGGAGGTTGCAATGCTTGATAAGAAATGTACTCATTATCTTGCCCATGTAATTGTAACCCCTCTGTACAGTGTGTTCAGAAAAAAATCTAAAAAAAATAATTTGTTCCACTCCCCAAATTATACCAACAACGAGTACAGTGAAAACAGGGGTTATACTGTGAGTGAGGGACATACAAAGCAACAAAAATATCATATGGTACCTCATAAATGCGTTAGAAACAGTACCAAGCAAGAAAAAAAGACACTTGTTCCTTATCTTGTGGTTCATTTCATTAAAGTATATAACCATATTTCAGATATTTTCAATGAATAGGTATCCATTTACTACTCTTCTTCTTCTTGCTATTTGTCCCTTATTTGTGCCATTTTAAAACATTACTTTCTGATTACCCAGTTTCTAGAGTTCACTACATGGTCAACCTAAACCTAACACAAAGTTTAATTCCATTTTCATATGCCTTGGGAGAGTAACTTTTAATCCATTTTCTTACTTTGACATAATTTTTGACTAATTTTTGCCATTTATATCTATATCAATGTGGTTAAGACTTTGATTTTTAAGAGCTACCTAATAAAAATTAAAGCACTGCATATTAACACATAATAATATATTCATTTCATGCTGTTAATTGATTTTGAATGTTTTAAATTAACTCAAAAAAAAAGAAATGAAAATACAAGGACTTGGTTATGCTGTAAATCCTGAAAATTTCTCTGCGAATTCTATTATCCAGTTGTCTTACAGGAAGAGGTAATTTTATCTGTGGAGAGAGACGGGGGATGGAGATGGGGATTTTGGTTATTGAAAAAAGAGGGAAAATTTTTTTCCAAGCCTTTCCATTTCCTAACAAATGGGGCAATGTTATTCTTTCTGATGGAGGCACAGAATATATATATATCACATTTTCTTGATCCATTCATCTACTAAGAGGCATCTGGGTTGGTTCCATATCTTAGCTATAGTAAATAGTGCTGCAATAAATATAGTTATGCTGGTAGCTTTAGTGTGGTCTTGTTTGTAAACATTTGGGTTAATGCCCAAAAGTGGGATTGCTGGGTCATAGGGGAGCTCTATGTGGAGTCTTTTGAGGAACCTCCATACTACTTTCCAAAGTGGTTGAACAAGTTTACACTCCCACCAACAATGAAGTAAGGTTCCCTTCTGTCCACATTCCCTCCTGCATCTGTTGTTTTTAGAGTTCTTGATTTTAGCCATTCTAACTGGAGTGAGGTGGTATTTCAATGTTGTTTTGATTTGCATTTCTTTTATGGCTAGGGAGGTTGAGCATTTCTTCATGTGTCTAATGGCCATCCTTATTTCCTCTTCAGAGAAGTTTCTCTTTAAGTCTTTAGCCCACCTATTTATTGGGCAGTTGTTTATTTGAGGATTTGTTGTTGGGGGATTTATTTTTTTGAGTGCCAGGTATATTTTAGATATGAAACCCTTGTCTGTTGTATGTCTAGTGAAGATCTTCTCCCATTCCGTGGGCTTTCTATTGATCTAAGCCAGGCCCAAAGAAGCATAGGTCCCATGGTTTCCCTTATTTGCAATATCTAGTATATGTCTGAGTCAAGCAGAAAAGGTCAGACAAGGTAATGTTAGGGAAATGAACCCTAAGATATGTATTCAAATGTTTTTTTTTTCTTTCATGCGATTGTTTCTAACACATTTATAAGATGATTTCTTTGTTGCTTTGTATGTCCCTCCCCCACAGTATAACCCCTGCTTTCACTATATTTGATGTGAGTATAATTTGTGGAGGGGAAGGGGAAAACAAATCGTTTAAATAGGGATACAGGTGGACCCATTGCAACAATGAGATGCACAAGTCATGTCGAAAAATGAACTTTGCAACTTTGGTGGGGGGGGGTGGTTAGTGGGGAGGATTGTGTGGGGAGGCGGGGGGAGGATGGGAAGGGATGGGAAGGGGAAACACAGGAGGAGGCTACAATGCTTGATAAGAAATGTACTCATTATATTGCCCGTGTAATTGTAACCCCTCTGTACAATATTTTCACAATAAAAATTAAAAAAAGAAAAAAAGAGGGAATAATGAATTAATTATATAACAATTTTTTTCATAGTCCATGAATTGGCTACACATTTCTGAATTTGATGAAGATTTTGGATTTTCTACTCAACCTGTGACAGTACCATGTAAGGACTTTCTATGGAACTCACTGAAACAACTGCTATTGGTGACCATTTATGCCTGGTGCTGGTAGGTTGTGCCTGTAATCCTATCTACCAGGAAGCAGCGATATAAGGATTGTGGTTCAAAGCCAGCCTAGGCAACAAAGATGAGACACTTATCACCAATTAACCAGTTAATGACTGCAAATGAAACTGTGATTCAAAGTGGTAAAGTGGTAGCCTTGAGCTAAAAATGCTTAGGGACTGCCCTCAGGCCCTGAGTTCTAGCCCTACACCAAACCAGAAAAAAAGAAAATTACACTGGAGAGAGAATGGATGAGAGAAAGTAATGGAATGCTGAATAGCATCGAAGTACATTAAGTATATGAAAATTTCATGTTACAGTCCACTAAAATGTACAAACATTAAAACCCAGTTATCTCAATATATTGCTTAAAACAAGTATTTATTCCTTCAGTTGTGGTATAATGATTGTAATATGTCATCAGAATCAAAAAGAAACCTTAGTTTATGTTTCTCATCTCATCCAATGTATGTCTTCCTCTTGCTCCCTAAAAGTCACCAACCATAATCACACATAGGTTTCTTCAAAATTAAATGATTAGGAAGCTGGAGAGCAAATATTCACCTTTTTGACAAGGGTTGAAGGAAATTCGTTTTCATTGTTGAATTGCACCCATTACCTAAAACTAGAAAGATTAATAGTTTTTGTTTGTTTAATCTTTAAACTTCAATAATTTCTCCTTTGAGCAATGCCACTTGTATTTTCTAGTAATTTGTTTCACATTTACAAGGAGATTGAGCCAACCGAACCTCATGAAAAATTGTTAGCACGATTTTGGAAAAGAAGAGGTCAATTCAGAGATGTCTCTCTTTAAATCGTTAGCCCCTTTTTTACGGGGCAGCTGCCGTGTTGAGGATTTGTTTTTGGAGGATTTAATTTTTTGAATTCTAAGTGTATATTAGATATGAGGCCCTTGTCCATTGTATGGCTAGTGAAGATCGTTTCCAAATTTGTGGGATTTCTATTGCTCTTGCTAGCTATGTCCTTTGTGGTGCAGAAGCTCTGCAGTGTCATGCAATCCCATTTGTTGAACCATTCTTTGATTTGTTATGTTTCTGGGTCTTTATTAAGAAAATTTCTGCAAAGGAGGAGGCTGCAATGCTTGATAAGAAATGTACTCATTATCTTGCCCATGTAATTTTAACCCCTCTGTACAGTATGTTCACAATAAATAAAAAAAAGAAAAGAAAATTTCCGCCTGTGCCAAGATGGGTGGGAAGACCTGAGGCTACTTTATAATTATTAATACATAAGTTTTTAATACATATTAATACATAATCTGTACATGTAAGACAGATTACATTTTGTGTGTGTTGTCTTGATCCAGATATTTGGTATATGGCCAAATATGCAAAGGAAGACAAACAATATAATAATATTCAGCTTTGAACATAGAAATTATTCTCACTTTTCCTCTCCCAGGTGTGTCAATCAGATTAAAAACCATCATTACAGAATTAATTCATGAAGCCAGATACTTGTCAGATGATTGTCAGCTCTTTTCCTTCATTCATATCTTCAATAGAGTCTCAAAGGAATCTCTGCAATATATATGGTAAACTCAAAGACAAAGAAAAATCTACATGTGTTGGTTCTATTTTCAAGTGAAGTCATTCATTGAGTATATAATTCAAAAACAATTTTTTTCTTCATGGATCTCAGGAAAACTAATTTTTATGCCATTTTTGTTTATTTTGTTATTGCTTATTTGCAAGCAAAGGCATTTAAACTCAGGGCCTCATAATTGCTTGGCTTGCATACTTGTTGGGCTAGCATCTAGAAACTTATGGAATGAATGGAGATCAAAGTAAAGATGTTGATGTCATGAAAAAGCAAGTGACACCACTAGATATCACTCCCTAGGTAATTTGGACATGAATATAAACCATCTGTACTTGGTTCTTCTTTGGTGTTATGGAGAAGAGTTATTTTTTTGTTTGGTGATATTTAAAGCTTGATGGATCTCATAGCAATGCCATAAACAATATGAAAGTCCAAATTTTCTTTCACATCTGATTTTTAAAATAGTTTCCACTATCACTATTTAGAATGATTTTTCCCTTGACATATCATATTGTGGCCATTTATATTTATAGCTTTCTATTTGCCTGAGGAGTCTGGAAAACTCCTGAGAGGTGTCATCAGAGCCATGTGGCAGAAAAAAAAATGTGTCCTTTTGTTCTATAATTTCTACACTCTTCTGCCTTGAGCTTCATTTGAAATATTAATGTTCAAATAAGGATAAAAATCAGAGGAAAATCTCGGAGAATGTTAGAATCATTTCCTATTATTGTAGCTAAGTATGGAATAAGTGGAAGTTTGAGTTGATACTAAGTTTGCTTGGTTCATTAAGGAAAGGCCTAAGCCAACACATAGGGCTGAGAAGACAATGTTTTTTCCAGCACTGGTAATTTGAGAAATACAGACAACAAGAATGCATATTTTCAATTATAAGTACCTGGAAGTATGAAATACATAGTATGTATCACTCTGACTTTTTTTTCCTTCTTTTTTTGGCATAGTTGGAAGTTGGATTTTCATGAAGAAGTTATACTACAGTGTCTATATTCAAGAAAAATAAACATTGACTGAGGTATAAATATGGAGAAATGTATCAGAAAGAGTCTTTCTAGATGAGATATGTGGAGCAAATAACTTCTACTTCTAAGAGAACATTATAGGTAAAAGAATAATGTATTTAATAGTGTTCTTTCTAGATTGCACATTTAAATTTATTAGGCTCAGATATCCATCATTTCTTTTTTGGTACTGTTGGACTTTGAATAGTGCCCTTACATGTGACAGACAGGTGGATCCTATACCACTTGAGCCTCAGTATTTTTTATTTAGTTATTCTACAATTCATAGCTCAAATTTTTGCTGGAACATATTCTGTCTGAGATCCTTCTAACATTGTTTTTTGTGCTTAGTTGCTCTTAGTTTTGCCTCATTCAGTGTATCTGTTAAAGTGGAGTCTCATCAACAACATCTTTGAACAATTATCCTTAATTATCTACCTATTGAATATATGGAATTATGGGCTAGAGATACCTCATTTGGCCCTTAAGTTGTGAAGAGTCTTTTAGAATTGTACATCAATGCTCTTTTATCTTGCAATTTAATTTTAAAAACTTGGAAGATTATAACAAAAAGATGTTTTAGGAGAAGATAAGACAAAACTTTTGTCTTTATAAGTTGCAATACATGATTCTTTGTAAAAAAAAAAATAGGACTTATAGAGCTAGAAGAATAGACTTTCAAAAGTTGAAACTGGGGATAAAATTAAGTAAAAAAAAATCTTAAAAGCAAAAAAAAAGTGTTTCAGTAAAACACATTGCTGTTTTGCTCAAAATTTCCCAGAAAACATGTCTGGCTCTCAAGAACAGATGGTCATACAAAAGTAGATGTACGTGTTCTGATGAATGAGACCTTGAGTTTACACCTCAGTACTTCCAAGCAAAAAAAAAAAAAAAAAAGGAAATAGATCACCTCAGGGCTAGGAAATATCTCATTTCCTTATCAGGGTCTTCAGTATAATGCTATATAATAACATCTACAGCAGAAACAGCTTATACATTGCACTCTTTGTTGTGGGGCTTGAACTCCGAGTTGTCCCTGTGTCCCTGCACTCTTCAGCTCAAGGCTAGCACTCTACCTACCACTCAAGCAACATCGTCACTTCCAGTATTCTGGTGGTTTATTTGAGGTAACAGTCCCAGCTACTTTCCTGCCTGGGCTGGCTTTGAACTGTGATCCTAAGATTTCAACCTCCTGAGTAGCTAAGATTACAGGTGTGAGCCACAAGCATCTGGTGCACTCTTCTTTATATCTGCTTCTTGTTCTTTATAAATGTATTCTATTTTTCATTCAGGTTCTGACTTAGCAAATACATTTTTTGTGAACCTTTGTTTTAAATTGTATAAAGTGTATCATTTATAGTAAACTTGAAACCAACTCTTTTGCCTCAGAACCTCTTTTTTAAACAAAGGATAAATAATTTAGGTGAAGGTTGTAAAATTTATGAAAAGTCCATATGTCAAAAGCATTAGGCTGATGCTTATTATAATAATGTCTTGACTTTCATTATTTTATGGCAGAGCTATAGAATACCTATAGAGGGCTACACACAAAGTTTACATTAATAATAACTGTGTTTATTAAATCAATCCACACAACAAAATAATGTATTTGTAGTATTAATGATCCTAGACTGTAAGTTGGTATATAAATAAACTTTATTCTTTAAAATCGTGGATGAAACACAGAATCAGTTTAAACAAGAGAACATTCTCAAGTTCTATTTTTCTCAAAACTACAAGTATCTTCATAGAGATAGTTTTGAGGACTATCTCTGAGTAAGACATCTCTTCTTACGGGGCAGAGCCAGCTGAAATTTCCATTGCTACCACTGGGAAAATAAGGCGAAAAATAATGAATCCTACACATGTGCATTTTGATATTCCCTTAGAGAATGAAAATTTAATTATACTGATCTAATTATGACCAGATCTACTTCGTCTGATTTGATTACAACAGAATCTAGATTTTGTGTAAGGTTAGTGCTGAATCGAGACTACTTTAATTTCTGCCAACACTAGTTTGCTTGCTCTTTTCATGACCAAAATTTCCTAGCTTATAGCTACAACAACAACAATAACGCACACACATTTAGATGTCCAGTGTGTTTATGTGTGTAATTCATCTCACAAATAAAACCAGAACATATCATTTAAAAACTTACAAGAATGACTAGAATGAGCAGGAATTGTATTGGTTTTGATAAGGACAAAATAAGGGCTTATAAGTGTTACAAATGGAATAGCTATTAGAAAGGTAACTTAGTTGGGTGCCTGTAACTTATTCCTGTACTGCTAGCTACTCATAAGGTTGATATCTCAGGCTCATATTTCAGTCAGAAAGGGCAGAAAAGTCAATGGGACTTTTATCTCCAATTATCTCCAATTAACCACCTGAAAAGCCAGACATGGAGTTGTGGCTGAAAGTGGTAGGGTACTAGCCTTGTACACAAAAGGGACAGCACCCAGGACTTGGAGAAAGAGAGAGAAAGAGACAGAGACAGAGGGAGACAGAGACAGAGAGACAGTCAGAGGCAGAGATAAAGACAGAGACAGAGAAACAGAAAGACAGAAACACAATTGACTTCTAGTAATATCTGCATAGCCATGTCATTCTTAGTCCAAGAATATTACCCCATTTGGGAAAATGTTATATTGTTATGAGGAACAAGTGTTGGCAGATTGGGAAAGATAAATGCCATGGCTTGCAAGCCAGGCATAATTTTTTCAGATCCTTATACTTTATTGTTAACCTGGGGATATAGCAATTTATGTAGCTGTTCACAACTCGGGATTTCTTGAGGTTGTATCTACTTTCTTATGTGAGAACCAGGAAACACTATCTTCACACTGTAAATTTTCTCTAGGAAACAATTGCTAGATTTATTGTAAAAGGAATGACATAAATCCCTAGCAGATTTAACAGTTGAGGTTTTAGGGAAGGGGCAAAGACAGTCTATAGCACCGAGAGAATATGACTTGTTGGCTCAAATGACTGTAACTTCATATGAGAAACCTAAGGCACTTTCTAGCATAGTGATTTACAAATCACAGGAAGGGAGGATTTTTTTAATGAAGTGTTTTTTAGCTAATCAAAATGTTCTTGCCTAACAGCTATTTGATTAGAACTATGAGATAGTAACTTAGAGCCAACAGATGTTAAAATTATTCTCTGATATTTTAAGAAATTTCTCAAAAATAATAAAAGACAAGAAGCAGACAAAGTTGTCATACAACGTGGTAATGTAGCCACCAATTGTTTAAAATTTGTTAGTGGTACTAGAGGTGCTGGTTATGTTGATTCGGATTCTCGATATTCTCAGCTGTAGGTTTCTACTTGCTCTTTCCACTCAAGTCTTTGTGTATCTATGAGTTTGGACCCAGTGCCAACTCTTTCTATGAGTCAACACAAATGATTGGGGATGACACTTGCTTAGTCAATGGGGAGGGAGAATTTGGAGCTTGGAAATATAAAATAACATTTCCTACTGATCTACTTAGATGAAGTTTGTCTTTAGGTCCTCTCCAGGGATGAGTCCCAGTGAATCAGTTGGGGATTGCTAGAAGCCCTTTTTTCGCCATCTGCTATATATGCTTTATTATAAATTAGCATACATGATTCTTTGTGAAAGAAGGACTTATGGGGCTAGAAGAATAAACTGTCAAAAATTTGAAACTGGGGATAAAATTAAGTAAAAAATTTAAAAAGCAAGATAACATGTTACAAGTATTGACTATTTTATGAAAGTAGAGATACCTGTATTTCAAAGTCGAGTAATTTCAACCAAAAAATTTCACTATGATCTTGCATTGTATGCCAAGAAAATCATTGGCAGTATATAGGACTAAACTGCTATGACCCCAGGAAATAAATATATGACATGTGACATATAATGAATGGTTATTCAGTTTCATGTTGTTGGCCTGTGACATTCACTCATATGCCTATTAGATCTTCCTAGAAGTGAGGATTTAAACATCTCCTTTAGGGAAGAGTGACTAGGACCAGGTGCAGATAACTATGGACAAGTTCAATTTAGCATAGATTATTTCTTACAGAGAAATGCTGAAAAGTCACCCCAAACTATTTTTGTATATATTTTGATGTAAACCTTTGCCTGCAATGCAGAGCTAGATGAAGGGACAGAAGGAAAGAGGAAGAAAAGGAAGGGGAAGGGGAGGGGGACTAAGATGAGGGGAAGGAGGAGGAAAGGAAAAATAAACTCAAGATAATAAAGAAAATATTATATTCATTTCTACTCAAGTCTTCAGATAGGGAAGCCAATTTATGTTAAAGGTATTCTTTTTTTTTTTTTTTTTGGATCCGGTCGTGGGCCTGAACTCTGGACCTGGGCGCTGTCCCTCAGCTCTTCAGCTCAAAGCTAGTGCTCTACCACTTGAGCCACAACGCCACTTCCGGCTTTTTTTCTGCTTATGTGGTGCTGAGGAATCGAACCCAGGGCCTAATGCATGCAAGGCAAGCACTCTACCACTGAGCCACCTTCCCAGCCCCTAAAGGTATTCTTTTTCAAGTCATTCACAATGAAAACTCATTAAGGAGCATTCATAGTGAACATAGAAAGTAGCAGTCTGTTAGAATAAAGGGGCTTATTTTTATGCTATGATTTAAATTTGTCTTAAGTTGAGCTTCATTGTTCCAGTGATATATTTAGATCTAAAATAAATAGAAAATCAAAGGTGGCATTAGATCCATTTTTCTTATATAAAATGCATGAAGTACTATTTATAGGAAAGTAAAACAATAATTTATTTATTTATTGGTCCGGTCGTGGGGCCTGAACTCTGGGCCTGGGCACTGTCCCTCAGCTCTTCAGCTCAGGGCTAGCACTCTACCACTTGAGCCACAGCACCACTTCTGGCTTTTTTCTTATTTGGTGCTGAGGAATCGAACGCAGGGCCTCAGGCATGCAAGGCAAGCGCTCTACCACTGAGCCACCTTCCCAGCCCCAATAATTTACTTTTAATGTTGGGTAAGAAACACACTTCACAAAGGGATTTGGCAGCACAATGTAATGCATCCCTTACATTTGGCCTCTGAGAAGTAGATCTGTCTCATGGTAGATGTCTGGAACAGGAAGCTGGATTGTAAGCCACCTAACTGGACCCCTATGAATTTGTTTGATTCTAAGTTCTCTCTCTTGTAGATATTATGTTTTATGTTAATCATGGTATCTTATTTTCAGTAGTTGTAGATGTCAAGCACACTATTTGAAACTGTGAGTCAAATTGTACCAAGAATATAAAGAATAAAGCTAAAAAAAATTCTAAATGGAAAAAAGAGGAAGTAGACAATATATATTCTCAAACTGAGGTGAATCATGGAGGGATTTATTTTTGTGACACAGAATCATATTCTAATAGTCTGTTCTAAAAATTTCTCTCCTGCTGAAACAATTCAATTTGGAGAGATTTTTACTATTTAGTGTTTGGGGAAGAGCATACACCAGGGAGACAGCTTTGAACAGACTTTCTCTTATGTAAGTAGTAGCAAGAAAGAGCCAGTCTCTTGTTGGTTACAGTATTCTCAGAGTCAGGAGAACCTTGGGGAAATTATACATTGCTTATGCTCAAAGGAGAAATTTCATGTGAACTTTTGAACTGCAATGTAATAAAGTCTTTTTTAATTCATAATTCTAATAGAAATATTTGTAGAGCAAAGACTTTTCAAAGTAAATACCAGTTCTCATGATTTGCTTGCCAGTATAAATTTTCAGGCATATATGTAAATGTGACATTCAAAGATATTTTTTGCCAAAGTAGGAAAATTTTTCTATATAATACAACAAAGAATTATTCACATTTCTTTGCTAGCAGTATTGCATTATATGGTCTCAATTTTTAAAATGCATTGATTCAGTCACAATAAAAAATTAAATTGTTACTTTTTCTTTTTTTATTATTTTATTTTTATTGTTAAGGTGCTGTACAGAGGGATTACAGTTACATAAGTAAGGTAGTGAATATATTTCTTGTCAAAATTGTTTCCCCCACTCTCATTTTCTTCCCACTTTCTGTTATTTTTAACAAATAAAATATCTACTGTTTATGATAGTTGTCTAATACACAAATAATAACTGTAATAATATTTTAGAGGAAAGCAATTGCAAAAATGGGATCTTTAGGAGATTTTTAAGGAAACTCAAATTGAGCAGACATCTGGAAAGAGCTAATTAATTTTCATTCAAAAAACTTTTCCTTTAATATGAAAACCAATTTTCTTTTTTTTTTTTAAATTTTATTTGAGAACATACTGTACAGAGGGGTTACAATTACATGGGCAGTATAATGCAGACATTTCTTACCAAGCATTGCAGCCTCCTCCTTTGTTTACCCTTCTCCTCCCTTCCCAGCCTCCCCCCTCCCCCCCCACCCAATCCTTTCCCCCCTTCCCCCCCACATCGACATTGTAAAGCTCGTTTTTGACATGACATTTTGTACTTCTCATTGTTGCAACAGGTCCACCTGAATCCTTAAATGACTTGTTTGTCCCCATCTCCTCCACAAGTTATACTGACATCAAATATAGTGAAAGCGGGGGTTACACTGTGGGGGAGGGACATACAAAGCAACAAAGAAATAATCTTATAAATGCGTTAGAAACACATGCATGAAAGAAAAAAAAACATTAAAATACATATTTAAGGGATCGTTTTCCTAACATCACATTATCTGACCTTTTCCGCTTGACTCATACATATACTAGATATTGCATATAAGGGAAACCATGGGACCTATGTTTCTTTGGGCCTGGCTTACTTCACTTAATATAATTTTTTCCAAGCCTTTCCATTTCCTAACACATGGGGAAATGTCATTCTTTGATGGAGGCATAGAATTCCAGCTTTCATTGCAGGGATGCAAAGCTGGTTCAATATACGCAAATCAATTAATGTTATTCATCACATCAACAGGAGCAAGAATAAGAACCACATGGTTATCTCAATAGACGCAGAAAAAGCATTCGACAAGATCCAACACCTCTTCATGATGAAGGTTTTGGAAAAATTAGGAATCCATGGAACATTTCTCAATACAATAAAGGCTGTATATGACAAACCTACAGCCAGCATTATACTCAATGGTGAAAAACTAAAGCCATTTCCTCTTAACTCAGGAACAAGACAAGGATGCCCACTCTCTCCACTTCTCTTCAATCTAGTATTAGAATGCCTAGCTACAGCAATAATACAAGATGCAGACATAAAGGGGATCCAAATAGGGAAAGAAGAAATAAAACTCTCCCTCTTTGCAGATGACATGATCTTGTATTTAAAGAATCCCATAGACTCCACTCCCAAATTACT
Organism: Dipodomys spectabilis; assembly: GCF_019054845.1. Lineage (NCBI taxonomy): Eukaryota > Metazoa > Chordata > Mammalia > Rodentia > Heteromyidae > Dipodomys > Dipodomys spectabilis. Next base: position 98,233 of record NW_024870680.1, read on the forward strand.
CAAGCTGATTCAAAACTTTGGCAAAGTAGCAGGTTATAAAATTAACCCCCAAAAATCAATGGCTTTTCTGTATGCCAACAATGAGAAAAGTGTGGCTGAAATTAGGAAAGCAACTCCATTTGTAATAGCCCCACAAAAAATAAAATACCTAGGAATTAACTTAACTAAAGAAGTGAAGGACCTCTATGATGAAAACTTTAAAATCTTGAAAAAGGAAATCAACACAGAACTTAAAAAATGGCAAAACCTCCCATGCTCCTGGATTGGAAAGATTAACATTGTGAAAATGGCAATACTTCCCAAGGCTATCTACAAATTCAATGCAATACCTATCAAAATTCCACCCTCATTCTTCAAGGAAATAGAAGAGGCAATCCAAAAATTCATATGGAACAATAAAAGACCCCAAATAGGAAAAACGCTCCTCAACGGAAAGAACACTGCTGGAGGAATATCAATACCAAATTTCAAACTCTACTATAAAGCCATAGTAATCAAAACAGCGTGGTATTGGCATAAGAACAGACCTCAGGACCAATGGAATAGAATTGAAAACCCAGAAATGAACCTACAGACCTATAGCCATCTAATCTTCGATAAGGGAGCTAAAACAATACAATGGAAGAAAGACAGCCTCTTCAGTAAATGGTGCTGGCAAAATCAGTTAACTACATGTAGAAAACTAAAGCTAGATCCTTATATATCACCCTGCACCAGAATCAACTCCAAATGGATCAAAACCTTGAACTCAAAACAGACACTCTGAAAACATTACAGGATGGAATAGGAGAAACCCTAGGTCTCCTTGGCTCAGGCCGAAATTTTTTGAATAGAGACGGGGAAACACAACAAATCAAAGAAAGGTTGGACAAATGGGATTGCATAAAGTTGCAGAGCTTCTGCAGGGCAAATGACATAGCTAGCAAGATCAATAGAAAGCCCACGGATTGGGAGAAGATCTTTACTAGCCATACAACGGACAAGGGTCTCATACCTAAAATATACTTGGAACTCAAAAAATTAAACCCCCCAACAACAAATCCTCAAAGAAACAACTGCCCAATAAATAAGTGGGCAAAAGACTTAAAGAGAAACTTCTCTGAAGAAGAAAGAAGGATGGCCAATAGACACATGAAGAAATGTTCAACATCCCTAGCCATAAAAGAAATGCAAATCAAAACAACATTGAGATATCACCTCACTCCAGTTAGAACGGCAAAAATCAAGAACTCTAACAACAAAAGATGCTGGAGGGGATGTGGACAGAAAGGAACCTTACTTCATTGTTGGTGGGAATGTAAACTTGTTCAACCACTTTGGAAAGTAGTATGGAGGTTCCTCAAAAGACTACACATAGAACTCCCCTATGACCCAGCAATCCCACTTTTGGGCATTTACCCAAATGTTTACAAACAAGACCACACTAAAGCTACCAGCACAACTATGTTTATTGCAGCATTATTTACCATAGCTAAGATATGGAACCAACCCCGATGCCCCTCAGTAGATGAATGGATCAAGAAAATGTGGCATATATACACAATGGAATTCTATGCCTCCATCAGAAAACCAATTTTCTTAAGAACTTTTAATGTTTGAAAACTTAAGCTTCATAACTTATGAATCAGGTGGGGAACTTGATAATTAATATTGTTTGGTTATAATCAGTTGGTAAGAATTCACATAATAATTATTAGATAACTCCTCAAGCTTAGAGGATTTTTGTGACTGCTCTCTTAAGAAAATCCTTTGTTAATAAAGTTTGTATACATAATATTCCCATTGAAGACCTCGATTTTATTGCATGGATGTGAAATTCACATCTGGAGATTAGAAAAGATTATGGGATGATAACTTCAGTATGATACAGGGTGGTTTTTGTTAGTTTGTTTTTTTATTTTTAATTTTATTTACCTGTGAACTCATTTATTCATTTATTTTCAATTTTTGGTGGGCATTTGAAGAGTTTTCTCCTTGAGAAAGCTAAAACATTAAAGAGATTATTCCCATGGAAGAGTAAGAAGAAAATCAAGAAAAATGATCTTATAATCTGCACCTTTATCATATTTTCATTTTGAAGATTTCTGTATAAATGTCAGTTCTGGTGACAATTATATGCACAATAAAATACTTCACAAAAGGATAGAATTATGCACATATTCTTCTACTCTCTTTAATCCCATTTACATTTCTTTTCAGAAACTAATTTCTAAATAGCAAAAGAAAGGAATAATGAATCATACTGTGCCTAATTTACAAAGAATATTTTAAGTGTTTCTTCTGGGCCTGGGCGCTGTCCCTCAGCTCTTCAGCTGAAGGCGAGAGCTCTGCCGATGAGTCACAGCACCCCTTCTGGTTTTCTAGTGGTTTATTGGAGATAGAGTCTCACGGACTTTTTTGCCTGGACTGGTTTTGAGCTGTGGTTCTCAGATCTCAGCCTCCTGAGTAGGTAGGATTACAGACGTGAGCCAAAGGCACCCAGCTTGTTTTAAGTGTTTCTAAAAGTGGAAAATTCCATAGTTCCTACAAGCCCTGTATATTCCAAACTGAAAATTCCAAATTACCTTTATAAATAAAGGCTTCAAATCAGATCTTATCATTTTTTTAAACATAAGTGTTTATGTTCTTGCTTAGTGCCTTATCTACAAAACCTAGACAGAATAAAAATTCAAATAGAAACAAAAATTTGTGAGAAGTGTCTGTGTGTATGTGTGTGTGTGAATGGAAAGTAATACCTAATGTTTTAGTAATTCACAGTGTTTATGTTCTTGCTTAGTGCCTTATCTACAAAACCTAGACAGAATAAAAATTCAAATAGAAACAAAAATTTGTGAGAAGTGTCTGTGTGTATGTGTGTGTGTGAATGGAAAGTAATACCTAATGCTTTAGTAATTCACAGGATTTCTCCCAATCCTAACATGTTAACAAATCTGAGATTTTAAATTAAAAAAAATATTTTCCATAAAAATATTTTAATAATGATTGCAAATCTCTAGATATTTGTTGATTAATCACCTTTTATAGGTGGTATTGCATGAGTTTTGAATGGCCACAATGAATTCACACTCAGTATTGCTTCAAAATAATATAATAGGAGTTGGTAGGGATGGAGAAAATAAGACTTGGCTACAAGATCAATCAGATTATGTTGTTATATATACTCATGTGAAGTATCATGGGGCAAGTTATTTGAAAAATTAAGATATTATTTAACAAAATGAATGCTAGGTAGCTGACACCTTTCTGTTTGGAGTATGGGTCCTTGTGGGATTCTATCTGAATAATAACCAGCAAAGTGCCAGGCTAGATATATATGTCAGTGCTTATGTCAAGGGTAAATTAAACATGAGTCAGATGTTTTTGTCTTCCATGGTCAGTGTGAAGATAAAGCTGCCTTAAAGGAACGCATTTCAGGTACCTGAAATAAGTAGGATATTCTTGAATTCCAGAGAAAATCAGAACAGAGATAATAACTGAAAATATGTTTCTGGCAAAACTTACAACTGAGAGATATTTAGTAAATATTTCCTGTGTAAATAGATTGCCTAATAAATTTGATAATAAATTATTGTATATAAAATCTTATTTATATATATATATATATTGATCAAGATTACATATGGCATTATTATTTTGGATATAATATTTATTTTACATGGTATTAAACTAATTAGTTTTATAATCTGATTGCTCTATATTTTCTTAATACATATCAGTTACATTGGAAGAATATGATGAAAGAGATCTCTTTAAGGAATAAAGCCTGGAGAACCACATTCAGTTCACAAGTTCAGAATACAGAATGTTTTCCAATAAAACACGTAACAAGTCAGTGACATCAGCATGTCTCAATCTCACATGATGATGAGGAACAGACACAAGAAAGTACAAGCAGCCAGGTGCCCATGGATCACTCCTATAATCCTAAATCAGGAGGCTGAGATCTGAGTATCCTGGTTTGAAACCAGCATAGGCAGAAAAGTGATTGAGGCTCTTATCTTCTGTTAGCAAGCAAAAAGCTGAAAACGGATGTGTGATCAATGATACAGCACTAGACTTTAACTAAAGAGCTCACCGACAGTGTCCAGTCCCTGAGATCAAACCCCAATATCAACATTAACAAAATAGTAGAAGTAAATGAAAATATGATTGAAATAACTTTAAGTAAAATGTAAAAAGTATGCTTTTATTTTTTATGTTCTGGAGATTATAAGAATATTTTATATTCCATGTATCATGATTCTACCATGTAAATACAAATATTATAAACACTTTTTTCAATTAAATTGTATCTTTCAGACAAATCAAATGGTAATTGGCAAAGACATTCCTGTTAAAACAGAACAAACAATTTATGTCTGGACATTTTGACCTTCACTACTTAGGAAACTGGGATTAGGCAGATTGTGGCTCAAGGCCAGCCTAAGTATTCTTGTGAGTGAATGAAACATCTTGGATGATTGTGCATGCCTTTAACCTCAGCTAGGCAGGAGGCTAAGATTGTAAAAAGACATTTTATACAATTGGGAGTCAACAAGTTTGAATTCCATAAGGAAGGCTAAAAGATTGGAAATTTAGGTAAGATTTATTTCTGGTAGTTTTCAATAATAAAAAAAACTATAGAACAGGCTGAGAAGTCAAGATTTCAGAAGATCGTGTATGTTCCAGTTGTAAGGAGAATTCCTTCTACTGAAAAAAACAATTATACCTATCTCAATTTTTAAGGTTTCTAAATGATTGCATAAGGCCTACCTAGGTAGGGAAATGGAATCATCTTACAAGTCTCTACAGTTATTAATTATAATCTAGAAAATTACCTTCACAGAACCATCTAGACAAAACAATTAGGCTCTGGAGTTTTCAAGTGATGCATATATTTAGAAATCACACAAAACAACTGGCCTAAAAGTAGACAATAAATAAATAAAATAAATAAATAAATAAAATAAATTACACAGTGGATAAGAATAGTTACATTACACAAAGCTCCTATTCTCAGCAACACAAGAGCTTTAATTATGAAGCAGATAGTCTTGAGGTAATGAACACACAAGGATTACTTTGTGAACTAGGTTTAAGCATATACTGTTTTTTCTTTATTGATTTACAATCACAATTTCTGTAACCAATTTGTGTATCTTGTTCCACGGCCTTAACAAAATCTGTGTTCTCAACTTAGGGTAGCATGTCTCATATTTGTAACCCACTAGCATGGAGCATATTGTTTAGATATCAATAAATGCCAAGTTTTTTAAAATTTATTGTAAAGATGAAGTAGAGAGGGGTTTATAGTTGCATAAGTCAAGTAATGAATACATTTCTTTTTGAACAGTGTAATCCCCTTCCTCATTTTCTCCCAGTTGTTTTTCCTTCCTGGCTCCCCTCCCCACAAGTTGTATAGTTCAACATAGTGAATATCACTGCTGGAGTAGTTCCCCATTTGTCCCACCATTTTTGTTCTTCCTGTTCCCTCCCCAGATCAGATAAAAGGTACAGAAATCAAGAAACAACAAAAAGGATAAAACAGAAAAGAAAAAAAAAAAGAACAATCAGTACAAAAAAAAACAAGAAAAACTCATTTCCATTTCTTGAGTTCATTTCTATAAGCATCATTTTGTACGAACATATGCACATAGCTATTGAGCCTTTGTGATCCTCTCATAAGAATATCCTCCTTTGGATACTACAAAGTAAACAAGACAAGAAACAAAGGACCTCTACTCATCTGGTCAAATAATTACTAAATGATCCCATGCTGCTGACCACATATGTCATATATATGTGCACATCTGAGGGAAACCAGGAGGAGGACACAGAAACAGAGGGAAACAGGGCAAAACATACAACAGCGTGACCCATCAGCTGCACTGGTTGTTCATCAAAACAAATTAAGCAACTAAAGGGCAGTGATGGGAGGAAGGGAATGAAAGAGTAATAGGGAACAGCTAGCACTAAGCAAAAGGAAAGAAATGTGCATATCACCCAATGTGAAAGAAATAACTGTATTGTCAAAGTTCATAGAACTCATAAATTTTATAGACCACGATAGACAATTTGTCCCATGAAGATTAGAATGTATTTGTGACTTTAACTAAGTATCACTATCTCATGATACTGTCAGATTTGTGAAATTTATGTAATCACTTAATCACAATTTTAAAAATTGCTATAAAAAGAATATTCTTCTTTGGTCTCACTGTGTGAATATCTAAAGTCCAGTTGAATTTATCATGTCCAAGTATTCATTGGGTTTATATACACATATATATGCATATATATAGGCACATTATAATTATTACAAATGAGGGAGATCATATAACCTATGTTTCTCTAGGTCTGACTTACTTCACTTAATATATTTTTTCTAAATCTTTCCATTCCTTACAAATGTCATTCTTTCTGGTGACGGTGTAGAATTTCTTTGGGTATATATACCACATTATCTTGATCCATTTGTCTACTGAAGGGCATCTGGTTTGGTCATGGTTGTGCTGGTAGCTATAGTGTGTGCCAAGTTTTTGTTACACTGAAACAAAGTATTTTGCTGAAAACATGTCAGTGAATTAGTTTATTTCTTACTGAGTCAATGATATAAATAAACTATTTGAAAAGTAATGAGTCCTGTGCTCAAAGCTATCATGTGATGACTTAGCAAAAGGATATCACACATCCATATATTAAGACCATAGGGTAAAGGCAGTACTGAAAACAACTATGTATCAGTCTAAAATCTAAAACTTCCATATTTTAGTATGATATTGACTTTTGTAAAAAGAGCAAAGCTGATTTATAAATACTACTGTATACATTGTTGTATATGTGTGTATAGTTATACACATAACTGTATACATAATGTACACTATGTATATGATTTGATAGATATAATTAAAGTACATATTTAGACAAACAACATTATGTCAAGCTTATCTCAGTAAACCAAACTCTGTTATGTTTCTTAGTATTAAACTCTCAGGATACACTCTCTCCAGGTTGTTACAGTGAGCATGACATGGGAACATACGTGTGCTTCAGGAAAGAAAGTAGATTTGGTGTATTTCTAGTATCCAGGGTGAATACTGCAGAAAGTCTCTGAACCAAAATCATTAAGAAATATTTCACAAGAACATGTTAAAGCTATGGAAACACCTTACACTATTTCCTTTGTGGTTAGCTGAGGTTTGAGCAATTAGGAGAATTATGTTTAAAGTACCAAAGGTAACAGTGGAGTCACGCATGCTGTTGTGTTTTGGTTTCTCTTATTTTTTAAAAAGAATTTTATTATGTTTAAGTCTTTGTACAAGAATTTCATTCAACAAAGCAGTTTTTGAATACAGTCCTTCTGGATTAGTGTCATTCCTTTCCACATTCTCACCCACCACTCCCCACCCACCCTTTCCCTCACTTTTCTTAATTTTGTAGGATATGTATTGATTATTTTTTTTCACATATCAAAGCAGTGTGTATGTCTACAATACATCTTGATCTGCGTTATGATTAAAACATTTACACCCAACTTTGATCCACCCCTTACGTTACTTTTTAAACTTTGTGGTATATAGAATGAATTTTATACTGTACCTCTCCTCACACACACACACAGACACACCCATCCCTACATTTCTCTACCTTTCTACTCTTGGCCATACTCCCTTGTGCAAGTACTCATTTCCCAGGACTTACCTTATTGGGCTTTGACTTTCTTTCTTCTATCAAATTCTTAGCAATTTTGAAAATCCAAAAAGCACTTTAACTAATTACCAGCAAATAAGTTTGAGAGGGATTATAGTGATGCTCACATTTCAATTCCTATCCTGACTGTTATATTGAAAAAGTGATGTACATGTAATTATCAATTATTTTGGTTATACACTCTTTTCATCATTATCTTTCTATTTATATCTATCTGAAACTTTCTCCTAACTTTCGATTATGAAACATTGAACTGCATTTTGTGTAGGAAGATGCCACCTACTGGTTACATTAAAAGTTAATGCCAAGCTGGGCGCTGGTGGTTCACGCCTGTAATCCTAGCTACTCAGGAGGCTGAGATCTGAGGATCGAGGTTCAAAGCCAGCCCGGGCAGGAGAGACCGTGAGACTCCTATCTCCAATAAACCACCAGAAAACCGGAAGTGGTGCCGTAGCTCAAGTGGTAGAGCGCTCCCCTTGAGCTGAAGAGCTGAGGGACAGCGCCCAGGCCCAGAGTTCAGGCCCCAAGACCGGACTCCCCCTCCCCCCCCGCAAAAAAAATCATGTAGTTTCAAAAATGGAAAATGAAGAGAAAAATATGTAAGATACTAGAGCAATGTTGGTGGGTTCCGATAATTACTTTTGATAGTTCAAAAACTCTTATTTCAACAAATCATTTGAGGAGCTGGGAAGGTGGCTCAGTGGTAGAGTGCTTGTTTTGCATGCATGAGTCCCTGGGTTCAATTCATCAGCACCACATAAGCAGAAAAAGCTGGAAGTGTTGCTTTGGCTCAAGTGGTAGGGCATTAGCCTTGAGCTGAAGAGCTGAAGGACAGCACCCAGGCACAGAGTTCAGGCCCCACAAACAGCAAAAACAAAAATTAATTAATTAATTAACTCAGTTGAGCACTTAATTTTTGCTAATATAACACTTCTATATATATATATATATATATATATATATATATATATATATATATATATATATACAAACTGCGAGGTTATACTATGTAAAAGCAAATGCACCCCATTATTACAAACAAAGAGGGAATACATCACCAGTTACAATCTACACATTAACTGCATATGCACCTTAATGAAATCAGATTATAGAAGAAGCACACAATGTTATGCACCATTGGCATATTTTCCCACGGAGAGGTATTCAGACAAAGAAATCTAAAAATCACAAAGTAATGTATTTCACCTGGTGCTTGTGACTCACACCTGTAATCCTAGATACTCAGGAACCTCAGATTTTAGGATCAGGATTCAAAGCCAGCAGGGACAGGAAAATCAGGGAATTTTTTTTTCATTTTTATTGTGAAAATACTGTACAGAGGGGTTACAATTACATGGGCAAGATAATGAGGACATTTCTTATCAAGCATTGTAGCCTCCTCCTTTGTTTCTCCTTCCCCTCCCATCCACCCTCCACTCCCTCACCCAATCCTCCTCCCCCTCCACCAAAGTTGTAAAGTTCGTTTTCGACATAATGACTTGTACATCTCGTTGTTGCAATGAGTCCACCTCTATCCTTATTTAAACGATTTGTTTTTTTCCCTTCCCCTCCACAAATTATAACAACATCAAATACAGTGAAAGCAGGGATCATACCATGGGGGAGGGACATACAAAGCCACAAAGAAATAATCTTTTGGGGGGGTTAAGAAGATAAATCTTTATTTTAAATACATGGTTTTTTTTGTTGTTATGAAAATACTGTACAGAGGGGTTACAATTACATAGGCAAGATAATGAGTACATTTCTTATCAATCGCATGAAAGAAAAAAAACATTTGAGTACACATCTTAGGGTTCATTTCCCTAACATCAACTTATCTGACCTTTTCTGCTTAACTCAGACATATACTAATTATTGTAAATAAGGGAAACCATAGTACCTATGTTTCTTTGCTCCTGGCTTACTTCACTTAATATAATTTTTTCCAAGTCTTTCCATTTCCTAACAAATGGGGCAATGTCATTCTTTCTGATGGAGGCATAGAATTCCATTGTGTATATATACCACATTTTCTTGAACCATTCATCTGGGTTGGTTGGGGCATCTGGGTTGGTTCAAATCAGGGAATTTTAACTCCCTTCAACTGTCAAAAAATGGGAAGTGGAGCTGTGGCTCAGAGTGGCAGAAAGCTAGCCTTGAGCAAATAGAACTCAGGGGCGCGGCCCAGACCCTGAGTTAAATCCTTATGACTGACCAAAGAAAAAAATTAGCTAATATATCTTAAATATATAGTTTTGGCAAAAGACACTGGGGGAACTGGTAAGAAGGGATAAAAATGCTTATTTGTGTATGCAGAATTTACCAGTCAGAAGTTTCAAGGGCATATACAAGTGCATAATTATAACTCAAATAAATGATCAAATGGGAAATGTTGACATTCATATATAGAGAGGGTCCTAATTTTATCTATATCTTCTAAAGCAAAGGGCAAGACAGCTTTGAATTTGCATCTGCCTGAGCCTTCTACAGAAGTCAAAATTTCTATACTCATATTTGATTCATTTAGGTTTCTATTATGTCATCTCCAAAAATAGTCTTCACTTACAAACCTACTTAAATAACCACTAGTCACGACCTTATTCCAGCTCTAATTTTCTCCTTAATTCACTTATCACTTCTTGACATTTTATTGTCAATGCTATTTGCCTGAGGCTATTAATCTTAAATAATGTTCTCAAGTTCATGGAAGCAGGGCAGATGGATTAGATAACAGATATTGAGATCACAAAAGCCAGTGCTGTAATATAAAAATAGATTGCTATTTACTCCCCACTGTAAAATTATTTTTATATCAATATATTTTTCTATTTTAATGAGTCAATAGCATAAAAATAGACTATAAGAAACATATAATTCTGTTTCTGCTTTTGTCTTTTCTTTATCTGACTTTTAATTTATTTATTTTGGTAGCCATTGACCACAAAAGATTCACTTGCATATTCTTGATTAGAAAGTTGATTAGAAAGTATTAAATTCTAAGCCTAGCCAGAATCAGTACCTCACATCTGCAATCCTATCTACAGAGGAGGCTGAAACATGAGGATCACTATTGGAGACAACCCTGGCCATGATGTCCATGAGACTGATCTGTAGGTAAACTCCACAATGTTGTGACTCAAGTGGTAGGAGCTAGTGTTCAGCAAAACACCTCAGAAATAGCACCCAGGCCCTGAGTTCAAGTCCCAGTACCATCATCTGTGTGTGCATGCATGCGCCGCACACCCACACGTAAAATATCTGAAGGCTACAGCTTATTCAAGTTCTGAAGAGAAGCATGAATATTTACAGCAGGTGATCATTGTGATTATTTTGATGTTATATAAGTTTTTGACATTAGCTAATCCTAAAAACAAAAAATAAATGAAAACAGGAAGCTATCATGATCTGTGATTCTGCCGATCATAAAAGTTATACAATGTCTGATTTTCTTCTATGTCAGAATTGCATTTGTTCCTTCTCTTTAGCAATTAATTTTTCATAAGAAGCTATATATATATATATATATATATATATGTATGCATGAGTATATGTTATGTATGAATGTATATCTATATCTACATCTGTATCTATCTATCTATCTATATATTCCTTTTTGGCACATTACTGCCTACCTAGAGAGTTTTCAATGAAATGTAATGTTGGACTAATATTCTTTTACTATGAGACTCTACACAGGAGAAATATAACAAGTATCTCATATTTTCAAGTATAGCACCCAACAGCTAAACGGGGACAGAGAAGTGAACTGAGGACGTTTGTGTGTGCTGGATATTGTAGATGTAACTCAATTGAATTATCAGCCAAGACATAAACAGGAATTTTAAGGCAAGAGCCATTGGCAATAATCCATTATTATAAAAGAAATTAAGTGAAGCCTGGTGCCAGTGGCTCACGCCTATTAACCTAGCTATTCAGGAGGCTGAGATCTGAGGATAGCGGTTCAAAGCAGTGCAGGAAAGTCCGTAAGCCTCTTCACTCCAATAAACCACTAGAAGACCTGGAGTGGCGCTGTAGCTCAAGCGGTAGAGAGCTTGCCTTGAGCTGAAGAGCACAGGGACACCGCCCAGGCCCAGAGTTCAAGCCCCACGACTCACAAAAATAAAAAGAAAGAAAGAAAGAATTTAAAATATGGGACTTAAAAGTTGTTCACATGCATTAAGAGTATAGATTTTAAAGTAGTATAGATTTTAAAATGTCTTCATTACAAATGTTGAAATATTATATACAAATCTTGTATATACATTTTTCAAATTTGAGGACGGGAAGGGAAATAACAATATGCTGTAATAAGGATACAGGATGATGCATTGTAACAACGAGATGTACAAGACACTATGTTGAAAATGAACCTTACAACATTTTGGGGGGTAAGGGGAGGGAGGAGTTGGGGAGGTGTGGAGGAAAAGGATGGTAGGGGAAAAACAAAGGAGGAGGTAACAATGCTTGATAGGAAATGGGCTCATTACCTTACTCATGTAACTGTAACCCCTCTGTACAGTACCTTTACAATAAAAGATATATTTAAAAAAGATACTTTTTCTCACCACAGTTTTAAATAATCAGGTTTGAATAATCAGTGCAGAGTGATATTTCTACAATAAATTAAGACAGTTATAATAAATAATTTTCCTGTAAGCATATTTAGGAAAATATTAAAGGAGGATTTATGTTAATATTTAATAAATAAAAGGGAGTATGTAAATATAGACTTTACATTGTTTTAGATTTTCTAGAGTTTATTTCAAATTACCCTTATTGGAGATACTGTTTAAAATATTGCATTAAAGCTCTATATGAAATATATTTTGAATAAGTAAAAATTTGAACATATGCTTTCAAAATCAGTAACTTTATTTCTAAATAAACTTGGACATTTTTGAACTTACATCTTTTTTTTTATTGTGAAAATACTGTACAGAAAGATGGCGGAGGAGAAGCTGGAATCTGAACAAGCTCTCGCATAGAAAGCAATTTTAGAGTTCCAGTGAACAGCCCTAAGCCAGAGAACCACACCAAGTGTGCCATCACAGGACAGAGATTTAGGCAAGAGAGGGGAATCAAGGCAAAAAGACACATCTGAGCGCTTGCTAGCAGCCGCCGCGGCGGCGGCAGCGGTTGCGGCGGCGACTGCAGGGCACCATAACTGAGCCACAGAGTCCAGGACGAAGGAGCCAGACGCGGCGGGCGAGCGGATTCTACTCAACACCAGCAAGAACAGACAAGGAGCAGACATCTTCATCCTGCAGTTTACGGACCAGAGACCGACCCAGGAACCAAGACTCAGCGTGAGTAGAAGCCCGACTTCCTCACTCCTTCTCAGGGAGCAGAGGAGGGAAGGCCACCCCTCCCCCCCAGCACCGGTGATCTCCATCTTGGATACCGACAAAGCTCTGCTGAGCTGCGAGCTCCAGCTCAGGCCTTGGAATAAAACGAGTCATTTAGCAGATCACAAGAACTTAACAGCGGCGTGACCTGCCAGACTCAGCTCCATCCAGGGAAAAGTCACCCAGCTCTGGCGCCAGCCATAGGAGTGGCTTTCCTCACTGGGTAACCAGAGCCAGAGGCTGCCCCTCCCTCTAGCAGCCTCCACAATCAATTGAAAAACAGAAACCCTGAGAATGGCTCCAGGCTGGGCTCTGTGAGGTTTTCACAAAATAGCCCCAAGGAAAAGCTACTGTTTATTGAAAGGCCTCAACTCTACCCAGAACCTAGCCTCATCACTGCATTCCCCTCTTTTGTGATTCACAAACCAGATCACCCTCCCAGTAAACTAACCTGGGAGGGGGATCTCAAAATCTTGGGTAAAGCAGAGCATTTTTCTTCCTGTTCGAACAATCTGACTTAAGAAACCAATCAAGCCACAGGACCTCAAGCAGACCAGAGACTCCAACAAGAGACTGGCTACAGACATAAGGGAGATACAGGATTTTTCCCACCCCTCCCAAAAAAATCAAAGAACTTTTTTTTTTCTTTCTTCTTTTTTTTTTTTTTTTTTTGGTACCTTATATATATAAAAAAAATTTTTTCCTTTTCTAAAACTTTTATTAATCTTTAATTTTTGCCTCTTTTGAAAAAATAACTGTTTTCCAGTAACTTTTTTTTTCCTCTTATAATTTTTATTTTAGGAATACGTGAATGTGCGTTATCCTTTCTTTTCTTGTCTTCTTTCTCTTTTTCTTTCTTTCTTAATTATCTTTTTGTTTTTTTGTCTAGCTCTACTGAACTTCTGATCTTTTCTTCTCTCTTTCCTATCTGTTTCACCTTTTCCTCTCTTTTGTTCTTCTTTATGTGACTTAACTCTTGTCCTGCACATCCTCAGATAAACCTGTAGTTAACTAGTAGACCCTATCCCCCATTGTGTACACACTTAATCCACAAATTTATTACTCAATTCAAAACCTCTGAGACTTAAATTCCTTAATAGCAGTACTACCCCTTTATACCTATATAATATTTTAAGCATTTTTTTAAGTTTTTCACATCTCCTCTATGTCCCTCACCTTCTCTCAACATATTCACATTCCTCTCTAAATAGATGGTCTTTTAATCTATATAATAACATTAATTTTTACATTTCTATTTTTTTTCTGGTCTCTTTTCATTCCCCTTTCCCCTTCTTCTTTTCCTCTCTCTCTCTACTTGCATCCTACCCAACCTATTTCCTGCATTGTGATTAGGACATAGTTAACTCTCCCTGTGCCTCCCCACACCAATCTATCCCTATTTTTTACGCACATCTCTCCCTAACCCTAATAATTTCTGGTTTTCCAAATTCTTCTCTGCGGTTCGAAGTCCATTAACATATAGTTGTTTGATGTGGAATAGATGTATCTGTTGAACTAGATTGTATATGTAGACTATTGACTGTACAAATACAAACTTTGGTTGATGATTGCCTTAAGATAGTGTTCTAGCACAAAACTGGTGCTATCTTCATCTCAAATGGGCAGAGTAAGCCGGAAAAACACAAGAAAAATGGCAAATTCGGGTATCTCAATTCCCAATCTTGATAATCAGGGGTTAGAACAGATAATGAATAATCCAGAGGAGAGTTCCCAAATAGCTCTACAAACACTACTGGCAAACATGATAAATGAGAAGTTTGACAACTTACAAAGGACTCTGTATGAGCGTGATAGGGAGAGAGAGGAGGCATCCCAGAAGTTTATACAGGAATATCATAAGCGTGAGGAAGCTACTCAAAAACTGATACAGGATTTGCGTGAACAACTTGAGAATACTCAAAAAGAAAGGGAGGAATGGCGTGAGCAGGCTGAGAACACTCAAAGAGAACTGCAGGAATCCCACGAACGGCAGGAAAGAGAATTGCAGGACTCCAACGAACGGGAGGAAGCTAATCAAAGAGTAATACAGGAATTGAGAGACCAGGTAGAGAACACACAAAGATCACTAAAGGCATTCATGGAATCTATTAACAAAGAGCTGAAGGAAGTCAGGGAGCCCACAAAGGGAATGCTGAATGGAACCCAACAGAAGAAATGGGAGTCCAAAGAAACCATAACCAATCAACTAAGTGATTTGAGAACAAACACTGAACACCAAATTAAGGAAGTAAAGAAATTCATACAAGACCTAAAACAGAGCTTCAACAAAGAACTTGAAGCCATCAAAGCCGACCAATTAGAAGGAAAAGAGATAAAAAACAAAGTAGAGAGTCTTGACAGCAGGTTAGACCATGCAGAAGATCGAATCTCAGGGATTGAAGACAGCCTAGATATTATAGAGAAAGAACATACAACCATCCAAGACAAGTCCAAGAAATATGATAGATCTATCCAACACCTGGAAGACACCATCAGAAGGCCTAATCTAAGAATAATGGGTGTAGAGGAGCACCTAGAAACAGAAGTTAATGGTCTAGGAAATTTGTTTAACAGGATCCTAGCAGAGAACTTCCCAAACATGCAAAAATATAGGCCTATTCAGATACAAGAAGCCTTTAGAACCCCAAATAGACCAGAACAGAATAGGACATCCCACCGTCACATTATAATCCACACAGGATCAACTCAGACCAAGGAAAAGATCCTTAAAGCTGTCAAGGAGAAAAGGGTAATCACCTATAAAGGGAAACAAATTAGAATCACCTCAGATTTCTCAGCAGAGACAATCAAAGCAAGAAGAGCCTGGAATGATGTATGCCATGCCCTAAAAACAAACAACTATCAACCAAGAATACTGTACCCGGCTAAACTCTCCTTCATAACTGAAGGCCAAATAAAAACCTTCCATAGCAAAGAAAAATTGAAACAATACATCTCCACCAAACCAGCCCTACAAAAGATTCTTAAAGATGTCCTACACATAGAAAACCAACAAGACCACAATAAAGGCCAAGAAACTGCACCCAAACTGAGAATCCAAGAACCATAGGAAGAACCCAGTTTTCACAGCCCCCAAGAAGATGGATAACATGGCAGGAACTCCCAAATACCTCTCAGTCCTATCTATCAACATTAACGGAATTAACTCTCCAATTAAGCGACATAGACTGTCTAGTTGGATTAAAAAACAAGACCCTTCTATCTGCTGCCTGCAGGAGTCACATCTTGCCCGTAGAAACAAACACATTTTCAATGTTAAAGGCTGGAACAAAATCTACCAAGCAAACGGCCCCCATAAACAGGCAGGACTTGCAATCCTAATATCAGATAAAATAGACTTCAAATTAAAATTCGTCAGAAGAGATAAAGAAGGTCGCTACATACTAATTAAGGGATCTCTCCTTCAGGAGGATATTACAATTCTAAATATCTATTCGCCAAACAATGGAGCACTCAAATTTATCAAAGAAACACTACTTTCCCTCAAATCCCATATAGATCCAAAGACATTAATTGTTGGGGATTTTAACACACCACTCTCCCCACTAGATAGATCAACTCGGCAAAAACTCAACAGAGAAACCGAAGATCTCAACAGCTGCGTAGATCAACTCGACTTAACAGACATCTACCGAACATTTCACCCAGCAGCATCAGAATACACGTTTTTCTCAGCAGCACATGGAACGTTTTCTAAAATAGACCACATTTTAGGCCACAAAGCAAACTTGTTTAAATTCAGAAACATTGAAGTTATACCTTGCATTCTCTCTGACCACAAGGGAATAAAATTAGAACTCAACACCAAAAGCCACCAAAGAAAGTCTGGTATCACATGGAGGCTGAACAACACACTGCTGAATCATGAGTGGGTCATGGAAGAGATTAGAAAGGAAATTCAAATGTTCATGCTATTCAACGAAAATGAACACACAAATTACCAGCTCCTCTGGGACACAGCAAAGGCAGTACTCAGAGGCAAGTTTATAGCTCTGAGCTCCTACATCAACAAATTGGAGAGATCTGAAACTAACAATTTAATGACACATCTAAACCTCCTTGAAAAAGAGCAGCAAGATAAACCCCAATCCAGTAGACGGAAAGAAATAATTAAAATTAAATCAGAATTAAATGAATTAGAATCCAAAAAAACTATAGAAAGAATCAACAAAACAAAGAGCTGGTTCTTTGAAAAACTTAACAAAATTGACAGACCCTTAGCAAATCTTATCAGAAAAAGAGGAGAACACACCCAAATTAATAAACTCAGAGATGAGAATGGAAACATCACCACGGAAACAACCAAGATTCAGAACATTATAAGGGAATACTTCTCAAAACTTTATGCTAATAAGTTTGAGAACTTGACAGAAATGGACCTCTTCCTAGCAAATATTGACATGCCCAAACTAAACCAAGATGAGTTAAACTATCTTAACAGGCCCATATCAAGCATTGAAATAGAAACAGCAATAAGAGAACTCCTAGCTAAGAAAAGTCCAGGACCAGATGGTTTTACAGCGGAATTTTACAAGGCCTTCAAAACAGAGCTCACACCAATTCTCCTCCAACTCTTCAAGGAAATTGAAAGAGAAAGCTCATTACCGAACACATTCTATGAAGCCATCATAACCCTCATCCCAAAACCAGGCAGGGACTCATCAAAGAAAGAGAACTATAGACCCATTTCTTTGATGAATATTGATGTAAAACTTCTCAACAAAATTTTGGCCAATTGACTTCAACAATTCATCCAAAAAATTATACACCACGATCAAACATGATTCATTTCAGGGATGCAAAGCTGGTTCAATATATGCAAATCAATTAATATTATTCATCACATCAACAGGAGCAAGAATAAGAACCACATGGTTATCTCAATAGATGCAGAAAAAGCGTTTGACAAGATCCAACACCCCTTCATGATGAAGGTTTTGGAAAAATTAGGAATCCATGGAACATTCCTCAATACAATAAAGGCTGTATATGACAAACCTACAGCCAGCATTATACTCAATGGTGAAAAACTAAAGCCATTTCCTCTTAACTCAGGAACAAGACAAGGATGCCCACTCTCTCCACTTCTCTTCAATCTAGTATTAGAATGCCTAGCTACAGCAATAAGACAAGATGCAGACATAAAGGGGATCCAAATAGGGAAAGAAGAAATAAAACTCTCCCTCTTTGCAGATGACATGATCTTGTATTTAAAGAATCCCATAGACTCCACTCCCAAATTACTCAAGCTGATTCAAAACTTTGGCAAAGTAGCAGGTTATAAAATTAACCCCCCAAAATCAATGGCTTTTCTGTATGCCAACAATGAGACAAGTGTGGCTGAAATTAGGAAAGCAACTCCATTTGTAATAGCCCCACAAAAAATAAAATACCTAGGAATTAACTTAACTAAAGAAGTGAAGGACCTCTATGATGAAAACTTTAAAATCTTGAAAAAGGAAATCAACACAGAACTTAAAAAATGGCAAAACCTCCCATGCTCCTGGATTGGAAAGATTAACATCGTGAAAATGGCAATACTTCCCAAGGCTATCTACAAATTCAATGCAATACCTATCAAAATTCCACCCTCATTCTTCAAGGAAATAGAAGAGGGAATCCAAAAATTCATATGGAACAATAAAAGACCCCGAATAGGAAAAACGCTCCTCAACGGAAAGAACACTGCTGGAGGAATATCAATACCAAATTTCAAACTCTACTTTAAAGCCATAGTAATCAAAACAGCGTGGTATTGGCATAAGAACAGACCTCAGGACCAATGGAATAGAATTGAAAACCCAGAAATGAACCTGCAGACCTATAGCCATCTAATCTTCGATAAGGGAGCTAAAACAATACAATGGAAGAAAGACAGCCTCTTCAGTAAATGGTGCTGGCTAAATTGGTTAACTACATGTAGAAAACTAAAGCTAGATCCTTATATATCACCCTGCACCAGAATCAACTCCAAATGGATCAAAGACCTTGAACTCAAAGCAGACACTCTGAAAACATTACAGGATGGAATAGGAGAAACCCTAGGTCTCCTTGGCTCAGGCCGAAACTTTCTGAATAGAGACCCGGAAACACAACAAATCAAAGAAAGGTTGGACAAATGGGACTGCATAAAGTTGCAGAGCTTCTGCAGGGCAAATGACATAGATAGCAAGATCAATAGAAAGCCCACGGATTGGGAGAAGATCTTTACTAGCCATACAACGGTCAAGGGTCTCATATCTAAAATATACTTGGAACTCAAAAAATTAACCCCCCCAACAACAATCCTCAAAGAAACAACTGCCCAATAAATAAGTGGGCAAAAGACTTAAAGAGAAACTTCTCTGAAGAAGAAAGAAGGATGGCTAATAGACACATGAAAAAATGTTCAACATCCCTAGCCATAAAAGAAATGCAAATCAAAACAACATTGAGATATCACCTCACTCCAGTTAGAATGGCAAAAATCAAGAACTCTAACAACAACACATGCTGGAGGGGATGTGGACAGAAAGGAACCTTACTTCATTGTTGGTGGGAATGTAAACTTGTTCAACCACTTTGCAAAGCAGTATGGAGGTTCCTCAAAAGACTTCACATATAGCTCCCCTATGACCCAGCAATCCCACTTTTGGGCATTTACCCAAATGATTACAAACAAGACCACACTAAAGCTACCACCACAACTATGTTTATTGCAGCATTATTTACCATAGCTAAGATATTGAACCAGCCCCGATGCTCCTCAGTAGATGAATGGATCAAGAAAATGTGGTATATATACACAATGGAATTCTATGCCTCCATCAGAAAGAATGACATTTCCCCATTTGTTAGGAAATGGAAAGGCTTGGAAAAAATTATATTAAGTGAAGTAAGCCAGGCCCAAAGAAACATAGGTCCCATGGTTTCCCTTATTTGCAATATCTAGTATATGTATGAACTTGCATCTTTTTTAATAAATGTAGAAATGTGCTACTAAGCTATGACAATTTTTTAATTAGTAAAATGTCATATATTTTAGTTAGTAAAATCTCTCAGTCCCCAAAAAACTTGGCAGTCATACAATTAAATGCTTCAAATCTGGTTTTGTGTATTATTCGTAATTAGAAAAATACAGAAATATATTGCAATTATACTTATATGTTAAATAATTATATGTCATTATAGTAATTCATGATTGTTTCTAATTACAAGTATATAGAAACATTATAATTTTATTAAGCACTTATATAGAATTATAATAATTTTTAATTATTCATAAGTAAAGGAATATAGAAATAGCCTTAACATTTTATAGAGAGGTTCATACTGCCATTTCATATTTGAAGACTATAAGCATATATTAAAAACTTACAGGCATTTCATAACATTTAGTTATTACTTTAGATCATATCTAGTCATTGATGCCTATATTTACTTCACTCTTGTATAATTAGTCTTCCAAAAGTAGACAACCTGACATATTATTTTTTGTTTTTGTTTCTTTTTGAGTCGGTCATGGGGCTTGAACTCTGGGCTTGGGTGCTGTCCCTGCACTCTTCAGCTCAAGGCGAGTGCTCCACCGCTTGAGCCACAGTGCCACTTCCGGTTTTCTACTAGTTTATTGGAGATAAGAGTCTCACAGACTTTCCTGCCCAGGCTGGCTTTGAACCGCGATACTCAGATCTCAGCCTCCTGAGTAGCTAGGATTACAGGCGTGAGCCACCGGCGCCCGGCCCTGATGGATTCTTAACTTCAGTAAAGAATGATTACTGGAAATGCAGTCTCTAATACTGCAAAGTTTATTGATTTGAATTTACTTCTGATAATTAACTTGAAGCTGCATGTATAGAGTTAGTAAAAATCCTAAATTGTGAATTGAATATGAAGACCTACACACAATTATAGGCATAAAGCTTAGCTGGAGGCACAGCCTTTTTATTCAAGTTATTTTCTCGCAAAAACATCTGTCCTATGAATCTCTGAATGGGAAAGCCCTAGGGAATGAATGAAATTTTTTCAGTATATACAAAGAACATATTTTATATTCTATTCCTTGTAAGGAGTCACTGAGTATAATAAAAATATTTTCATTTAGGTTTCCAGTAGTTTATTTCATGTATCTTTTCAATTAGAATTAATTGTCTATTCTTCAGGTAGAATTAAGTGTTCATTTATTAAATCACATATCATTTGTTCCATTAATACACAAAGAAATAAAATTGTGGAGGGCTCCTGGTATTACTGTCTATGTATGTATGTATGTATGTATGTATTTAATTTGCTCATGTATTTATTGTTGATCCTGGGACTTGAATTCTGGGCCTGGGAGCTATTACTCAGCTTCTTTTTCCTCAAGGCTAGCTCTCTAACCACTTGAGCCACAACTCCAATTCCAGCATTTTCTGTGAGTAATCTGAGGTAAAAGTCTCAAGGACATTCCTACCTGGGCTGGCTTCAAACCATGATCCTCATACTTCAGCCTCCAGAGTACCTAGTATTAAATATGTGAGCCACCAGTGCCCAGCACATATTACCTTTCTAGGTAACAATTAGAGGGCTTTCTATATGCTTAAATATTACAAAAATGTAAGAATGTATGCATGGTATACAAGCTTCCATTTATTACTGATACTATATCAGCAAGAATATTTTATGATACAGTTAAATGATACTATTAAAATTGACCATTTCTAACAATAGTAAATGCATTTCAACAATATGATCCAAGAATCAAATCCATTAGTTCTCACCTAAAATTATTAAAGACTATGAACATGCCTACAAATAGCAAGTTATTTAGGATTTGCCAAACTTGGAGACAATAATATCTTTTAACAGCTGACTAGGCTACAGCAATACTCAAAAGGCAATATGCTGGAAATAAACTTTACAACTTGTTGGGGGAAATTGGGGGTTGGGAAAATAGGACAAAAATCAGGGAGGGGTTAACAATGTTCAACCAGAATTGTATTTACTACCTTACATATGTAACTGTAACTCCTTTGTACATCACCTTGAGAATAAAATTAAATTTACATAAGAACAATAAAGAAAAATGAGTCTAGTTAGAAAGTATTTGGTGCTAAAATTGCATATTGTAAAAAAAAACCCATTAAAATACATAAAGGAAAGTTAAAATACATAAAGGAATGTTACATGTCTTTTTCTAAGTTGAAGAAAAAGAATACTATATGACTCAACCACAAGACAATCTACACAATTTTAATGACATTGAAAACATCAGTATTGTTACCCGAGATTTTAGAGCGGGATAGGAGGAGTAATGGCAAAAATACAAAATAATGTAGGGCAGTAAGCTTTTTTTTTTTTTTGATCCGGTCGTGGGGCCTGAACTCTGGGCTTGGGTGCTGTCCCTCAGCTCTTCAGCTCAAGGCTAGCGCTCTACCACTTGAGCCACAGCGCCACTTCCGGCTTTTTTCTTTTTGCTTATGTGGTGCTGAGGAATCGAACTCAGGGCCTCAGGCATGGAAGGCAAGCGCTCTACCACTGAGCCACCTTCCCAGCCCCAGTAAGCATAATTTTTGTGGAAGATATGCATCATTGTGTATACCCTTTTTCTTTTTCTTTTTCTTTTTTTTTTTTGGTCGGTCGTGGGGCTTGAACTCTGGGTCTGGGTGCTGTCCTTCAGTTCTTCAGCTCAAGATCTCTCTACCACTTGAGCCACAGCGCCACTTCCAATGCATATTCTTCTTGTTACATAGAATGAACAATACCAAAATGGAACCAGGCAGCAGTGAATTGTAGGTCCTTAGATTGTATCAAACCGGCTAGTATTAAGCATCATGTAGAGAGAGGGAGACAAGCACATCTTTTCAGACTGTCGGTAAATCAATCATCTTTACAACATAATTTCCTTTCATTATGAATATGAAGCTACCTTAAAGATAAAATAATGCCTATTAAATTTAAAGGAGAAACATAACAAAATTAGTAAACTCAAAGTTTAGTTTGGAAACTCACAGTCTATTTTTAAGGTGCTATGACTTACCAAGAAATAGTGTCCTTTGCTCAGGTTAAAGATAGAGAGTCGAGTCTCTATAAACAATTCACTAAAGAAGAATTTCTGTAGGATATTTTTTAAAATGGACTACAGTAAAAGGGGTGACATGAGAAATTTATGTTCAAGCAACCTAACTGAAAAACAAATTCTTAATGAATAGACATCAATATGTTATATACATATATATACACATAAATACATATATGTATGTATAATTACAACACATGATTTTTGTTAAAATATAATATTCAAATCTGTGATAAATGATTTACATATAACACCAATTTAGGGGTGAACTTCTCAAAGTTGACAATGGAAAGACAAGCGAATTCATGATTATGAAACAAAAATCCATGTTAATCTTATAACCCCACAGCTTTGCATTGGAGGAGTGGCCATTAAAAACATATAGGTGAGGATATTGAAAGAGGTGACCTTGATCAGGATGCATTGTCTCCATAAATTTCTTTGTTAAATCCAAATTCCTTTGTACAGTAACTCAAATATAATAATAACAATAATAATAAAATAACATATGGGAAAGACTGTAAGGAGACTTATTGTTCTGACATTATCGAGGATGACTCAGTCCCTCTGACCTTGATTCAGTGCATTTCATTACCATTATATCAACACCTCAATTAGCCAGCAAGTTATTTGATATAATTGGTTCTAGTTCCAAAAAATCATTATTTTGTGAATTCTGAGGAATTATACCACATTAAGATTTGTGACAATCATCTGATTGTAGTGATTCTTTTGTTTATAAACCTAAACATTTAGCCATGATTTTAGCTAATATATAATAATTAGTATCATCTTTTTAGGAATAAATTGTCCAAATATAATCTAATGATGTGTCCTAAACTACATTTTTAATTAACCAGCCATACCAATATACCCATGAGATGACATAATTAAGAATCTAGTCATATGTTTGGAATCTTTCATTTTGTAAATTGAACAAATCATGATCAATTTTATGGCTTCTATATCTAAGCTTTATGATTGTTCAGGATTGTTCTCACTTTTAATTAGAAGAGTCAAAACTGTTGAGTATTGACTAAAAACTGTAATGTAATAACTCTCTATTCAGAATACACTTATAAGAAACATTTATTTACAAGCTCCAGCTGCTTTGATTCCACAAACATCTGGAAAGAGCAAATAGCCTAGAGATACAATATCTAAATTAAAACAAAGAAGTTTTAAGTAAAATCAGTGCTTTTGTATATTGAGGGCTGATCCAGGTTGTCCATATCTAGGCTCCCTCATGTCAAGAGGAAGGGTCAAAAGGAATAGGAGTGTCAGGCCAAGCAAAGTTATGGAGGCTCTACTATCAACCCAAACAAACAATGTAGTTCAAGTCACACAACACCTGAATAGCAATGCTCTGGGTTTGATCCTTGATATCAAAATCAAATTAGCATTTCATTCTGAGGCTTAATGTTAACTAATTTTACAAGAAATATTTATCTTTAAAACAAAGTATGCATTCCATGATTTAATAGATGCTACTACTTTCTTCTACTGTCATAAGTATGTAAAGATTTAAAGCACATCCAACTTCACTCAGTACACAGATTGATATGAAAAATTAGTTTGTAACACTGATATAGAAGTATGTGGACTGATTTGGGTGATGGCTGGTGAAGTCTGGATAGCTGTGGACCTTCACATCCCTCTGCCACACTTTTTGAAAAATGTCAGCAGCTTTTTTTTTTATTGTGAAAATACCGTACAGAAGGTTTACAAGGTAATGAGTGCATTTCTTATCAAGCATTGTTGCCTCCTCCTTTGTTTCCCCTTCTCATCCCTTCCCATCTCTTCCCATCTCCCCCACTCCCTTCCCACCACTCCCCAACCCTCCACCCTATATTCAACACCCCATAATCTTGTCATGAATATAGTCTTTTCAACCCTTTTGGTCATTTTCAGATTAATTTATTTGCATATTAATTATTGAAATTTAAATGCTAATTTTATATTATAGATACAAGTGACTATCAAATAGATAATTTGAAATCATTTTCCCTCAAATTTTGAGTGATTATTCCACTTTTCTGGCTCCCTTTGTCACACTGATGTCATATTAAAGGGTTTTCCTAAGGTAAGGGCTCTGGTGGTGGCAATGAAATCAGAGTCTTGGACGCAGCATAGTTTCCAATCCCCAAAGCACACGATAAATACACTAGGAGCCAGAACTGATGGCAATGGTTGTGGTAGAGCTAAGATGAAGAAGGGATAATGAATGAATGAAAGAGGAAGGGAGAGAGAATGCAGTCAAGAATTTATTATACATACCACAGAATTAAGGAAAATAACACAAAGTTTGGTTTGAAGGGTTGATGGTGAAAATGTTGAAGGGAAGACCCAAACTAAGATGTGAACATAATTATTGTTATTGTCAAGTTGCTATACAGAGCAGTTATAGTCACATGAATCAGGTAATGAGTAACGGTTAAAATTCTTTTTGATCCATGGTCTCTCCTTCCAGCACTCTTTCCAGGTTTTCCCTCCCATCCCCAAAGATGCACAATTCATGTCCACATAGTGAGCATTACTGATGTATTTGTTCATCCTTTTTCCACCTATTCTGTGCCCTCCCTTACCTTCCCAAATATAAATAATTAAACAAGACAAAAGGAAAAGAAAACAAAAACAATGGCAAATAAAATGTCTGTTGTTTCTTTTTCTTGGAGTTCATTTCATAGAATATTATTTTATGTGATCATATGTACATAGCTATTCTGCCCTTCTCAGCAACTCTATGAATATCTTCCTCTGGCCTCAGTATGAGCAAATCTAGAGTTTTATATAATTTCTTATGTCTGAGTGTGTGTCTCTGTGTGTGTATTGTGTATGTATAATTCAGTGTGTTTACTTGTAGATTTATAGACACATTCTAGTTACCACAAATGAGGGAAATTATATGGTCTATATTTCCTTGGTTTTGGCTTACCTCACTTTATATAATTTTCCAAGATTTTCCCCTTTCCCTAAGTATGGTACAATATCATTTTTTCTGATGGATGAGTAGCATTCCATTATGCATATTTTCTTGATCCATTGGTCCAACGAGAAGCATCTGGGTTGATTCCATATCTTAGCTATGGTATGGTAAACAATGCTGCAGTGGACATGGTTGTGCTGGTGACCTTAGTGTGGCCTGATTGGTGGTCAATTGGATAAATCCCACAGAAGTGGGATTGCTGGGTCATAGGGAAACTTTATCTTTAGTCTTTTAAGGAACCTCCATACTGCTTTCTAGACTGATTGAACAAGTTTACATTATCACCAACAGTGTAGCAGCTAGCATTCCCTTTTGGCCAGATCCCTGCCAACATCTGCTATTGTACTTTTCTTGGTAATGGTCATTCTAACTGGAGTGAGGTATAACAATTATAATGATAATAATAAATAATTAAATAAAACTTTGGGATTGGGGACCCTGCTTTGCCCTATGCTTCAAAATGACCTTTGCTTAGCTCTCTGTGACTTGTTTTTGTAAAGATCAGAAAACAATAACTACTTCAGTGTGTAATAATGACACACAACTCTCTAACGTATGTGTTACACATAATAAGTAATGAATGTATGCTAGCTACTAATTACATGGTGAATTTTAATAAAATGTGTAAATATAAACTGTTTGTTAAATGGTAAGAAAATAGTTCAAGCCATATCCTACAAATTTAAGGAAAGTGAAGGAGGGCTGGGAAGGTGGGTTAGTGGTAGAGTACTTGCATTGCATGCATGAGGCCCTGGGTTCGATTCTTCAGTAGCACATAAGCAGAAAAAGCCAGAACTGGTGCTATGGCTCAAGTGGTAGAAAGCTAGCCTTGAGCAGAAAAGCTGAAGGACAGCACCAAGGAACCGAGTTCAGGCCTCATGATGGACTAAAAAAAAGAAAGAAAAAAAAAGAAAAGTGAGAGAAAGGATGGTTAGGGAAGGATGGGTGACAATATTGAAAGGGATGACATTGATCAAGACACACTGTTCATAAACGACATTGTTGAATGCTAAGTCTTTTGCATAACTACTTAAGGATTATAAAAATATTTTAAAAATAATTAAAATACAAATAAAACAATAAAATAATTTAACAACAACAAAAAAGGGATTATGAATTCTCGAGTCACTCAAGGACAATCATAATCAGTAACAGAAAATTCCAGCCAAAGGAAGGGTCCTTCTTATGTTATGGATCACAATGGATGTGTATATCTCAGGCCTGCTTAGCTAAGGTCTGGACTTCAGCCTCTGGTCCAAGCTTTCTACCTGCAGTGATGGATCATCACACTGAGGAGCCAGGGCTACTCTTACAGGATTTTTTGTAAACTCTTTTCCCCAGAATAATTACTTTCTTTTATGTTTAGTTACACGAGATTTAGTCTTTTGTATTTTATCTTAAAGCATAGTACTGGATTTAGATTATTTATTACTCTCCAATCTTGGAATAGGAGAACAGTTTTGAGATCTATTGATAATAGTCTTCTATGGAGAAAAAAATTTCAGCCTGGGATTAAAATTGAATTCTTTTACACCATGGATTAAAATTTGTAAGCCATTCTTAGATATCCATTTTGAAAATCATCATTCTAATACGCATTTAACAAGTTGTACTAAGATGACTGCATCATGTGACATTAACTATTCTATATGTTGTATGATAATTCTACTGATCTTTCTACATGAACATAAACATATATACTTTTGTCTTTTACTCCAACAACTAACCAAGTCCTATGGTGCAAGACAATTTGATTCTCTCCCACAGAAAAAAAATTAATAAGGATGGTGAAATACAATAAACATTCTTTACTCCCCCTTGTTGGAAAAATGTGTGTATTCCCTACACAATGTTGTAATGATGTCCTAGGGTAAGGGGCAATACTTCCATGTTTTCTATTTAACAGAAGGTATAAAATAGACTCATTACATCAATAGCTGCCCACAGAATGTCAGGGTGTATTGATTTCACCATTAAGGAGACCATGGTTGCAAGTAGAATCTTAACTTCATTAAGCTGAAGTAAGCATATTGTCATTATATCAGCCTCATTTGTCTCTTTGTCCATAAGGTAATCAAGAATACTAGATGAGATGTAATAGAAATCACTTTTTGCTTAGAGTGGGAACAAGTGGAGTTCAAGTGCCCAGATACAGATTACACTACCTATGGACTCGTTGTAGAACTTGGAAATATTTACTATCTCCTAGATGTTGCTTTCTCTTCTGAAAAGTAAAAATAATAATTGTTCTCCTGGGAATTGAGATTGGATGTAATAGAACTGTTCATAGAATTTGCTGATATCAAATAAACATTAATTAATTAAAAAATCTATTATTATATTTTATCGGTCATGGGACTTGAATCTGGGCCTGGGAGTTGTCCCTGAGCTCTTGAGCTCAAGGAAAGTGCTCTACCACTTGAGCCACAGAGCCACTTCTGGTTTTCTCGTGGTTAATCAGAGGTAAGGGTCTCATAGACTTTCCTGCCCAGGTTGGCTTTGAACCGCTATCCTCAGATCTCAGCTTTCTTAGTAGCTAGGATTACAGGCGTGAGCCACCAGCGCTTGGCAACTAAACATTAATTTATTATTAACACTGTTATTATTTGTCATGTATTATTTGTATATATTTATACAGAATTGTTGGAATGTTTATTTTAGATATCTTTGATAAGTCATCAAAATTTAATAATACATATTTCTTATAAAATAGGATACTTGTATGATAGGAAGGTTTATGAAGATTGTGTCTTATGCATGGTAGTCTTGATGCCCCTCAGTGGATGAATGGATCAAGAAAATGTGATATATATTTATATATACATATATATATATGAATTCTATGCCTCCATCATAAAGAATGACATTGCCCCATTGGTTAGGAAATGGAAAACATTATATTAAGTGAAGGAAGCAAGGCCCAAAGAAACATAGGTCCCATAGTTTCCCTTATTTGCAATAAGTAGTATGTGTCTAGGACAAGAGAAGGGTGAAAAGCTATATACATATGAACATATAAGATGATGCTAAGTAAAATGAACCCCAAGAAAGGGACACAAGAGATTTTATCTTCCTTGCTGTTGTTTTTAATGTATATATAATATGCTATGTGATTTTTTTGTTTCTTTCGTATGTTCTTCCCCCATGGTATAAGCCCTGTTTTCACTGTATTTGATTCCAGTGCCCTGAATCTTGTATATACATTTTTCTAATTTGGGGAAGGGAAGAGAAATAACAAAATGCTTTAAGCATTGACCCATTGTAACAATAAAATGTACAAGACACTATGTTGAAAACGAACTTTACAACTTCAGTGGGGGGAGGGAAGAGTTGGGGAGGTGGGTAGAGAAGGGATGGTAGGGGAAAGTAAAGGAGGAGGTAAACATGCTCGATAGGAAATGTACTCATTACCTTACTCATGTAACTGTAACCCCTCTGTACAGTATCTTTACAATAAATACATATATAAACAAAAAATACAGTCATCCCTCGGTTAAAAAAAGATATTAAAAAAGAAAATAATTGAAGGCTTAAATTTCAGAATGCTAACTATTTTATTTTGGGTCAAACTACTATAATCATAAGATACTGATACAAAAGATTTAGTTGAAATGTGAACTGATTTTTCGGTTCCTACAAATATTATATATTATTTGAAGTAATGTAAAAGGGGACAAACCAAAACACAAGTATGAAAAGAATTTGATTTTTTAACGAACTTTACAACTTTGGTGCAGGAGGGGGGATGGGGATGGGGGGGAAGTTTGGGGGGGACGGGGGAGGATGGGAATGGATGGGAAGGGGAAACAAAGGAAGAAGCTACAAAGCTTGATAAGAAATGTACTCATTATCTTGCCCATGTAATTATAACCCCTCTGTTCAGTATTTTCACAATAAAAAAAGAAAAGAAAAGAAAAGAATTTGATCCATCAGTGTACCCAGAAAAAAGTGAACAAGCCACTTAAAATGGGGGACTTTTCATGAGATATCGATCACATTGGTTTCTTTAAATGTCAGTTGCACAAGCTTACACCACAAACACACACACACACACATTTGACCTACAAAAAATGAACCTCTCTTCATTGTGGCCTTTTTCACAGCAGTAAACTACAGAAATAGCTTACCTGCCCATCAGCATATGGATGACTAAAGAAATACATCATAGCAATACAACAGAGCACTGATAGCTGTAATTATGAATGAAACCCCCTCATATGTTGCAAATAGAGGCACTGGAGGATATTGGGTTAAATAAATTTGACTCTGCCCATTATAAAAAGACAAATATCACATATGGAAGCAAAAAAGAAAGAAAAAAATATTTTTTCCTGGAAGTATGAGAGAGACCATTGGGGAATTAAAAGTAAGTGGAGATTGGAGGCAGGTAATAAGGGTAAAGGATATATAGGATAGTTAAGTGTGGATAGAGGTTAAATCAATTGTGGAACAACATGGTCAACACATAATGTACATAGTTATGCAAATATCATCATGCATACTGTTAATTTGTACAGTCAAAATCAGTTAAACTAGCTGGACACTGGTGGCTCATGCCTGTAATCCTAGCTACTCAAAAGGCTGAGCTCTGAAAATCATGGTTCAAAGCCAGCCCAGGCAGGAAAGTCCATGAGACTCTGATCTCCAATAAACCACCAGAAACCTGAAAGTGGCACTGTAGCTCAAGTGGTAGAGCACTTGCCTTGAGCTGAAGAGCTGAGGGACAGCACCCGGGCCCAGAGTCCTGCCCCAATGACTGATAGAAAAAAAAAAGAATCTGTTAAACTTACAATAAAACACACGAAGCAGAGAGACAAGTGTCCTACAAATACACTAAAGGAGACCAAAAACCACATTTTGCTACTATCGTAAAGGAACGAGTGACTTCAGGCAGTAAGAGGAAAGCCAAATAGTGCTAGCTTCCTTGGAAATGAGAACATAAGCGCAGAGATGACTTCAAAACTTAAACTATCACAGAAATACATCCACAAACTCTTTCAAAGATATTAATTTCCTAATTTCTTTCTCCAAAATAAAGTAGTAAAATATGCTAGTAAAAACAAAGAAAGGATATAGAAAATTAATTTAAGAAAATAAGCTGTAAGGATCCCTATGGTGAGTGTGTTTTGTGAAGATATCCTAAATTTTCATAGATGGTCATTCACTGGCTCTCAGAAAGTATAGAGCCAGTCAATCAAACCTGGCATGAAATAAAGAGAAAATAAATCTTTTATGTCTTATGTATCCTTCAGCAGAAAGGGCAGAAGGAAAACATGAGAACAGCATTTATACTTTTATTTAAAGATAAGTTTGCTGAGTTGTGTCTCATCATAGGAGTAGAACTGGGATTCAGGTGTACCCAAGAGATTGAAGAAAAATGTTGGAGCTTTAAATGAGGATGCACAAAATGGATACTTTGGAAATCATGTTTCAATCTAAAAGGTGGGAAGGAGGCTACAGATTCCAGGTAAGAAAAACAGAACTCTTTTTAGTAATGAATGGAGTTCATGATTTCAGATCTGGTGTTCCCTATACAGCTATTTCTGAGTGCAGCAGACACTGAAGGTATCCACAGCATAAGCTCACAAATGACACTGTGAAAATATCTGCACTCACAGTCTTGGGAAAAAAGGAGCCAAATATAGGATGACCAAGGAAATATCCAGATTAGAAACTCTTTGAACTAGCATCCCATGAGCAGAGCTCAACAGTACTAAAATCCCTTGTACAGAGTTGTAGCAAGCATTCATCACAAGCTTGAGAGTTATACAGTCACATAAACCAATTGGAATAAATCTTCCTTTCTGGTCCCTGGCTCATTCTTTTCTTTTCTTTTCTTGGAGTAAAAGTAGGTCTATATCTTTTGAAATGTGTCAAATACATCCTCTACAGAACTCTGCAAAAAGTGTGTAAACAGAATAAGTGAATGAAAGTTCAGAAATAAACACTGTGTAATCACACTCTTAAATAATGATTCAGATGTTGGAATTTGCAATTAATTTAAAATTCCTGTGAATAATTAAGAATAGTATGAAATGTACCATTTCAACATTTACAACAAAGAATATTAATCTATTATTAAAATTCACATAATTCTTCAGAAGAGAAAGTAAATAACTATGACATTTGTGTCGTGGTATTCTGGATGAAATAGGAAATCACTAAACTCAAAGACAGATCAATTGCACATACTTAAATAGAGGTAGAAGAAAAACAATTGTAAACAAATTCCTAAAGTGATGGAAAAGAGTTTCAGGTGGCATTCCATATGAAGACCGATGTCTGCAATGCCAAACTCATGCAGACTATTTTTGTAAGTAGTTAGATATAAAAATTATTAAGTTTTAAGCTGAAATAACACCATAGATGCCTGACTTTTCAACAAGAACTATTAAAGGTATCAATAAATTGTTAAAATAATCTAACACATTTTCTACATATCTGTAGATTTTAAAAAAGAATTAGGAAGATAGTTTTGAGGTAATTTAAAAAGTCATTGGCATGAATGCAGCAGTGATACAAGACACTAAGTTGAAAATGAACTTTACAACTTGGTGGGGTAGGGAGGACTGGAGGGGAAAAAAGGGGTAAAGCTAGGGAAGCGGTGATACTGTTTAAAAGAATATATACTCATTACCTGGCTTATGTAACTGCAACTGATCTGTAAATCACCTTTAAGAATAAAAAAAGTCATTGACAATATTTGAAGAAGTAGTTATTTGAAGAAGAGTTTATTCAGAATAAACTATTTAGACAGAAACAGAAAATTCCAGCTTTTCATGAATCTCTAATGATTCCAGAATCTTTGTGGAAAAAAATGTACACAATCTTAAGAAACAGAGATGGAGATATCTGTATTCCATTCAATCCAAATAAACTCATCTTGTGTTTGAAATCATTTAAGTATGACGTTATGCAATATTCTGTAAATTTTATATATGTTCTGAATCATTGCTTTTTAAAAGATATCAGTCACAAACACTGAAGTGTAGATGTATAATATCAAAGTATCATATTTATATACATATCTGCATTCACATGTACAATCACAGAGCATGATGCTAACATTTCTGATATTACAAACGAGAAAGATACACTAGGAGATACACTTTTAAAAAAATAACTAATTTTTATTCATCATGAACAATGATTAATATTAGCATCTGAAATTCATATTTTATGAGTACATGTTTAGCTATATTTAGATAATAAAATAATGTTTAATGCTGTTAAATGTTTCTATGAGAAAACAACATGTGGATATAGGACATTAGAAACCCTTTTTAAGCTGTGAAAGACTTATAACCTTAAAAATAATTGGCATTATAAAATAGTATTGAATTTCATTCTGTGCTACTTGATAAGGAAACAAAAATCAGCAACACTGCTCAGAATTTTGTAGATATTATTTTCCAGATATAACTGAACATAAGACCATGGATGGATCTATGTGAATGATTCACAAAAAGAAAAGAACATAACTCATAGGAACACTATTTTTTAATGTAGAAGCAAATGTTAAAAATATTTATTACACATTTTGTATATCTCACCTGAGCTGCAAAAGAACTGAGGTTTCATATGCCTGAATACCTAATTAAAACAGTAAGTCAACTAAATAAGGGAAACAGAACTATGACACTTTCTCAGCATGAATGAATCACGAATTTCTACCTAAATATAAATTAAGAGATTTGAATATTCAGTGACTCTGGTGTAATTAACATTATGTATGTCATAAAAACAGAAATGTAGAAATCTATCCATTGCTTGTAAGCCCAGATAATCAGTAGGTTGAGCTCTGAAGCCAGCCTAAACCCCATATCAGAAAATAATCAACAAAAAAAGGCTGGAGGCACGGCTCAATGGAAAGAGTACCAATTGAGCAAATGTTTTGCCCTGACTCAGTAACTCTGATCCTCAATACACAAAAAAAGAAAGGAAGGAAGGAAGGAAGGAAGGAAGGAAGGACAAAGAAAGGCTGAGCTCTAGCATAGAATATAGCACAATTTTTTAATAAGTTTTATATTGTGAAGATACTGTAAAGAGGGGTTACAGTTACATGAGCAAGTTAATGAGTACATTTCTTATCAAGCATTGTTGCCTCCT
Organism: Dipodomys spectabilis; assembly: GCF_019054845.1. NCBI lineage: Eukaryota > Metazoa > Chordata > Mammalia > Rodentia > Heteromyidae > Dipodomys > Dipodomys spectabilis. Next base: position 132,419 of record NW_024870680.1, read on the forward strand.
CCTTTGTTTTTCCCCTACCATCCCTTCACTCCCACCTCTCCAACTACCCTACCTCCCCCACTGCCTGAATTGTAAAGATCATTTTTTGACATAGCTCTAGTACATCTCATTGTTGCAATGGGTCAACCTGTATCCCTACTTAAACATTTTGTTTCTTCCCTTACTCTCCCCAAATTATACCAACATCAGATATAATGAAATCAGGGGTTATACCATGGGGGAGGAATATCAAAAGCAACAAAAAAAATCACATGGTACCTTATAAATAATTTAGAAACAATTGCAAGAAAGGAAAGAAAACACTTGTGTCACTATCTTGGGGTTCATTTTGCTTAACATCATCTTATCTGGTCATATACACATAGCTTTTGACCTTTTCTGCTTGTCCCAGACATATACTAGTTATTGCAAAAAAAGGGAAAACATGGGGCCTATGTTTCTTTGGGCCTGGCCTTACTTCACTTAATATAATTTTTTCCAAGTCTTTCCATTTCCTAACAAATGGACTTATATTATTCTTTCTGATAGAGGTATAGAATTCCGATATATATATATATATATATATATATATATATATATCACATTTTTTGATCCATTCATCTACTGATGGGAATCTGGGTAAAAAATGTTGCAATGAACATAGTTTTGCTGGTAGCTTTAGTATGGTCTTGTTTTTGATCATTTGGGTAAATGCCCAAAAGTGGGATTGTTGGGTCATAGCTCTATGTGGAGTCTTTTGAGGAACCGCCATATTATTTTCCAAAGTGGTTGAACAAGTTTACACTCCTACCAACAATGCAGTAGGGTTCCCTTCTTGCCACATCCCCTCCAGCATCTGTTCTTAATAGATTTCTTGTTTATAGCCATTCTAACTGGGGTGAGGTGGAATTATCAATGTTGTTTTAGTTTGCATTTATTTTATGGTTAGAGAGGTTGAACACTTCTTCATGTGTCTTTTGGTCCTTCTTATTTCCTCTTCAGAGAAGATTCTCTCTAACTCTTTAGCCCACTTATTTATCGGGCAATTGTTTCTTTGAGGATTTGTTGTTGGGGGATTTAATTTTTTGAGTTCCAAGTATATTGTAGATATGAGACCCTTGTCCATTGTGTGGCTAATGAAGATCTTCTCTCAATCCGTGGGCTTTCTATTGATCTTGCTAACTATATCCTTTGCCATGCAGAAGTTCTGCAGCTTCAGGCAATCCCATTTGTTCAAATTTTCTTTGATTTGTTGTGTTTCTGGGTCTGTATTAAGAAAATTTTGGCCTGTGCCAAGGAGATCTAGGGTTTCTCCTATTCCATTCTTTAATGTTTTCAGGGTGTTTTCTTTGACTCGGAGGTCTTTGATCCATTTGGAGTTGATTCTGGTGCAGGGTGATGTAGAAAGATCTAGCTTTAGTTTTCTAAAGGTGACTAACTAATTTTGCCAGCACCATTTACTGAAGAAACTGTCTTTCCTCCATTCTATTTTTTAGTTCCCTTATTGAAGATTAGGTGAGTATAGGTCTGTGAGTTCATTTCTGGCTTTTCAATTCTATTAAATTGGTCCATAAGTCTCTTCTAGTGCCAGTACCACACTTTTTTTTTTTTTATTACTATGGCTTTGTAGTAGAGTTTGAAATTTGGTATTAATATTCCTCCAGCACTGTTTTTTCTGTTAAGGATCGTTTTTGCTATTTTATTGTCCATATGAATTTTTGATTGCCTATTTCCTTAAAGAATGAGGATGGAATATTGATAGGTATCACATTGAATCTGTAGATACCCTTGGTAAGTACTGCCATTTTCACGAAGTTGATCCTTCCAATCCAGGAGCATGGGAGGTTTGTCCACTTTCTAAGTTCTGCTTTGATTTCCTTCTTCAGGTTTTTAAAGTTTTCATTGTAGAGGTCCTTCACTTCTTTAGTTAAGTCCTAGGTATTTCATTTTTTGTGAGGCTATTACAAAAGGAGTTGCTTTCCTGATTTCAGCCATGCTTTTTCTCATTGTTGGCATACAGAAAACCTATTGATTTTTGAGGGCTAATTTTATACCCTGCTACTTTGCCAAAGTTTTAAATCAGCTTGGGTAATTTGAGAAAAATGTGTATTCTGATGCTGCTGGGTGAAATATTAGGTAGATGTCTTTTAAATCTAGTTGATCTATGCAGTTGTTTAGATCTGTGGTTTCTCTGTTGAGTTTTTGCCAAGTTGTTCTATCTAGTGGGGATAGTGGTGTGTTAAAGTCCCCAACAATTAATGTCTTTGGATCTATGTGAGATTTGAGGGAATATAGTGTTTCTTAGATAAATTTGAGTGTTCGGTTGTTTGGTGAATAGATGCTAAGAATTTTAATATCCTCCTTAAGGAGAGATCCCTTAATTAGTATGTAGTGACCTTTATCTCTTCTCACTAATTTTAATTGGAACTCTTATTTTATCTGATATTAAGATTACAACTTCCATCTGTTTATGGGAGCTATTTGCTTGGTAGATTTTATTCCAGCCTCTCATTTTCAGAATATGGTTTTTTTATGGGCAAGGTGTGACTCTTGAGGGCAGCAGATTGAAAAATTTTGCTTTTTAATCCAACTAGTCCATCTATGTCACTTAATCGGAGAGTTAAGTCCATTCATGTTGACAATTAGGACTGAGAGGTGTAGTTCCTGCTGTGTTATCCACCTTTTTTGCGGGCTGTGACAACTGGGTTCTTCCTATGGTTTTTGGGTTCTCAGTGTGGGAGCAGTTTCTTGATAGTCCAAATTTTTAATGCAACTATGTATATAATACTAGTAAAAGAGAACTGGGTTTGAATAAAGTGAGAATAGATAGAAGAGTTCAAAAATTTTATTTAAAGATATGGTCACAGACTAAGGAAATAAGAAGTAGCAATAGTAGAATTGAAGGCATATGACACTATCATGAAGCAGAAGATTTTAAGAAGTTATCTGCAGAATCAAAATTGGGAAGGCATTTAAATATTTGTGATTTTAATGAAACTAATCAAATAATTTAAAATTGAGTGTGACTTAAGAAGACAAAAATAATGGTGAATCTTGAAATATCTAGGGAAAAGGTATTAAGTACATAGATTTCTTGCATTTCATCTGAAAATCGCAATAAAAGGAACTATATAACAAATTGATATAGGTTTGCATGTTGATATGTGTATTCACATTCATTGTACATACTGTACTGGAGATTATTATGGATAAAGTTCCCTAATAGGAAGATGAAGCCACAGCTCATATAAAGAGGTGTAAAAAAATCACAAAGTGAGAACAAAAGAGGATATTCTTAGCAGAGGATCACAAGGCTCAATAGCTACATACATAAAATAATATAAAATGATGTTTATTGCAATGAACTCCAAGTAATGGAAGTAAGAGGTTTTTGCTTATACTGTTTGTTCGTGTTTACTTTTAACATCCTTTTCCTTATTTCAATTTTTTGGTGGTTAATTCCCTACTTTCCCTGTTTTTGTTTTCCTTTGTCTTGTATATATAAGTTTATCTGATATGGGGGAGGTAAGGGGAAACACAGAAGGAAGGGACAAAGATTGAACCAATTCAGCAGTGAAACATACTAGACACTATATAGGAAATGACCTATACGAATTTATCGGGAGAGAAGTCAGGAGGGGAAAAACTGGGAGATAATGAGGCAGAGGGTGACACTCTTTAAAAGGAAATGTACTCATGACCTGACTTATACAACTGTAACCCCTTTGTACAACACATTTACAATAAAGTTTAAAAAAAGAAAAAGCCTTATTGATAATCCTACTGGGGAAAAAGGTAACAAAGTACATTAATTTTATTAAATGGAATAAAATTAAAAATTCCATTAGGTATAAGAATGTTTGTTAATTGCTTCTGTGAATAAAACAAAATACACTGTTTTTATTAATATCGAATATAAAAATTAAAATGTTAATGTAATATTTTAAAATTATAGTTATATAATTTGCTCATATGTTAGTGTGAAAATTGTCATAAATTATAAAACGTGACTAAAATTTGATTTTTAAATAATTGAACTATTCTGTATTTGATACGGTAAAATGTGTCATTTTGAAAAAAAAAACAAAAAAATATACTGTGTGAATCACAGTCACATTTCATTTCATATATTAAATTGTGTGTGTGTGTGTGTGTGTGTGTGTGTGTGTGTGTGTGTTTCCTTGGGATTTTCCCAAATGCACATACTAGGCAAACACTCAACTATAGAAATATACTTTGAATCAGAAAACTATATTAAGTATATATTTACTTACATTTGGTTTTCTCATTAACATACAATGTCAGAGAAAATGTGTTCACTAAGAAAGATGGAACAAGAGAATTTTGCATATGTTTAGAAGAATTCTAGAATTGACTTACATATATATAAAGGATGATGTACTGGTGAAGGCAGGACAGTGATTTTCTCCGGCATGACCTTCATTAGGCTGTCCTTTCCCTTCCTAATTCATATACTGACACATTAGAAGGTTATTGAAAGTGAAGGTAGAGGTTGCATACAAATACTTTCTGGAATATGTTTTAGAGAAGAAAAAAATAAAAACAAAAGACAAAGTTATGCTATTAGTTAAAAGTCCTTAAAAAACAGAAAACCATATCCTATGACACCTCACTAAAATTAAGTATGCACATAATCTGTACAGTCACCTTGGAGTAATTGGGCTCTGAAGCTTTCCTCTGTCTTAATTGGTGACAGAAATCACTGACAAACCCCACTTCACTGTGGGGGAAAAAAAAGAATTGATTATGCTTTTCTGAGTTTCCTCTACAGCTTCTTATTCACATATTCACATGTAAGCACATATATACATAGACATGCATATGTACCTTCATTTATAGGTACATGAGTGTATAAATGTACAAATTTACCTTCTAAAAAATGTAAATGATTTGGACTTAAAAATGACTTGTAAAATACAATGGCACCTGGTTTCTTCTAAATATTGGTCAGGAATCAACTGACCATGCTATCAAAACTGATCAAAATTCCCCCCAACTCTTCAAAATATGAAGTGAATGTGTAGATTCAACAATTCTGGATGGCTTCAGTTTCTTTCCACAGCAAGAGTTTCAACATTCTGTTCAAATGCAAAACGTTAAACAAACAACTCTGGTTGAGACATTTACGCCATTAACGATGAGCAAAGATATTCATACATATATCTGTGATTACCTGCTAATCATCAAATGGTATTATCTGTGAAAGAGACTGCCATAAATTTGTAATTATTTATGTACCCAAAGTAAAATGAAATCCTGGTATAAATACAGAAATAATAAAATGGTTGGCCAAAGCAATATGGAGAACCTATGCTAAAGAAAGCTGTTGAAGAGAAACTTGTGCGAGTTTATCTGATAATAACTGAGCATGTCTTACTCCATTGTAACGAGCCAATAGAAATGATCTTTCATATCTGCTTTTAAAGCAGCAATAATATTGATGAAGTATGGAAGAAAGTAATATATCATTCAATAGAGGCTTTTACAACCAGTTGAGAAGAATTGAAATGATGTTTAGTCTAAGTGATTAACAATCACTTTTTAGTAAGTGGATTAAAAACATGAGTTGAAATATACATATATGTGCAAAATTACATGTTTTTTCCATCCTTCATTGATAAGCACAGGTGTGTATGTGTAGGTTTGTATGTATATGTGCTATTGTACACAGATGCATAGCTGTATGCATATTTTTAGGGCATATTTATTTATGTGTGTATGCATGTTTGTGCATGTGTGGCTATGTATTTCTGTGGATACATTTGTGTAGCTATGTGTGTGTTTTATATATGTGGTCATAGGCCACAGGTGTGAGCTACTGGCACCCGACATATTTGCCAGTTTGTCTGCATGTGGATTTGTGTGTATTTTTGTGAAGTCTAAGAGGTGCCATTAACCATCATAATTTCTTTTCTTTTACTTGAAATCTAAATTTCCTAATTTTAAGTTGAGGAAATACATTTTAAATTGACTAAATGACATTATCAATGATACTTGGCCTATTCTTGAATCACTTCAAACATCTTGACCTTTCTTTTTTATGAAGTACACTTACACTAACTAAGGCTGAGGTTTTAAAGTATTTGAACAGATGGCAAGCCTGTTTCTTTAGAACGCTGCATTTAAGGTTGAAAGCATTCAAAACACATTTGTTTTTGTAAATACATGTTTTTAAATCAAATACATTTTTATTAAAAATCATAATTAATTTTATTATTTAACGTTAGATTTTTTTTAAGCTGGGCACCAGTGATTCATGTCTGTAATAATGCAGGACTGTAAATAATGCAGGATTTATGGTATACATGAGGTGGTGGACATATTCTTAGAATTTAAGAGATAGGTGGGCACCAGTGGCTCATACCTATAATCCTAGCTACTCAGGAGGCTGAGATCTGAGGATGCAGTTCAAAGCCATATGGTAGGAAAGTCCATGAGATTCTTATCTGCAATAAAACACCAAAAAATGGGAAGTGGCATGGTGGCTCAAATGGTAGCGTGCTGGCCTTGAGCTGAAGTGCAGAGGAACAGCGCCCAGGCCCAGAGTTCAAGCCTCATGGCCAACAAAAAAATAAAAAATAAATAAATAAATAAAAGTAAAAATTTTCAGGGGTAAACCCCTCTGTACACTAATTTTACATTAAAAAAAAACATTAAAAACAATCAGCGGTAATCTTTGCTACTTTATGCTGCTGTAGGCTGCTGTAGTAGTGAACACCTAATTACTGCAAAGTAACCACTGCTACGCTTATGGCCCATCACAACGCCATCATTTTGCTGCTTAAAGTGATTCACTCATATCATGATTTCATTAAAGATCCCAGCATTCCATAAATAAGTTTTAAAAGTTAGTTTCTATTATCATATACAAAAAATCAATTTCAGAAATATTCTGAGAGTTTTTTAAAGTGAATTGTGGTAGATTCTTGCTAGAAGTTCATAAAATGTGTTTTGATGTTACATGCGTAAGTTTTTTGTATTCACACATATTATTTTATCAATATATGCTATCATAAATTTCTAAGAAACCTGAAGATACTTCCTTGGAATGACCTCCTAAGTTGTCGATAAAATTATTTTTAAATATCTAATTTGTTAATTTTATTTCTATTAAAATAATAAAATAAAATAGAGCTTATATCACTTTATTACTGGCAAATTAAGTACTGTATAAGGATGATGATCTTATCTTTTAAATTATTTATATTTTTAAATAATTATTTTCATATTAAATTATTTCCATATTTTGTAGTTGATATATTAGAAACACATACTACAAAGCTATACTAATTGAACTATCACTAATTTAAAATATATTTTAAAACCAAAGGAAATAGTATATTTATATACTATATCTATGGAAAATGGAATGTATATCTTAAAACTCAAAATCTCACATATGCAATTTATAACACATATTTCATCTTGTATATAATATTGATATGCCAACTTTTTGAATTATGTGTACATTAGTCAAATATTTAAATACACATGTTATGTTTTGATAAAGATATATTGTTTACTATCTTATTTATGATAAGAGAAGGAATAGAAAATACATAAAAGATGCAATATTGATATTATCCTAAAAATTAAAATGAGATATTTAATGGTGAATAAATGGTAATACCAGATAAATATTGTCATATGCTTTCTCTTTCAACAACAACAACAATAATAACAACAACAACCATAATAAAACACTATACTTTTTATTCTAGACTTCCAACTGACTAGGACCATACCACATAAAATAAACTACTTTCCTTAGTCATGTAAATATAATTCATCTGTAAATCTGTTTGCAACAAAAAAAATATTGCAGATTTAAATTGTATGTATCCCATAAACATATTTACTATATCATAAATATTCCATAAATGTAAAATGTTTTATATTTTTATGCAAGACCAACTCCACAGGATTTAATGTTATTCATTTACACTTAATATGTTATTTATATTTACAAAGTATTCAATTCACTCAGTATTTTTTTTGGGGGGGTCCAGTCGTGGGGCTTGAACTCTGGGCCTGGGTGCTGTCCCTGAGCTCTTCAGCTCAAGGCTATCACTCTACCACTTGAGCCACAGCGCCAATTCCGGCTTTTTTCTTTTTGCTTATCTGTTGCTGAGGAATCAAACCCATGGCCTCAGGCATGCAAGGCAAGCACTCTAGCACTGAGCCACCTTCCCAGCCCCTCACTCAGTATATTTTATCTGGCCACCTAATAACACAAAGCATTGATATCCTATGGTGTTTAAACTTATAGCTAAAGATTCCTAAGTACTATAAGTCTATGTAATCATTACAGATTTTTCATTTTTCTTTTGAAATTAAATCCTTTTTAATATAATGAATTAGAATTGAATATTTCAAATTGATATTTGTTCCCCTTCATCTGTGTGTTCTTGTATAGTGGAAATTCAACAAATATCTAACAGTAATTCTTGCACTTGAGTGACAGTCAATGTTTTATGACTATTTGGAATTCATTAGAGATTCATCATATAATATAATCATGTTATTTTAATATTTCATTTTCTACATTTCATATTTCCCATTATGATGAAAATTTTTATTTGAATAAAAATATTTAAGTTCCCAAGGAGGAATATACTAATCATTTATCCAGGCACCAGAAGCTCAAACTTATAATCTTAGCTACTTAGGAGACTGAAATCTAAGGATCAAGATTCTAAACCAGCCCAGTCTGTAAGAAACTTATCTCCAGTTAACCACCGAATAGCTGGATGCAGAGCTGTGATTTAAGTGGTAGAGCACTAATCTTGAGCAAAATAGTTGAAGGACAGTGCCCAAGGCCTGAGATTAATCTCTAATACCAACACACACACACACACACACACACAGACACAAACACACACACACACATAAACACACACACACACACACACACACACACACACACACACACACACACACCACAAAACTAGATTAAGCCTAACATGGTAGGGGTGCGCCTATAGTCCCAGGTGCACAAAAAGCTGAGAAAGTAGAAATCAATTGAGACTTGTACTAAAACAAACAGCAAACAAAAGGCATTAGTTGTTCCTTATCTCAGGCTGGAGGGCTCCTATGGCAATAGTTTAGATAAAAGCATGATCTTTATCTAGTTCAGCACAGATACTACACTGAGTAAATAAGTCTTTAGATGATTACACATAGGACCTTCAGTCATCACAGTGCCTGGTTCCTTTTGGCATGTATGTGCATGTGTGTGTGTGTGTGTGTGTGTGTGTGTATGTGGGGGGGGGGTGGGGGAGTAGGGGGAACAGGGCAGGGGAGTGGGAGGGCAGGGATGGTAAGGGGAAACAAAGGAGGAGGCAACAATGCTTGATAAGAAATGTACTCATTACCTTTACCTTGCTCATGTAATTGTAACCGCTCTGTACAGTATTTTCACAATAAAAAACTTATCAATAAAAAATTTCTTTTTAATCATTCTATAATGTGATCTTATGTTCAGTGTAGCCAATCCCCATTGCACATAAGCAAGTAGACAGCTGTCTATTGGTTCCTCCATACTTCAGCATTTATACATAGTTTGTCCTTCATAGCTGTAAGCACATTCCACTAATGAGAAACCACAGTCTTCACCTTATTTCTTAACACACTTTTCCCCTGACCTATTTTGTCCTCTCTCCTTAAAGGAAACTGGCAGTTCTTTTTCTGGCAAAAGTCGTGCCCACGGTCCTAACTCATGGCTTCTCTATCCTCTGGGGAATAGGCAAAACTGAGTTCACCTTAGAGAAGCCTGGATGGTGAAGCACACCAAGGAAAGAATTTCTTACTTACCATAACTGAGAAGAAATGTTTTGTGTTGTACTTTGTGTAGCTGTCCTCCAGCTATGCAAGGATCATGAGAAAAGGTATTTCTTTTTTTGTTACTGAAGTTTTATTGTGTTTTGAATATGATTGCTGTAAAAGATGCAGGAGGGATGGTCCTTCCTCCTTCAAATACTACCTGCTCAGCCTCCACAAATTCCCTGGCTGTAGAGTTGTTCAGTGTTGGGGATAACTGAAAAAAGTTATTTCTGATCTGAAGCTATCACATTGGACTACTCAAGTTTCTTTCTTTTTTGTTGTTGTTGGTTGTGGGACCTGAACTCTGGGCTTGGATGCTGTCCCTCAGCTCTTCAGCTCATGGCTAGCCACTTGAGCCACAGCACCACTTCCAGCTTTCTTCTGCTTATGTGGTGCTGATGAATTGAACCCAGGGACTTATGCATGCAAGGCAAGCACTCTACCACTGAGTCAACTTCCCAGACCTATTCAAGGTACTTTATAACACTAGTGGAAAACTATAGAAGTTATCTGTGAACATTTCATTCCTTTGTGAGCCACCTAACCCGTTAAGTTTTCTGTAATTGGGCATAGCATTCTTCAGAGCAAGAAGGAAGATGTGATACTTAACTGTGCCTACCCATAAGAGGTTGCTATTGAGAAGTTTCTGGGGTCCCCTATGCTCCTGTTTGGTCTTCTGGGAACACTTTTTCACCAACTTGTTCTTAGATTGTGGATCTGAATAGGTGAGTACCTTCTTTTCCTTCCTTGCTGTGTAACACTGTCAGTCATGTGGTTTGTGTGATAATTTCTTTCTTTAGTATCATTATGGGTGCTTGAACTAAGGATTGGAAAGGTGTCTCTGAGGTTGTTTTGTGTGTGTGTGTGTGTGTGCGTGTGTGTGTGTGTGTGTGTGTGATGGCTAGTTCTCTACCACATGAGGCTCTTGAGTAGCTAGGACCATAGGCATGAGCTACCAGCATAGTGTCTCTTTTCCATACAAAAATTTACAGTTCACAAGACTAGAAATAACCTTTGTCTTGCTCATCATTGTATCTTTAGCCCTTAGCAGAGGCTATGTACATAAAACTGCCTAAATAATTTGTTAATTGAATTATGAATTAATAGCCCTCAATTAGTGGTAGCTTATTTGTTTTGTTTATTATTTTGACACTGGAATACTATTCACTATATCAATACTCAGTATAGAATAGTTAAAGAGTGTGTCAGGATATGAATATAGCAAAGGAACTTCCAAGTTGAGTAATTCTAAAGTGTTCTGGATTTGAGGTGATTACACAAAGAGAAATACAGTATCCCTAATGGTATCAGAAGGGCCAGATAACAACAAAACAACAATTTCATGCCTTCTAATATATACACCAGTCATATTTTAAAAACTTCTGATGAAGAATAACCATCCAATCTTTGATTTAAAGGCAATTGATTGATTTTTTTATTAAGAAGTTTTTTTTCACTGTGAAAATACCATACAGAGGGGTTACAATTACATGAGCAAGGTAATGAGTACATTTCTTATCAAGCATTGACCTCAAGATAAGGACACAAATTATTTTTCTTTCTTGCTATTGTTTCTCACATATTTATAAGATGATTGATTTCTAAGTTTAGTCTGCTAGTTATAATTTTTAAAAAGCTCCAGAAGCCATTTCAGTTATATGTTAATTTTCCTTGAAGAATTTTCTACTTTACCTCATTGTTTTTCACATCCAGCTTGACTTTATAATTAAACTTTATTTTGGGGCCTATTGTCTTTCTGCCTAATAAACTTTAAACACTTTTTATATGTCTATGTGAACATCAACAGAGATTTCATTTTTCCCCCTCACAGAACTCTGGTGCCTAGACAAATGATGCTAAACAACTTGAAATAGATTTTTATCAGCTAATCTTTTCAACATCATAACAACCCAGGTGATTTTTCCAAGTTCTTAGTCAGTAACCTACAATTTGACTCTTACTGTCTTCCAATCTATTAGTTTGATTTGTGGATTATAGATTCATACTATATATATGTTAAAATGTCAGTTTGTAGAGCTTTCTGTCCAACTAAAATGACTAGAGATATTTAAAAATCATTCTAGAAAATCAAGTACAAGGATTATGTAACGTAATAACATTGTAAAACATTTTTAACAAATGAAATATGATTTAACTGCATCAAAAATTATTTAACATTATAGAAAAAAACAGAAGTAAGCAAAAAAAGTTACTCCTAAGTCAGTTATTCTTATTTTAAAGGTGATTTAATTGGAGTTGGAAGCTTGGCTCAGTTGGTAGAGCCAATGAGCGAAAGCAGAAGATACTGAGTTAAAGTTCTGGTCTCGGACATAAAATTAAAAGAAATCAAAGGGATTTGACAACTTAGACAAATTCACCATATAACAATGAAAAATTACTAGTTTTTTTTTATTGTATCAATTTAGAACCAATATAAAAAGACTAGGTATTGTGTGGCAAAGTTGTTTGATTTGCTTAACGTAGAACAGCAACGGATTTTTAACTTTCAGTAGATACGTTTTTCTATGCCTTCAATGTGATGTATATATTTAGAAGGGCTGTTTACCAGGTCTTTTTACAAGACTTTCAGGATGAAATGAGTCTAGTCAGTCAAGAAACAAAAGCAAAAGTGGCCCATTTTCCAATTGTTTTGGGGAAAAAAATACAAAACTAGTAACAAAATCATGTACAACACCATTTGAGGAGAATCAAGATAATTCATAAATATTTATGCTCTATTTAATTCAGACTGAAAAATTTAATACTACCCAGAAAGATTTGTAGTTTAAATTAAGTCTGATTTCCCTTTTTCTTTTTCTTTGCCCTAAGAATGAGCTGAGTAATAAATACATGGAAGTTTTTGTAAAAAAAAATAGAAATAAGTTTGTATTTTTATGGGTCTGACTTTTCCATATGCAGTGCAAGAGACATCTCTAGACTCCTAAGACCCACCAGCTTAGGAAAAATGTGATCTGTAAGGATCCCATCCAGACACGTCAGTTGATCTTCTTTCTCCTCTATAGAAAGTTCTGTATATGGACTTCTGAAAGAGTACATAGCCTGGGAAAATCTTTCATTACAAAATATAAGGCAATGTAGTCAGAAAAAACAACTTTTTCCTTCTATTTTATTCCTTTGTCATTTCTACCCCAGATGGCTCCCTCATCTATTTATGAACTTGCTACTGGGACAATAAATAAGAATACAAAAGTGGAACATGTGTTTATTTGAATTTCTTTTCTGTATTTTTAAAATTATTTTTTGCTCTCTGAAAGCTTATCTGGATTAGATGTATATAATGGTGCAGTTTTAGTACTAGTCATGGATGCTAGGTGCTACATGCTGTGATAACTCAGGCCAAATCTTCACAGATCTAAAGGCTTGATTACTCTCATGTGTGGTCCCTGGGCTGGAACAATTAAAAACAAGGACCTGTACTGCCTCCATGAAGCCTCTTTACCCTGCCAGTTGGGGAGCTACTAATGCTTTTTTGTTTGCTGTTTGTCTAGCTTATGTTATGTTTGACTAGGCTTGTGTTCCTGGGTTCAAGTAATTCTTTCTGCCTCTAATTTTTTAATAGCCTAGACTACAGACACACCCTACCATGCCATGCCCCATTCAATTATGACACATCCATCACTTTTTTAAATATCTTGGGCTCAATGTGGCAAACCTCATTCTGATATTTGGCCCCAAGAGAGACTACTTACTGGTAATATATATGCATATAGCGTTTCTGTACACATTACAAAAAGGATACGGTGTATGTTAACATTTGTAACATTTCTTGTCATGTTTTGGAGTTCCTGCATTGCAGCATGTATCAGTGGCTTGTCCCATGATGCTGCTGAGCTTGTGCCACTGATGAGAAGCCACACTCTTCTAAGTCTGTGCTAAAACATATTTTTCACCCTGAAGTGAATGGGCATTTTCTTTTTGGTAGAATTCCTGCTGATTCTCTTGCCTCATGGCTCCTCCACCCACTTGTCCAAAACTGAACCTACTCTAGAGAGGCTAGACCTTTGAAAACACTGTGGAGAAGTTTCCTTGCTAACAGCAAGTGCAGATAAATGTCTTCTAGCCTACTGAATATAGTCTTATGTCATTATGTCTATAGACCTCAAGCTGCTCAAGGACAGTATACAAAAGACATCCCTCACCTGAAGTCATAACATTGGATATTCAGGGTTCTTGATCACAACTAGGAAACAAGGCTCTCTGTGACCACTCCATTCCTTTGTGACTCACCTAACTCCTCAGAGATAAAGGGTTTAGACCAAAAGCATCTTTAGAAGAATCAGGAAAATGCTGATATTTAAATGTGCCTATCTACAGGAAGTTGCTATTCACAGGCTTCCTTTGCTTTGCTCCTTGTGGAATTAATGCTATTCTTCACATGTTTTGTGTGGTAATTGTCTAATGACCGTTTTCTGTAGAAGACTTACAGTTTATAAGACTAGATATAATCTGTGTTTTGTTCATCACTATATCTCTAGCTCTCAGATGAGCCCAATAGTTCACTCTTGCAATCCTAGCCACTCAGGAGTCTGAGATCTGAGAATTGCAATTTAAAGCCAGACTAGGCAGGAAAGCCTGTGAGACCCTTATATCCAATTAACATGTAAAAAATCAGAAGTGGCTCAAATAGTAGAGCTTTAGCTTTAATCAAAATAGCTCAGGGACAACACCCAGGCCTGGAATTCAAGCTCCAGGACTGCAGATGACACATGTCCCCCAACCCACAAAACTGTTCAAAATATATTTGTTAAATGATTAATGAATGAATAGCATTGTATGAGTGATAATTGTTTTATGTTCTTTATTTTGAAAGTGGCATATCATAACTTATACTGATATTCAATAAAATAATTGAAGAATCATTCAGAATAAGAGTAGCAAAATAACTTCCATGATTAGTGATTTCTGAATGTAGCCTTGGGTTGAGGTGACAACACACCTCAAAATATCCAAAATGGAATTAGGTGAGCCAGAAAGAAGGGAAAGCAAGACAGCAATTTCTGTCTGTCCTGTCTACCAGTCGTTTAAAAAACTTCATGAAGGAAATGGTGCTGTAGCTCAAGTGGTAGAGCACTCGCCTTGAGCTGAAGAGCTGAGTGACAGCACCCAAGCCCAGAGTTCAAGCCACATGACCAACAAATAAAAACAAAAACAAAAACCTTAATGAAAAACAATAACCATTTATCATATACCTTTGATTAAAAAGAAATAATCAACTCCTTTTTGTGTTTGATAATAATTTCATAAAGTTCCAGAGGCAATTTTAGTTATTAGTATTTTCCCACTACTAATTGTTTTTCAGGGCAAGATTTTTAGCTAAAGTTTATTTTTAGGCCTCTTGTCTTTATGTCTAATAATCTTGAAACATATTATACATACACATTGAACTCCAAAGAGAGATTACATTTCTCCCTCATGGAGCGCTGTTGCCTAGGTAAATTCAGGTAAAATAACTTCAAATTCATTCTCATCAGGTATGTTCAACAGTATAACAACCCTGGAATTTTTGCAGAGTTTTAGTCAATGTGTAATTTGACCCAAATTTACCTGTTTATTAGTTTGATTTGTAAATTAAAGTTTCACTAGATAAATAAGAACGTTAGATTTTAGAGCTTCTGTCAAACTGAAATGAGTTGTACAGAAGTATTATAAATTCATTTTAGAAGATTGGACCCTTCATCTTCTTGTGAATAGGCAAAGTTGGGACCAACCTAGAGAGGTCAACAAGTGAAGCATATCAGGGAAATGTTTTCTTGCTAACAGCAAGTGAGGAGAAATGTTTTGGATTTGGTGTAGATCTGTGAGAATAGTATCTACTGCCTTCCAGCTTTCCAAGATCACTTAAGAACACATTCCTTACCTAATAATGTCATGTTGGAATATTTAACATATTTAATATCACTGCTGAAACACAGTGGAAACTATGGCTATACCTTTCTTTTGTGACATACTGACATCTCAGTGATAAAGGTCAGTGTAGTTAGCTTTTTTTGTAATAGGCCAACAGCATCTTTCAGAGGAAGCAGGAAAAGGTGCTAGTGTTAACTGTTACTACCCACAGAACGTTGCTGTCAATAACCTTCTTGGCATCCCTGTTGGCCTTCTTAGTCTTCTGAAGGCACTTTTCCATTAACTTTTCTTTATAATGGACCTGAATAGGTGAGTACCTTTTTTTTTCCTCTTTGTGGTATTAATGCTGTTCATCACACGGTTTGTGTGATAATTGTCTATTATCTACTGTATCTTTTCCGTATAATAGAAAAATCCTCTGTTATTTCATGATCATATCTCTAACCTTTACACAGGATATATACTAGGAAACTCATCAATGTCTATTTGATCACTGAAGAATAAATGAATAGCACTCTAAGCATGATAGTCTTGTTTTGTTTATTATTTTAGCAGTAAAATACGACTACTCTGGGAAAATTGAAGAGAACGTATCAGGATAAGTGGGTAGCCAAAGATCTTCTGGGATCATTGATTTCTGAATGCAATTTGGTCTTGAGGTGATCACACCAAGAAGAGTGATATGACCAAAGTTGAATCAGGAGGATCTAATGAAGGGTGAGCAAGATTCCTTTTGGCCTACCTACTACCATCAAGTCATTTTTTAAAAAACTTATGAAAATAAAGCCATTTAACCTATACCTTTTATTTAAAGGAATAATAGATCCATTTCTAAGCTTAGTGTGCTAATAATAATAAAAGAGCAGCTCCAGAAACAATTTCAGTTAAATAATATTTGTTTCATTATCTTTCAGAACCACTAAGCCTTTCTAATCAATCTTTATTTTTTGATCAATTATCTTTTTCTAATAAACTTGAAGTATTTTTATGCATGTATTTGAACTTCAAGGGAGATTTTATTTTTTTTCCTCAAAGAATTTGGGTGCCTACTTATTAAAGTCAGGTGAAACCAATGTCATATGCATTCTTTTCAGGTATGTTCAAGTAATCAGAGGTATTTTAAATTTATTTTTGAAGACTTATGTCTTGAGAGTATTCAATGTTGTAACTTCACAGTAAAATATTTTTAAGTAAGTATCAGTGTCAAAACATGAACAATTGTGCAGTGTTCGTGGCAGTATACCATGAGGCACAAACTAATATTTTATTTGCATCAATAGACAATACATAAGCAAATACATAAAATCATATTAGAAATACCAGACATAAGTTAATCAAAGATACCACTCCAAACTTGACAAAACACCCTCACCTGAATTGTATAAAAGGAGGGGCTCCTAACACAGTGGCACATGTTGACCTATCACCAGAACAAGGACCTACAAAGCATAAAGTCCTAACTTTGTCTTTGGGATTTCTTCTCATCTCAATCCCCTGGTTAAATTTCATCTATATCCAGTAAGCCTGAGATAGGGTTTTATTCTGAACTCAACTCTGCCTAAAATCAGCTCTGTATCTTGACACTACTTTTGAGCGGGGCATCAGTAACTTTGTGATTAGGCTTCTTATTAATATCTTAACTGCAGTAACTTTTTGTGGCATCTGTATAACTCCTTATTCCTGCTTTAGTGTGTTTTGAATTCTGCAACTGCTTCAGACCATTCTAAGTTAGACCTTTAGATCTTTCTTCTATAGTCTCTATGTTATTGTAACTTGTGCTTTGTGATCTGAGAGTTCATATTAGCAACTAAGATCGGAAAAAAAGAGCTTTGTATTGGCAATAATAGATGGCTAGCATGTGAACTCAGTTGTACTGAAACAGTTAATGCCAAGTGAATTGATACAGCTTGTGAATTTGTTGTTATTCACTAAGTTCTGACATTGTATAAAGACCCATCAATGTTTCTGACATGGTTTGCCTCAGTATAGATTGGTATAGCCAGAATTGCATTCATTATAGTAGCAAATCAATGAAAAACAAACAGACCATTGTCAAAAACTTGGAACTAGACTTTAAGAAAACATAAACCATTTGGTAATACAGAAAAAAAATTAAGCAACCTGACCAAAAATTCAAGAACCAGGGACAAATCTTGCTTTATCAAAACCCAGCTCAGCAGTTCATGTAAGCTTACACTATTTCAGGATAATACCTAACTCAGTGCTAAATGGAAGGATGCCTTATTTTTACACAGATTGTTTTGAGGTTTGGAGAACTGGGAAGGCATATATTTGACTTACAGAAAGAAGAAATGGAAATCTAAGATCACATCTCTGATTATTCATGTGTAAGATGGACTATAGAATTACATTGTACTGAGAAATCATTCAGGTGAGAAAGAAAACTAGCTAACTTGGTTCTTAAATACTTATGTCTGGGAAGAAAGATGAGACAGATGATGGAACCATATATGGCCTAAAATGGGGATCACTTCAGGGGATGATACCCCACAGAGAAGATTAGAAAAAAGATCAGAGCAATAGTCGTAGATGTTTAACGGATCCTAATAATGTAAGTGAAGCAGTACATAAAGCACCAAGAGAATAGATTTCTAAGATATTGTTTAAAAGCCTGTCCAAATTCTTGAGGACAGAAGACTGGGCAAATTTATAAAGTACTGTGAAGACATAGTGCTGTAAATTAATATAAAAACAGGCAATATTAACAGAGTTCTGAATGATTTGCTTGAAATTTGGGACCTCTGAAACCTTGGATCTCAAGATCCTTGGGAGCAGATGTACACAACATGTATAATTATACCTAGAAAAAGACAATAGAGTTCTAAAGGAATGGCCAAGAAAAGCCTCAATACTAATCAAATTATTATAATATGTTTATATTGTATTATAATAATATTAAGTTCTGATATTAATAAAAATCTCTTCTTAAGCGAAAAATGTAAATATACACCACGGACTACTGAGGATCTCAACTAAACACCCAATGATTTTTCATCATTGTGGGAATATATGGCAGTTAAATGGGAAATAAAACACCCTTTGCTCTGACAATCAAAAATTGGGAGATACCAGAAAATGATCATGTAATTAGGAACCCTAAGAAATTAGCCATACTTGCAGTGATATATGGTCAGACAAATGCATATGTAACCATATTGAAGACATTAAAAAAAACTTTACTAATAGGTACACCAGAAATCTCAGTCATTAATGTACACCAGAAGTCTGTCTTTAATACATTAGCTGCTTGCTATATGATGCATGATACATCGCAGACCTTTAAATAGTTATTGCAACTGTTTGGACAGCACAAGATAACGTTCTGGACAAAATTAATTCCATTTCAGAGCCCCATACTCTTCATATTTACCTCTTCAACTCAACGGAGAAAACACATTAGGCACAAACTAAAACCTAGGTAAGTTAAACCTATAAATACCTAGACATGAAGTTAATTGCAAGAAAATAGAGATAATTTTGAAAGAAATTATCCTCAGGGTAACCAATATACAAACATTTAACATGACAGAAACAGGAACAATTACTTTTTCCAATCCTGGGTGTGGCTCAGCACTTTTGTTCCCTATCACAAATCTATGAATCCTCCTGCTTATAATATCAGCAGAAATAACAGAATAAGGTGATGCTTTTCTACCAATTTAACAGTGAATAATATGATGCTTTATTTCTTCTGCTTTCTCTTCCTTTTTATCCTTCTGCACACCCTTCACACCATTTCTGTCTACCTCTTCCTCCTTCACCTTCTCTTGGGCTACTGAGGATCTAACTCAGGACCTCTCACTTGTGCTAGGCAAATGTTCTACTATGTCCCAGGCCTTCTTCTGAAATCATGCATTTGACTTATAACTGCTGATAACAAAAAAATCAACTCTAGAAGAAAGACAGTAAACTTCAAATTTCATCAAATGCCAATTGAAGAAATTAGCATTTAAAGGAAAGCTTTACTTTTCAGGTAAATATTCTATTTGTATAAGAACATAAGTTCTTTTAAGAGTCAGCCTTCTCTTGATGATCATCAAAATTGGAGATGTAAGATAAACATTGCTAAAGCTTACTATTAATAAGTTTTTATTATTGTGAAAATACCATACAGAGGGGTTATAATTACATGAGCAAGGTAATGAGTACATTTCTTATTAAGCATTGTTGCCTCCTCCTTACCATCCCTTCCCTCCCATCCCGTGTCCCCCACCCCTGCCAAAGTTGTAAAATTCATTTTTCAACATAATGTCTTGTACATCTCATTGTAAGAAATTCTAAATACATAACCACCTTAATCTTTTTCCCCAAACGGAGTCAAATGTTATTGGCTCTGCCAGGTAATTATTTAACTGTATTTTCCCATGATATATTTTAAATTTGAAGGATGTGAAAATGTTACAAATGAAAAATACGTGCTACTTTCCTATTTTTTGATATTGTATCAATTTACTTCTTAATTCTAAACATTATAGATCTGAGCCTTCAGAGACTGAGTAGCCATCATAACTAGGATAGAATTAAATCTAGAAGGGTTGACCAAGTCAGTAGGATCCCGTGATTTTTTTTATTGGCTTCAGTTTTTTAATGTGTTGATTCTTTTACTTATAATCTTTTATTAGCCCTTTCTTTATTCTTTCTTGTTTTCTTCCTTTGTTTCTTGCTCCCCCTTTAATTCTGCCCAGTTATACTGTTCCATTTTTGATTCTTGATTCCAAAGATCTGGTTTTACTCCATGCCTCAAAATTTGAAGTTGTACAGAATCAATTGTGCAATATTTACTAAAAATCTGTTCCATGTATTAGGAGAAGACAGTGGCTGAAAACCACAATTCTCTCCTAATGAAAACAATATTCTTGTTACAGTCTTTAGACCAATGAGGCTTCTCTTGTATTTCTGAAGATTTGCAGTAAAATGCAAGGGAGACTTCAATGTCACTGGTTTTCTGTGCCCTTGCCATGCTATTTTCATGCACTAAAAAACTGCAGAGAACCCATGTCCAGAGCTCCTTCCCAGCCAAGTCTTGGAACCTTTCACCTTAAAACCAGTGTTCTGATGCCTCAAATATCTGTCTTTAAATCCTCTATTTCAAAAGAAAGTCAATTGAAAGTTGCTGTTTTTTCATCATTTAAAATATTTTTTCTCTTCTCTTTTTTTCTGTAACTACTAGGATTTGAACTCAAGTCTTTGACTTGGTAGTCAGTTACTCTCTCATGAGCACAGAAGTGCTTGTGTGTTTTGAGATAAAAATCTGCTTTTGGCATGAGCCAGTATAGACTGTAATCCTCCTGTTCTTTGTGTGTGTGTGTGTTTGTGTGTGTGTCTGTATGCCCTAGCAGAGATGATAGGTGTGCATCTCTACACTCTTTGGTTGAGAATAGAGTCTTGTAAAGTTCTGTCTCACATTGACCTTGAACGATGATCTTCCTCAGTCTAATGAGTAGGGATTGCAGATGTGAATCACCATGCCTACCTTTTCTTTTTAAAAATGCCTTGATGGATTGTACTGTTTTATTATTCCCATTGGAAACATTATGTGACAAATTCTATTCAGTTACTGATTCATCTTACTCATTTAGGTTTTGAAATTTCCATCTCATTTCCTCTAACAATAGATGGCAACATTTTGCATTAAGATTACATTCTGTCTTTTTTCTTGTGTTTTGCAGCATGAACTGCCCTTACTCAACCCATATGCTAACAAATTAGGCAGCAGAACTCAAAATGCAAACAAGTAAAAGAATGAAATCCACTGTAAGTGTGAGTGAAATCCACTGTAAGTGAAATGCATCAATGTAGCGTTTATGAATGAGAAAATGGCAAGCAAGTTTAAATCAACTCATTTATAGAGGTTATCTTTGTCTCACTGCATTTGCATTCTTTTCATATTGTCATTCTGCAACATAGTTTGAGGAACAGTAACAATTTAGAAAATGAATGAAGTTAGATTAAAAATGCACTAAATGATACCAGGAGGAAATCAACTGTTGTGTTGGGAATATTTTGATATCTTACTCTTACTTTTCTCTTTCCCTAAGAAAGGAAAACAAATTACCCTTTGATGAGACAAACTTCAAATCTATCATTGGATTCTTTCCAAACTATAACCATAACTTTTGCTTGTATACCCTGAGAATTGTATTCTTGGAAGTTGTATGGTGAATCTGAATTTGACATTGGTAATCTCCACCTTCTCAAGATATAGGCTTCAGAATAGTAGTACTTGTTTATTGTTTATGTCTATGTTAATCAAAGCCTTTTTTCTCTATCTTACCTCTCTTATTCCCAAATATCTATTGATACTTGATATATTTATGTAGACATATATTGTTATCAAATATTTAAAATATGCATAAGACATTGTTCAGTGTGCTATTTTTGGGAATTTGAGGTAATATACATACTATTGTGAGGATAATAGTATATCAATAACCTATTGATACTTCTACTCCACTTCCCAATTTTCCCAAGCACTAGTCATATTTATACATGTACATATTTCATGATCTTTGAGATCCAAACTCAGCATCGTATTGTACTGCTGTCATGCAGTAGGTACATAGAAAATGTTAATGGAATAAATTTATTTGGTACATGTTTTGTATAAGGCTCTGCTTTGAGAGCTGGAAGCTTTCTTTTGGAAATAAAGTGAGGCTGGGCACTGGTGGCTCACACCTGTAATCCTAGTTACTCAGGAAGCTGAGATCTGAGGATCACGGTTCAAAGCCAACCCAGGCAAGTAAGGCCATGAAACCCTTATCTCCAATACACCACTCAGAAAACTGGAAGTGGCACTGTGGCTCAAGTGGTAGAGTGCTAACCTTGAGCTGAAGAGCTGAGGGACAGCATCCAGGCCCAGAGTTCAAGCCCCATGACCAACAACAACAACAAAGAGAATGGAAATAAAGTAAGACTGAGAAGCTTCAGTGAGAGTATTTTAAAAAGATGATGACCATTTAGACTTTCAGTTGTCACGAGAGAGAGAGAGAGAGAGAGAGAGAGAGAGAGAGAGAGAGAAGGGTAAGAATTCTAGGGTCAATTTTAAAAAGGAGATGTAAATTTAAAAAGTAGAGGGCTTGACTGTGTGGTAAAAGATGGAGTGAGCTGTTTGAGGAGTTTGTGCTCAGTTCCTGTAAAAGTAAAATGTTAGTTATGGATGTTTATTTTCCTTTTATGTTGAGGCAGGAGATAAGAACTTAAAATATGAATATATAAATGCTTGTGGAGGCTTTTAATATTGAATAATTAGCAGCAAATATATTTCTACTTATATATATATACCTATCTAGCTATTTGTCATCTATCTACATAAATATATACGTACACTATCATTGTGATGTCTGAATGTCATGATAAAAAGTATTGTATTATTCAATCACCTGCTAGCTAGTTTATATGTTTCTTCACTTTTAAAGTTATAAATTAGCATGGTAAACATCATCTTAGCTTATCAAGTTGCCTCTCTTTTATTGTTTTGTTACAGCCAGTGGGTTAAAGGGTACTTGTACTTTTAGTGCTTTTTGTATATATTTTCAAAAGGTCTTTTTGACGATTTATATTACTCTCAGTATAATATATGATGTTATTTGACTGAAACAAGTTTTGTTTTGTCTTTTGTGCCTGCATTGTGTATTGCCACAGCTCCTCTTCTGGTTTCTTATTATTTATTTTCATATAAGGCTCAAGGATCTTCTTGCTTGGATTGTCTTTGAACCAAGTGCCTTCAGATATCAAGCTGAGTAGCTCGGATTAGAGGTGTGAGTCACTACTACCAGCCTAGGAAGATTTCTTTTTAGTGAGTTTTGAAAGACATTAGTGTGTGTGTGTGTGTGTGTGTGTGTGTGTGTCTCCCAAGGCTTGAACTAAGGGGTCTAGGCACTATTCTTGAGCTCTTTTTGCTTGGGGCTAGTGCTCTACTACTTGAGCCAGAACTCTTATTTCTGACATTTTGATGATTAATTAGAGATGAAAATCTCATGGACTTTCTTGCCCAGGCTGGCTTCAATACTCAAATCCTCCTAAGTAGCTAGGGTTACAGTTGTAGCCACTGGCACCCAGCTAAATTTTTTTTTGTTTTTTATTATATTTTTATTGTCTTCAAGTAGTTGTACAAAGGGTTTATCTGTCAATGTACCAGTTTATAAGTACAAGGTATCTTGCTCAATATCAATCCTATCATCATTCCACCACCTTCCTCCCACCAACCCAAGCCATTTCTTCAACTTTCCTCATTTCATAGGATATGCATTGAATATAATGACTGCATACTGCCATTACCATCCACTCTTCATTCATTTGCACTCCTCCCCTTTATTTTCCCCTCTTATATTTCAACTGCCAGCTTCGTTTTGCTGGGCTACACCTCTGCATCTGAAAGCTTAAAAATATTTTTACAACTTATATTATCTATCAAATGTGTTGCAGATTTTTTTTTGTGAACACACTGTACAGAGGGGTTACAATTACATGGACAGGATAATGCGTACATTTTTTATCAAGCATTGCAGCCTCCTCCTTTGTTTACCCTTCACATCCCTTCCCAGCCTCCCCCCACATCCTCCCCGCCTCCCCGCCCCCCGCACCAACGTTGTAAAGCTCGTTTTCGACATGACAACTTGTACTTCTCATTGTTGCAACAGGTCCACCTGTATGCAGATTATTTTTTATAAATATGTTATTCTAGTTTTTGTTAGTGATATATCCCAACATACTATTTTATGCCAAAATTAGTCCATCTTTTTTTTCTTGTTTCTGATATTTAAATTTTGCTTTAAAGTTCCTCCCTGACTCCACAGTTAGAAAACATTACCTCTGTTTCCTCCATATACATTCATAATTTCATTTAAATAACATACCAATTTATTTATATTTAAGTTCTGAAATATTGATTTATTGGCACTACCTTTCCTATTATTTTAATTGAGATAATAATTGTTTTATTTTTTGTGTGCTAGTACTGGGGTTTGAACTCAGGACCTTGCTTTTTTATTTGGCTTTTTGTTAAAGGCTTGAGGTCTACTCTTGTATCACACCTTCACTTGTGGCTATTATCTGCCTAATAGGCGATGAGGTTCTCATGAACTTTTCTGGGATGAGATCCTCTTTTCTTTTCTGAGATCCTCTGACCACAGCTTCCTGGGTTATTGGGACTAAAGTTGGGAGACACCAGTTTCTGCCTAGCAGCTACATATTATAAACATTATTTTCCCTTTACTTGAAAATCCCATATTTGTCAAACAGTAGATGTGATTCTGGGTTTTGTACTATTTCATTTGTTTTCTCTGATTTTTGGCACTGGTACTAGGTTGACTAATTTCTGTGCCCTTATGTTGTAAGGCAGGTTTATTTTTTTAACTTCAATTCAAATCTCTCTCAGATAAATTTACTATATCAATAAAGGTTAAAAACTTTTGTCAATTTTCTTCTATTTTTAAAAGTTTGATAGAAATTTCATTATACATAAAAAATTACTTTCACATCTTTTCATTAGGAATGTGGTCTTCTAGTTAGTAAAATATTTTATAGCATTTGGGTATATTTTATAGCTTTGTTCCTAAAGTTTATGTATATATATATATATATATATATATTTGTGTGTGTGTGTGTGTGTGTGCTCGCGCGCATGTGTGTTTTTCATTTTGCTATATAGAAAGAGAATTTTACCTTATTTTATAGCTACCTACATACTCTCAATATAAATAAAAGCAATAGATTTTTTAACATTTACTAAGTATTACTCATTTTCTCAACTTGCTTGTTAATGTTTTTTATAATTGGAAGGATCTTGGTTTATATTTGAAAGTATAAAGCACATGCTGTGGGAACTAGAGGGGGAGACAGTGGAGAGAATAATTGGCTTCAAAATGAAGCTTTAATCTTTAAATTTCAGAATCTGGACTTTCACTAATTTCTCCACAAACGTACACAAAATCACATTAGTAGGAAACTAATGAGTGAACGAAAATGGTAAATGACCATGAAGGTCATTTATTTTTGTAAATAGGTATGATTTTATGGCTCCACTAAAGGTGCATACATTCTTGGGTTTGATATATTTGGGGAACAATATTAATAATGAAAAATTTTCTTGATAAGCAGGCAGATGAATTGTTTGAGAATTTGTCAGTTGGAGTCATATTGTAATTGATAATTTTCTCACATATTATCTAAAGAACAAAAAACGATCATTTTACTACCTTCCTCCCAAGTATTGTAATGGTTGTGTTATGCTTTAGCAATTTTCCTGTTCTGAGCTAATACTGGATTCATATGCCCCAAATTGGTATTCTGGGCCAGTGGTTTCCTGCTAGATTCTGATGTTTATCTTTTCTGGTCATTTTTCTTTTTGTTTGAGGGGGAGAACAAGTTCTGAGGTGTGAACTCAGTGCCTGTACACTATCCTTGAGGTTTTTGAGCTTTTATTTGCTTGATTAGTGCAGTAACATTTGAGCCACAGCTACCATTCCAGGTTATTGGTAGTGAAATGGAAATAAGACTTTCACAGACTTTCTAACTTAGGTTGGGTTTGAACTGTGATCCTCACATCTCAGTTTCCTGAAAAGCTAAATTTGTAGGCTTGAACTACCAGTGCCTTGTTTCATGATGTCTTTCTTTAGAAGTACTCTTGTTACTGAAAAAGTCTTACTTTTTTGAACTTTAGAATGTATAAGAAAGTAAGAAAAACAGAATTGGTAACAAAGTTGAGTGCAGTCATTTTGGGGGGAAAATTATGTTACTAAATACAGAAAGTGAAGGATAAAAGGTAAACTTAGTTAGCAGTGGAGACAGGGATAACTTATACAAGGGAAGGAATTTGTTTTTTGTATACTACTTCACTTCATTTTCCTTTTGCTGGCCAATACTAATACTGTTTCTTTGAGACATCATTAATGACAGCCAGAGATATCTATGCCACAGTAGAATATGTTGCTGTGTTCCTAAACCAAATTGGAGTTTAAGCCTTTCAATTAAAAATTTAAAGCGTAACTGCTCACCAATTTAATAACCAAACATCATCTCATTACAGCTTTGCTTTATACATCATGTATTGTAAACATTCCCCAGAAATAGTCTTTAACTTGGTAGAATCTGTACAAGTGTACCATATTTAAGTTCTATACAAATCAAGAAAACAAGCAGACAGACAAGGTTGGTTCATATAATGCTGTATTATAAGTAAGTTTATAGGAGATACATAGTGTAAATGGGATCATTTTTCTTGGTCTTGTTTGAATATTTTCAGTTCTTTACATAATACTTTGTGGCTTACATCTTTGCTGTTTTTCTACTATTTTGCAGACTATTTATGTGCTGCTGCTATCTTTTGATGGCATTCCTTGTACTTTATGAATAGGAAGGAAGTTTTAAAGGGTCCCTTCTTAGAATGAAAATGTAAATGTAAACCATCTTTCTAGAGATGGTGTTTTGTGTCCTTTTCTTAAATATCTTTAAAGCTTCCCCAATGAATTTGGTGTACAAATTTCACCAGGGAATAGCTGGCCAATTTTAGCCAAGTACAGAGGATGAGAGCCTCAGAAAATGATTACTGAGTTACTAAAAGAAGTCCAAAATATATGGCTAATTTTTATCTTACTGTGTAAGAATCAAAAATAAGAAAATCAAGAACTGATATGATCAAGAAGGGGAATAAGAAGAAATCAGAAAAATCAGAGAAGGGAAAAGTTGTGGAGGACTTCATTTCTGAATTCATAAGTAAAGACCTGGAAAAAAAACACTGAATTTTGAAATCAAGCATTTACAAATGGCCTGAATTCAAGGAACAGTTTCAGCAGAGTGAGTAAAACAGCAGACTGGTGTCAGTCCATAAGAGTTTGAGGAGGGAAGGGACATTCTGGGAGGGACAGGTCCAGCATATATATTGTATAGTATTTTTAGTTAGATAACCTGTCCCTAAATCCACATTTTAATATTTATTAACTTTGGTTCTGATAAATAGATCTGCAACACTTTTCTTATATATACAGAAGAACTAATAGCATTTACCATTTCAGGAGGATATAAATATTATAAAGCATATAGACTGCACAAACTGGGCCCTGGTAGCTCATGTCTGTAATTCTATTAACGCATGCATTCTGAGGTTAACAGCTCAAAGCCAGCCTGTTCTGAACAGTTTGTTGAGAATCTATCTCCAATTAACCAGAAATAACTAGGAAAAAAAGAAATAAGCAAAATAAGTAAGTAAACAAAAGCTTGCTTGGAGGGGTAGCCCATGTGTTTGAGTGCTATTTTTAGGAACAAAACAAAAGCCAAGTGAGAACTTGAAACTTTCCCTTAAAGCTTTGGTAGTGACAAGAGGAAGGGGAAGAGAAACAGAGGAGATAGAAGGTAAGAGAGAAAGGTAAAAGAAAGGAGAGGAAAAAGGAATGAAAGAAGGAAAGAAATCCACAAAGCAGTGTTTTGACACAATGATTATTACTGTTTAAAAAGTAGTTGGAGGTGGTTAATATACATGTATACACACACACACATATATATATATGAATATATATATATATATATATCCATGTAAATATATATATCCATGTAAGTATGTATAATGTCTTGAAGAGAAAGAAGTGGGTGAAAAGAAAATATTCGATATAAGATAATTAAGATTGTAAGTAGAAAGGGCCATATGTTTGCAAGAAGAGAAAGAGTGGTGAATGATGAAAGAAAGAGGGTGTTTACCAGTTTGCTTTTTCAAGAAGAGTATTCCAGCACTTTCTAGATTGTTGTTCAGAGTAAATATTCAGAGGTACTTATTTGCTGAAAGAATTGGGATGGAATGAGTCTTTAGAAATTGGAATTTCCATTAAGCAGAAAGCCAATTATAAACAGCCAAGTTCCATGGGGCAGACTGATAACAGTTTGGTACAGGGTAGATATGTGTCCAGATGCTCATTGATACAGTTCTTTTGTCAGAGAAAAGTTACAGATATCGCTGCAAAGGAGGCTTTGTGAATTGAGACCAATAACAATGATTCAGGAATGAGGGTCTAGAGAAGAGGGGTCCAGGAGAGCAGAGCTTAATGAGTGACATTGTAGCCCAGGTTAGAACTGATCCAAATAACGTCCCAAAAGAAATTTGCTCAAAGAGACTAAGGAATAGATATAGCAGAAGTAGTGGTTATTTAGGTTATTTATTGCATCTTCACAGAGTTCACACATGAACTTGCATCACTTTTGAGATACATCTACTTCCTGACTGTTTGGCAAACCTTTACTAGAAAAATAAATTTTGTATCTTATCTCCTAATAAAAAACTGAAGTGGCTGAATGCTGGTGGCTCACACCTGTAAACCTAGCTACTCAAGAGGCTGAGATCTGAGGATCATGGTTCAAAGTCAGCCCGGGCAGGAAAGTCTGTGAGACTCTTATCTCTGGAAGACTCGAAGTGGCACTGTGGCTCAAGTGGTAGAGTGTTGAAGAGACAATGCCCAAGCCCAGAGTTCAAGCCCCACAACCGACAAAAAAAAAATCTGAAGTGTAGCCAAAATCTTAAGTGTAGCCGGGCGCTAGTGGTGCACTCATGAAAAGTCCTCAAAACCTGGAAGTAGAGATGTGGCTCAAAGTGGTAGACCACTATCCTCGAGCTAAAGAGCTCACTGACAGTGCCCAGGCTGAGTCCAAGCTTCATGACATCAGCAACAAAGAACAACAACAATCCAAGGCAAAACTAAAACCACAAACAAACAAACAAAAAAACACTGAAGTGTACACAGAGGTCATTTTCAAAGCAACACAAATACATGAAGTTTCATGTGCTTTCGTTTAAAGTGTTGTAGTTTGTGAATTATGTTTAGATCTATGAGGTTTTTTTTAAACTTGGCATATTTAAAAATATTTTTATAATTATAAAGTTGATGTACAGAATGGTTACCGTTTCATAAGGCAATTAATGAGTCCATTTCTTTTGGACAATGTCACCCCTTCCTCTGCTCCCTGCCAATTTTCCCAAGCCACTTTTTAAAACTATATGTGCCAACTCCTAGGGCATCATTTATTGTAAAATTACTCACTGTGTCAAAATCACCTGACAGAATTCATCTGTGAAAAAAATGGGTCTAGAAGTTTTTAGGAGGACTTAAAAACTTTTTTAAAAATTAATTATAATTAATAATTATAATTGAAGATTTTTATTCATACAAATTTTTTTTTCTTTTTTGGGGGGGGGTCCTGTCATGGGGCCTGAACTCTGGGCCTGGATGCTGTCCCTCAACTCTTCAGCTCAAGGCTAGCGCTCTACCACTTGAGCCAGCACCCCTTCTGGCTTTTT
This sequence comes from Dipodomys spectabilis, assembly GCF_019054845.1. Taxonomy (NCBI): domain Eukaryota; kingdom Metazoa; phylum Chordata; class Mammalia; order Rodentia; family Heteromyidae; genus Dipodomys; species Dipodomys spectabilis. Next base: position 162,408 of record NW_024870680.1, read on the forward strand.
TTCTTTTTGCTTATGTGGTGCTAAGGAATTGAACCCAGGGCCTCATGCATGCAAGGCAAGCCCTCTACCACTGAGCCACCTTCCCAGCCCTACAAATGTTTCTTGAAATCAGATTTTGCAGATGTGATGTTTCCTTTGTAGTTTTACCCTCTGCCAGATTCTATTGTGCACCATTTTAGTTGGTTTCTTTCTTGGTTTTTATTTATATAGGCCATTTCTTTCAGTAATTATCACTGTAAATTAATTATACAAAGACTAGGTCTTGTTGTTGTTGTTTTCTTTTGTTTTGTTCTAGAGATCTAACCCAGAACCTTGCATGGTCTATCAAGACCTATAATATCCATGTCTTTGTTTTTGAGACAAAAATTTTACTGTAGAGATGGCTTTGAACTTGCAGTCCCCTTGCTTCTACCTCCACAGTGCTGAGTATTACCATTCCCCATTATACATAGCTTTAAAAAATTACTTTATTGATGTTTTAGAGGTGATATACAGTGAGGTTACCTTTACATATGTCAGGTGATAAGTACATTTCTTTCCTTTTCCTTAGTATCATCTGTTCCCTCATTCTCTCTTTCCTGTCTTTCCATCTCCTCCACGAGTTGCTTGGTTCACTTACATCATTGTCCATGCAGTTGATGAGCCCCACTGCTATATATTTTTACTTGTTTTCCACTGATTCTGTGCCCTCTCCCCACCTTCTTTCACATATGCATGTGAATACACCATACATGAGGTAAATAATACAGTCATCTAAAAATGATAAGACAAATTAAGAAAAGGTCCTTTGTTTTCTTATCTTTGGGGTTCTTTTCAATATGTGTATGATTTTATACATATATGTGTATATACGTATATATGTGTATATATTTATAAATATATGTGTGTGTGTGTGTGTGTGTGTGTGTGTGTGTGTGTGTGTGTGTGTGTGTGTGTGTGTATGTATGAAGAGGTGCTTTTGTATTACATTTTGGTGCTTTTCTCCTAAGGCTATCCTCTTTTGGTCTCACTGTGCATGGGTGTCTAGAACCCTTTATACTTCATCATATCTTCTTGTGCTTTAAATCTAACATCTGCATATCAGAGAGAACATGCACCTTTTTTTGTTGTTGTTGGTCATGAGGCTTGAACTTTGGGCTTGGGCGCTGTCCCTCAGCTCAAGGCGAGTGCTCTACCACTTTGAGCTACAGTGCCACTTCCAGTTTTCTAGTGGTTTATTGGAGATAGGAGTCTCACAGTCTTTCCTGCCCGGGCTGGCTTTCAACCGTGATCCTCAGATCTCAGCCTTCTGAGTAGCTAGGATTACAGGCATTAGCCACTGGCGCCCAGCTCATGCACCTTTTGTCTCTATAATCTTGGCTTACCTTGCTCAACATGATTTGTTCTAGTTCCATCCATTCCCCTACAAATGCCATTATTTTATCCTTTGTAATGGCTGTGTAAAATTCCATTGGCTATAGGTACCACATTTTTTGGATCCATTCATCTGTTGTGGGTCATCTGAGTGCTTCTTGTTGGAGGTTGTGAATATTGCAGCAATGAACATGGATGTGCAGGTATCCTGTTCATATCCTGGTTTATGATGCTCAGAGTAGATGCCCAGAAGTGGTATGGCTGGGTTGTAGGGAAGGTCTATGTTTAGTTTTTTGAGGAACCTCCAGACTGCTTTCCAGAGTGGTTGTATTAGTTTACGCCCTCCAGTAGTGCAATAGGTTCCTTTTTCTCCGCATCCCCGCCAGCATTTGTTTTTGTCTGAATTCAGAATATTGGCCAGTCTAACTGGGGTGAGAAGATATCTCAGGACTGTTTTGATTTAAATCTCCTTTATGGCCAGGGACGATAGTTTCTTTGCCATTTTTACCTTGTCTTCTGAGAAATCTCCTTTTAGGTCCATTGCCCATTTAGTGATCAGTTTATTAGACTTGGGAGGGGCTTAGTTTCTTGAGCTCCCTGTATATATGGAATATTAGCCCTTGTCTGATGTAGTGATTTTTCCTACTTGGTTGTCTGTCTTTCTTGTTTAGTACCTATGTCTTTTCATTTATTGAGTCTTTCTCCAATCTGTAGCTCCCCTGCGATTCGATTTAGGAAATTCCTGCCTGAGCCTGTAAGTTCTAATGTCTCTCCTACATTGTCTTACAGTAGTTTCAGAGTTTTGAGTCTGAGGTTGAGGTCTTTAATCCACTTTGAATTGATGTTAGTGCATGTTGACAAACATGCATGTGGCTGTCTGGTTTTCCCAGCACCAATAGTTGAGGAGGCTATGTATTTTCCACTGTATGTATTTGGCTCCATTGGTGTATATCAGATGACTTAAAGTATGTGGTTTTATTTCTAGGTCTTCTAATCTGTTTCATTGGTCTTTGGGTCTATTTTGGTACCAATACCAAGCTGTTTTTATTACTATGGTTCTATTGTAGAACTTGACATCTCGCTATTGTAGAACTTGAATGCTTTGCCTATTTTAGGTCTTTTGTTGTTGCACATGAATTTTTTTAATTTGTTTTCTCTATTTCAGTGAAGAACATCATTGGGATTTTGATGGGGATTTCGTTGATTTTTTATATCTTTGGGCCATTTTGTTTTCTTTTTTCTTTTTTCTTGGTTGGTCATGGGGCTTGAACTCTGGGCCTGGCTCCTGCCTGGGCTGGCTTTGAACTGTGATCCTCAGATCTCAGCCTCCTGAGTAGTTAGGATTACAAGTGTGAGCTCCTGGTGCTTGGCAGTACAGCCTTTGTCACAATATTGATTCTACCTCTCCAAGAACATGAAAGGTCTTTCACTTTCCGAGTGTCTGATATCTTTCTTTAGATTTATATAGTTTTTACTAAATAGATCCTTTACATCTTTGGTTAGGTTTATTCCTATATATATATAAATTTGAGGCTATTGCAAATTGTGTTTTTATCTGATTTCCCTTTCTGCTTGAACGTTGTTAGCAAACACAAAGGTTGCTGATTTTTGTGGATTAATTTTGTATCCTGCTACTTTGCTGAAGTGGCCTATTATGAGTTTGGGAGTGGAGTATTTGGAGTCCTTCAGGTATAACATCATGTCATCTGCAAATAGGGATAGTTTAATTTCTTCTTTCCTTATGTGGATCCCTTGAATGTCCTTTTCTTGCCTTACTGCTCTGGATGAGGATCCTGTAACCATATTGAAGCAGAGTGGAGAAAGTGGGCATCTTCGCATTGTTTCTGATTTTAGGGAAAATGGTTTTAGCTTTTCCCCATGTAGTATGCTTTTGGTTGTTGATCTATCATATATTACTTTTGTTGCTTTAAAGAATGTTCCTTATATTCTTATTTTCTACAGAACTTAGAATGTGAGTGGATGGATTTTGTCAAAGGCTGTTTGTACATCTATTGAGATGATCATGTGGTTCTTGATCTTGGCTCTGTTGATGTTCTGAATTGCATTTATTGATTTGCATATGTGGCATCTTGGTACGTATGTATATACCTTGAGTATGTATCTTGCATCTGTGGGATGAAGCCTACCTTGGAATTTTTCATGTGGCATCCAAGATCTTGTTGTTTGTGGTCCCTCCTCCTCCTCCTCCTCCTCCTCTACCTCCTCCTCCTCCTCCTCCTCCTCCTCCTCCTCCTCCTTCTTCTCCTTCTTCTTCTTCTTCTTCTCCTTCTTCTTCTCCTCCTCCTCCTCCTCCTCCTCCTCCTCCTCCTCCTCCTCCTCCTCCTCCTCCTCCTCCTCCTCCTCCTCCTCCTCCTTCTTCTTCTTCTTCTTCTTCTTCTTCTTCTTCTTCTTCTTCTTCTTCTTCTTCTTCTTCTTCTTCTGCTTCTTCTTCTGCTTCTGCTTCTGCTTCTGCTTCTGCTTCTGTTTCTGCTTCTGCTTCTTCTTCTGCTTCTTCTTCTGCTTCTCCTTCTTCTCCTTCTTCTTCTTCTTTTTCATTTTTGGTAACCTCACAAGTGGTCTGTCAATTTCATCACTTTTTAAAGAAGAATCTTTTTGTTGTATTAATTTTATGTATCTTAAAAAAAATTCTATCTCATTGATTTCTGCCATAACCTTTTTCTATCTCTCTCCATGTAGCTTTAGATTTAATTTTTTTCTTCCTTTTCTAGCAATTTCAATTATATCATGAGATTATATACTTGAGCTGCTTCTGTTTTCTTTATGCTTAGGGCTTTCCCTTCAGCACTGTTATTGCTGTATCCCAGAGGTGACATTGTGATGTGTTTCCATTTTCATTGAATTGAAAGAACTTTATAATTTCTTCTGTGATCCAGTTGTTATTCAGTAGTGTGCTGTTCAGCCTCCATGTATTTGACTAATTTCTACAGTATGCTTTTTTGTTACAAACTAGTTTAATTCCACCATGGTCTGATAGGATGCAAGGGATTATGTCAATTTCTTTATTTATTTAGGTTCTTTATGTGAACTATGAAATTTTCTATTTTGGAGAATGTTCTACAAGCTACTGAGAAGAGGTTATGGTGTCATTTAGTTCAGAGGCTTCTTGGCTTATGTTTAGCTTGATTGACCTGTCCTTTGGTGAAAATGGAGTGTGAAAATCTCCCACTATTATTTTCTTTGGGGCTATCTTGTTCTGTAAGTCCAAGAGTTTTTGTTTAACACATTTAAATGTTCTATTGTTTGGTGCACAGACATTGACCACTATGATTTCCTCTTCATGGATCATTCCCTTTATTAATATGTAGGGATCTACATTGTCTTTTTGTACTGATTTTAATGAGAAGTCTATTTTTATCAGATATCAATATGGTGACTACTGCCTTCTTACAGGGTACATTTGGTTTGGACGATCTTTTTTACTTTGGCTGTGAGATGGGTCTCTTGGAGACAATAAATTAATACATTTTGTTTTCTTTCTTTTCTTGCTTATTTATTTATTTATTTATATTGTGAAAATACCGTACAGAGGGGTTACAATTACATGGGCAAAGTAATGAGTACATTTCTTATCAAGTATTGTTGCCTCCTCTTTTGTTTCTCCTTCCCATCCTTTCCCATTACTTCCCATCTCCCCTCCCCGCCCAAACTCCCCCCATGGATCTTGTTTTCTGAGCCAGTCTGCAGTTCTTTGTCTTTTGACTGGGGAATTTGAGTGTGTTAATGTTTAGGGTTATTATAGAGAGATGTGTTATGTTACCTACCATTTTCTTGTTTTCTTGTTGCTTCTTTCCTGCTGCTGATTACAACGTTTACCATTTCACTCAAGTCAACCTGAGGTGTTCATTGAATTACTACTTATGACACTGTGGTGAATATTTGAGAACCAGACGTTCATTTTTTGGACGCAACCTATGTCCATGAATTGCTATGGACAGAGAATGGAAATATCCGTCTCTAAATGCTTGAGAGTTGGTGTTAGCCGAATACCTCTGCCTGGCAAATTCAGAATGAGGTTCTGAACCATGGCTAAACAAAACAGCATTCACTGCTTTCAAGGCTTCTTAGGAAGAAATCCAGATCCTTGCAGCCGGTAGGCCCACAGGTATTCCGGGTTACTATCTGCTGCTAAATCCTACCAGGTTTATTCTACACACCTGAAGTTTGGCAAAGTTCTTCCATTTGCATTGCTTCACAATTGCACCTGCAGAACCCTGCATTGTTTGCAAGCATTCAGACGTGGCATTCAGTTTTCCTTGTCCCCGTAGGACGATACTAGCTGACTGGGAATATCTGCTTCTTGTTTCTCCCAACTGACTCCTGTTGATTAGAGTTTTTAAACAAACCTTCACTCATGTCAACCTGAGGAGTAAGTCGAACCTTTATTTACGGCACTGTGTTGAAAACTTGAGAACCAGACTTCATTTTTTGGACGCGAACTACGTCCATCCATTAATATGGACAGTGACTGGAAATATCAGCATGTAAATATTCCATGGTTGTTATTAGCCAAATAAACTCTGCCGGGCACACTCAGAAAGAGGATCTGAGATATGGCAACATAAGAGCTTTTCACTGCTTTCAAGGCTTCTTAGGAAGAATTCCAGATTCTTGCAGCTGGTAGACCCACATTTGTTCTGGGTTAATATCTGCTTCTAAATCCTACACACCTGAAGTTTTGCAAAGTTACTCAGTTTGAATTGCTACACAATTTCACCTGCAGAGATCTGCAGCAGTTGCAAGCATTCAGAAGTGGTATTCAGTTTTTCCTGTCCATATAGGAGGAAACCAGCTGAGTAGCAATATCCACTTTTCATAACTTCCACCTGACTCCTGCTAATTAGAGCTTTTACCCCTTCATTCATGTCAACCTGAATAGTAATTTGATTCTGTATTTATGGAACTGTGGTGAAGATTTGAGAACCAGACTTCCGTTTTTTTGGACGTGATCCATGTCCATTCATTGCTTTGGACGGCGAATGGAAATAGCCTTTAAATATTGCAGGGTTGTTGTTAGTCAATGACTTTGCCAGGCGCACTCAGATGAGATTCTGAGCAAAGGCAAAATAACAGCATTTCACTACTTTCAAGGCTTTTAAAGAAGAATTCCAGATTTTTTTTATTATTTTATTTTATTTGTGAACATACTGTACAGAGGGGTTACAATTACATGGGCAGGATAATGCACACATTTCTTACCAAGCATTGCAGCCTCCTCCTTTGTTTACCCTTCACATCCCTTCCCAGCCTCCCCCTTTTCCCCCCACCCAATCCTTCCCCCCTCTTCCCTCCCCTGCACAGATGTTGTAAAGCTCGTTTTTGACATGACAACTTGTACTTCTCATTGTTGCAGCAGGTCCACCTGAGTCCTTAAACGACTTGTTTGTCCCCATCTCCTCCACAAGTTATACTGACATCAAATATAGTGAAAGCGGGGGTTATACTGTGGAGAAGGACATACAAAGCAAAAAAGAAATAATCTTATAAATGCATTAGAAACACATGCATGAAAGAAAAAAACATTAAAATACATATCTAAGGGTTCATTTTCCTAACATCACATTATCTGACCTTCTCCGCTTGACTCATACATATACTAGATATTGCAAATAAGGGAAACCATGGGACCTGTGTTTCTTTGGACCTGGCTTACTTCACTTAATATAATTTTTTCCAAGTCTTTCCATTTCCTAACAAATGGGGCAATGTCATTCTTTCTGATGGAGGCATGGAATTCCACTGTGTATATATACCACATTTAATTGATCCATTCATCTACTGAGGGGCATCTGGGTTGGTTCCATATCTTAGCTATGGTAAAAAAGAAAAAAATGTTGCAATAAACATAGTTGTGCTGGTAGCTTTGGTGTGGTCTTGTTTGTAAACATTTGGGTAAATGACCAAAAGTGGGATTGCTGGGTCATAGGGGAGCTCTATGTGAAGTCTTTTGAGGAACCTCCATACTGCTTTCCAAAGTGGTTGAACAAGTTTACATTCCCACCAACCATGAAGTAAGGTTCCCTTCTGTCCACATCCCCTCCAACATCTGTTGTTGTTAGAGTTCTTGATTTTTGCCTTCTGACTGGAGTGAGGTGGTATCTCAATGTTGTTTTGATTTGCATTTCTTTTATGGCTAGGGATGTTGAGCATTTCTTCATGCGTCTATTGGCCATCCTTCTTTCTTCTTCAGAGAAGTTTCTCTTTAAGTCTTTAGCCCACTTGTTTATTGGGCAGTTGTTTCTTTGAGGATTTGTTGTTGGGGGATTTAATTTTTTGAGTTCCAAGTATATTTTAGATATGAAAAGCTTGTCCGTTGTATGGCTAGTAAAGATCTTCTCCCATGTCCTTTGCCATGCAGAAGCTCTGAAACTTTATGCAATCCCATTTGTCCAACCTTTCTTTGATTTGTTGTGTTTCCGGGTGTCTATTCAGAAAATTTCGGCCTGAGCCAAGGAGACCTAGGGTTTCTCCTATTCCATCCTGTAATGTTTTCAGAGTGTCTGCTTTGACTTCGAGGTCTTTGATCCATTTGGAGTTGATTCTGGTGCAGGGTGATATATAAGGATCTAGCTTTAGTTTTCTACAAGTAGTTAACCAATTTTGCCAGCACCATTTACTGAAGAGGCTGTCTGTCTTCCATTCTATTGTTTTAGCTCCCTTATCGAATATTAGATGGCTATAGGTCTGTAGGTTCATTTCTGGGTTTTCAATTCTATTCCATTGGTACTGAGGTCGGTTCTTATGCAGATACCAAGCTGTTTTGATTACTATGGCTTTATAGTAGAGTTTGAAATTTGGTATTGATATTCCTCCAGCAGTGTTCTTTCCGTTGAGGAGCGTTTTTGTTATTCGGGGTCTTTTATTGTTCCATATGAATTTTTGGATTGCCTCTTCTATTTCCTTGAAGCATGAGGTTGGAATTTTGATAGGTATTGCGTTGAATTTGTAGATAGCCTTGGGAAGTATTGCCATTTTCACGATGTTGATCTTTACAATCCAGGAGCATGGGAGGTTTTGCCATTTTTTTAAGTTCTGTGTTGATTTCCTTTTTCAAGATTTTAAAGTTTTCATCATAGAGGTCCTTCACTTCTTTAGTTAAGTTAATTCCTAGGTATTTTATTTTTTGTGGGGCTATTACAAAAAGAGTTGCTTTCCTAATTTCGGCCACACTTTTCTCATTGTTGGCATACAGAAAAGCCATTGATTTTGGGGGGTTAATTTTATACCCCGCTACTTTGCCAAAGTTTTGAATCAGCTTGAGTAATTTGGGAGTGGAGTCTATGGGATTTTTTTTTAAATTTTATTTTATTTTATTTGAGAACATACTGTACAGAGGGGTTACAATTACATGGGCAGGATAATGCATACATTTCTTACCAAGCATTGCAGCCTCCTCCTTTGTTTACCCTTCATATCCCTTCCCAGCCTCCCCCCTCCCCCCAACCCAATCATACCCCCCCTCCCCCCCCCACACCGACATTGTAAAGCTGGTTTTGACATGACATTTAGTACTTCTCATTGTTGCAACAGGTCCACCTGAATTCTTAAACGACTTGTTTGTCCCCATCTCCTCCACATGTTATACTGACATCAAATATAGTGAAAGCGGGGGTTACACTGTGGGGGAGGGACATACAAAGCAACAAAGAAATAATCTTATAAATGCGTTAGAAACACATGCATGAAAGAAACAAAAACATTAAAATACATATTTAAGGGTTCGTTTTCTTAACATCACATTATCTGACCTTTTCCGCTTGACTCATACCTATACTACATATTGCAAATAAGGGAAACCATGGTCTATGGGATTTTTTAAATACAAGATCATGTCGTCTGCAAAGAGAGAGAGTTTTATTTCTTATTTCCATATTTGGATCCCCTTTATGTCTGTATCTTGTCTTATTGCTGTAGCTAGGTATTCTAATACTAGATTCAAGAGAAGTGGAGAGAGTGGACATCCTTGTCTTGTTCCTGAGTTAAGAGGAAATGGCTTTAGTTTTTCACCATTCAGTATAATGCTGGCTGTAGGTTTGTCATATACAGCCTTTATTGTATTGAATGTTCAATGGATTCCTAATTTTTCCAAAACCTTCATCATAAAGGGGTGTTGGATCTTGTCGAATGCTTTTTCTGCATCTATTGAGATAACCATGTGTTTCTTATTCTTGCTTCTGTTGATGTGATGAATAATATTAATTGATTTGCGTATATTGAACCAGCTTTGTATCCCTGAAATGAATCCTGTTTGATCGTGGTGTATGATTTTTTGGATGAATTGTTGAAGTCGATTTTCCAAAATTTTGTTGAGAAGTTTTGCATCAATGTTCATCAAAGAAATGTGTCTATAATTCTCTTTTTATGATGAGCCCCTGCCTGGTTTTGGGATGAGGGTTATGATGGCTTCATAGAATGTGTTCGGTAGTGAACTCTCTCTTTCAATTTCATTGAAGAGTTGGAGGAGTATTGGTGTGAGCTCTGCTTTGAAGGCCTTGTAAAATTCCGCTGTAAAACCATCTGGTCCTGGACTTTTCTTAGCTGGGAGGTCTCTTATTGCTGTTTCTATTTCAATGCTTGATATGAACCTGATAAGATGGTTTAACTCATCTTCGTTTAGTTTTGGCTTGTCAATATTTGCTAGGAAAAGGTCCATTTCTGTCAAGTTCTCAATCTTATTAGCATAAAGTTTTGAGAAGTATTCCCTTATAATGTCCTGAATCTTGGTTGTTTCTGTGGTGATGTTTCCATTCTCATCTCTCAGTTTATTAATTTGGGTGTGCTCTCTTCTTTTTCTGATAAGATTTGCTAAGGGTCTGTCAATTTTGTTAAGTTTTTCGAAGAACCAACTCTTTGTTTTGTTGATTCTTTCTATAGTTTTTTTGGATTCTAATTCATTTAATTCTGATTTAATTTTAATTATTTCTTTCCATCTACTGGATTGGGGTTTATCTTGCTGCTCTTTTTCAAGGTGGTTTAGATATGTCATTAAATTGTTAGTTTCAGATATTGTTAGTTTCAGATCTCTCCAATTTGTTGATGTAGGAGCTCAGAGCTATAAACTTGCCTCTGAGTACTGCCTTTGCTGTGTCCCAGAGGAGCTGGTAATTTGTGTGCTCATTTTTGTTGAATAGCATGAACATTTGAATTTCCTTTCTAATCTCTTCCATGACCCACTCATGATTCAGCAGTGTGTTGTTCAGCCTCCATGTGATACAGACTTTCTTTGGTGGCTTTTGGTGTTGCGTTCTAATTTTATTCCCTTGTGGTCAGAGAAAATGCAAGGTATAACTTCAATATTTCTGAATTTAGACAAGTTTGTTTTGTGGCCTATAATGTGTTCTATTTTAGAAAACGTTCCATGTGCTGCTGAGAAAAACGTGTATTCTGATGCTGCTGGGTGAAATGTTCGGTAGATGTCTGTTAAGTCTAGTTGATCTATGCAGCTGTTGAGATCTGCGGTTTCTCTGTTGAGTTTTTGCCGAGTTGATCTATCTAGTGGGGAGAGTGGTGTGTTAAAATCCCCAACAATTAATGTCTTTGGCTCTATATGGGATTTGAGGGAAAGTAGTGTTTCTTGGATAAATTTGGGTGCTCCATTGTTTGCCGAATAGATATTTAGAATTGTAATATCCTCCTGAAGGAGAGATCCCTTAATTAGTATGTAGCGACCTTCTTTATCTCTTCTCATGAATTTTAATTTGAAGTCTATTTTATCTGATATTAGGATTGCAACTCCCGCCTGTTTATGAGGGCCGTTTGCTTGGTAGATTTTGTTCCAGCCTTTAACATTGAAAATGTGTTTGTTTTTATTGGCAAAATGTGACTCCTGAAGGCAGCAAATAGAAGGATCTTGTTTTTTAATCCAACTAGACAGTCTATGTCACTTAATTGGAGAGTTCAGTCCGTTAACGTTAAGAGATAGGACTGAGAGGTATTTGGGAGTTCCTGCCATGTTTATCCACCTTTCTGGGGGCTGCGAAAACTGGGTTCTTCCTATGGTTCTTGGATTCTCAGTTTGGGTGCAGTTTCTTGGCCTTTATTGTGGTCTTGTTGGTTTTCTATGTGTAGGACATCTTTAAGAATCTTTTGTAGGGCTGGTTTGGTGGAGAAGTATTGTTTCAATTTTTCTTTGCTATGCAAGGTTTTTATTTGGCCTTCAGTTATGAAGGAGAGTTTAGCTGGGTACAGTATTCTTGGTTGATAGTTGTTTGTTTTTAGGGCATGGCATACATCATTCCAGGCTCTTCTTGCTTTGATTGTCTCTGCTGAGAAATCTGAGGTGATTCTAATTTGTTTCCCTTTATAGGTGATTAACCTTGTCTCCTTGACAGCTTTAAGGATCTTTTCCTCGGTCTGAGTTGATCCTGTGTGGATTATAATGTGATGGTGGGATGCCCTATTCTGGTCTGGTCTATTTGGGGTTCTAAAAGCTGCTTGTATCTTTATAGGCCTATCTTTTTGTATGTTTTGGAAGTTCTCTGCTAGGATCCTGTTAAACAAATTTCCTAGACCATTAACTTCTGATTCTAGGTGCTCCTCTACACCCATTATCCTTAGATTAGGCCTTCTGTTGGTGTCTTCCAAGTGTTGGATAGATCTATCATATTTCTTGGACTTGTCTTGGATGGTTGTATGTTCTTTCTCTATAATATCTAGGCTGTCTTCAATCCCTGAGATTCGATCTTCTGCATGGTCTAACCTGCTGTCTAGACTCTCTGTTTTTTATCTCTTTTCTTTCTAATTGGTCAGCTTTGATGGCTTCAAATTCTTTGTTGAAGCTCTGTTTTAGATCTTGTATGAATTTCTTTACTTCCTTAATTTGGTGTTCAGTGTTCATTCTCAGATCACTTAGTTGATTGGTTATGGTTTCTTTGGATTCCCATTCCTTCTGTTGGGCTCCATTCAGCACTCCCTTTGTGGTCTCCCTGATTTCCTTCAGCTCTTTGTTAATGGATTCCATGAATGCCTTTAGTGATCTTTGTGTATTCTCTTCCTGCTCTCTCAATTCCTGTATTACTCTTTGATTAGCTTCCTCCCATTCGTGGGATTCCTGCAGTTCTCTTTGAGTGTTCTCAGCCTGCTCACGCCATTCCTGCCTTTCTCTTTGAGTATTCTCAAGCTGCTCACGCAAATCCTGTATCAGTTTTTGAGTAGCTTCCTCACGCTTATGATATTCCTGTATAAACTTTTGGATTGCCTCCTCTCTCTCCCTATCATGCTCATACAGATTCCTTTGTATGTTTTCTATCTTTTCATTTATCATGTTTGCCAGCAGTGTTTGTAGAGCTATTTGGGAACTCTCCTCTGGATTATTTATTATCTGTTCTGTCCCCTGATTATCAATATTGGGGATTGAGATACCCGTATTTGCCATTTTTCTTGTGTTTTTCCTGCTTACTCCGCCCATTTGAGATGAAAATAACACCAGTTTTGTGTTAGAACACTATCTTAAGGCAACCATCAACCAAAGTCTGAATTTGTACAGTCAATAGTCTACAGATACAGTCTAGTTCAACAGATACATCTATTCAACATCAAACAACTATATGTTAATGGGCTTCGAACCGCAGAGAAGAATTTGGAAAACCAGAAATTATTAGGGTTAGGGAGACGTGGGTAAAAAATAGGAATAGATTGGTGTGGGGAGGCACAGGGAGAGTTAACTATATCCTAATCTCAATGCAGGAAATAGGTTGGGTAGGATGCAAGTAGAGAGAGAGAGAAAAAGAAGAAAGGGAAAGGGAAAAGAGACCAGAAAAAATAGAAAAGTAAAAATTAAAAATATTATGGAGATTCGAAAACAATCTATTTAGAGAGGAACTTGAATATTTTGAGAGAAGGGGAGGGACATAGAGGAGATGTGAAAAACTTAAAAATAAAAATGCTTAAAATATTATATAGGTATACAGAGGTAGTACTGCTATTAAGGAATTTAAGTCTCAGAGGTTTTGAATTGAGTAATAAATTTGTGGATTAAGTGTGTACACAATGGAGGATAGGGTCTACTAGTTAACTACGGGTTTATCTGAGGATGTGCAGGACAAGAGTTAAGTCACATAAAGAAGAACAAAAGAGAGGAATAGGTGAAAAGAATAAGAAAGGAAGAAAAAAGATCGGAAGTTCAGTAGAGCTGAACAAAAAAACAAAAAGATAATTAAAAAAGAAAAAAAGAGAAAGAAGACAAGAAAAGAAAGAAAATGCACATTCACGTATCCCTAAAATAAAAATTATAAGAGGAAAAAATAAGTTACTGGAAAACAATTTTTTTCAAAAGAGGCAAAATTTAAAGATTAAAAATAGTTTTAGAAAAGAAAAAAAAATTTTATATAAGGTACCAAAAAAAAAAGAAAAAGAAGAATAAAAAAAAGTTCTTTGATTTTTTTTGGGAGGGGTGGGAAAAATCCTGTATCTCCCTTGTGTCTGTAACCAGCCTCTTGTTGGAGTCTCTGGTCTGCTTGTGGTCCTGTGGCTTGATTGGTTTCTTAAGTCAGTTTGTTCAAACAGGCAGAAAAATGCTCTGCTTTACCCAGGATTTTGAGATCCCCCTTCCAGGTTAGTTTCATGGGAGGCTGATCTGCTTTGAGAATCACAAAAGAGGGGGATGCAGTGATGAGGCTAGGTTCTGGGTAGAGTTGAGGCCTTTCAACAAACAGTAGCTTTTCCCTGGGGCTATTTTGTGAAAAACTCACAGAGCCCAGCCTGGAGCCATTCTCAGGGTTTCTGTTTACTGATTTTCAATTGATTGTCGAGGCTGCTAGAGGGAGGGGCAGCCTCTGGCTCTGATTACCCAGTGAGGAAAGCCACTCCTATGGCTGGCGCCTGAGCTGGGTTACTTTTCCCTGGATGGAGCTGATTCTGGCAGGTCACGCCACCGTTAAGTTGTTGTGACCTGCTAAATGACTCCAAGGCTTGACTTATTCCAAGGCTTGAGTTGGAGCTAGCAGCTCCCCTGAGCTTTGTCGGTATCCAAGATGGAGATCTCCAGTACTGGGGGGGGAGGGGTGGCCTTCCCTCCTCTGCTCCTTGAGAAGGAGTGAGGACGTCAGGCTTCTACTCACGCCGAGTCTTGGTTCCTGGGTCGTCTCTGGTCTGCAAACTGCAGGATGAAGATGTCCGCTCTTTGTCAGTTCTTGCTGGTGTTGAGTAGAACCCGCTCGCCCGCTGCGTCTGGCTCCTTCGTCCCGGACTCTCTGTGGCTCAGGTATAGTGCCCTGCAGTCGCCGCTGCAACCACTGCCGCCACCGTGGTGGCTGCTTGCAAGCGCTCAGATGTGTCTCCTTGCCTGGGATTCCCCTCTCTTGCCTAACTCTCTGTCCTTTGATGGCCCACTTGGTGTGATTCTCTGGCTTAGGACTGTTCACTGGAGCTCTAAAACTGCTTTCTATGCGAGAGCTTGTTCAGATTCCAGCTTCTCCTCTGCCATTTTCCTGGAACCCCCAGAATTCCAGATTCTTGAAGCCAGTAGGCCCACAGGTGTTCCGGATTAATATCTGCTTCAAAATCCATCATGGTTTCTTCTACACACTTGAAGTTTCACAAATTTACTCAATTTGCATTGCTGTACAATTGAACCTGCAGAACCCACTAACGGTTTCAAGCATTCAGACATGGCATTCATTTTTGTTTGTGCCCATAGGGAGATTCCATCTTACTGGGAATATCTGCTTGCTATTCCTCCCACTTGATACCTGCTGATTAGAGCTTTTACCCTTTCATTCTCGTCAACCAGGTGAGAAAGTTGAACCTCTACTTATGGCACTGTGTTGAAGATTTGATAACCAGACTTCTGTTTTCTTGAACGTATCCTAAGGCAATCCATTGTTATGGACGGCAACTGGAAATAGCGTGTAAATACTTCACAGTTTATGTTATCCAAATGACCTCTGCTGGGCACACTCAGAATGAGGTTGTGAGCCATGGCAATAAACAAGCATTTCACTGCTTTCAAGGTTTCTTAGGAAGAATTCCAGATTCTAGCAGCCGGTAGGCTCACAGGTGTCCCAGGTTAATATCTGCTTCTAAATCTTCTGTGGTTTCTACTACACACCAGAAGTTTGGCAAATTTACTCAGTTTGTATTGCCGCACAATTGCACCTCCACAGCTCTGCAGCGGTTGCAAGTATTCAGATGTGGCATACAGTTTAGCTTGTTCCCATAGGACAATACCAGATGACTGGGAATATCTGCTTCTCATTCCTTCAACCTGATCCAGCTGGTTATAGTTTTTACCCTACACTCACATCAACCTGAGGAGAAAGTTGAACCTCTACTTATGGCACTATGTTGAAGATTTGAGAACCAGACTCCCGTTTTCTTTGTGTGTGTGTATGTGTGTGTGTGTGTGTATCTGGTCGTGGGGCCTGGTCTCAGGGCCAGGGTGCTCTTCCTCAGCTCTTCAGCTCATGGCTATCACTTTACCACTTGAGCCAGAACACCACTTCCTGATTTTTTTTCTGATTATGTGGTGCTTAGGAATAGAACAAAGGACCTCAAGCATGCCAAAGAAGTGCTCTACCACTGAATCACCTTCCCAACCCACTTCCGTTTTCTTGGACTTGACACAAGGCCATCCATTGCTATGGATGGCAACTGGAAATATCAGCCTCTAAATACTCCAGTGTTGTGGTTACCCGAATGACCTCTGCCAAGTACACTCAGCATGAGGTTCTGAGCCATTGTAAAATAAGAGATTTTACTTTTTCAAGGTGTCTTAGGAAGAATTCTAGATTCTTTTGGCTGTTCGGCCCACAGGCGTTCCAGGTTAATATATGCTTCTACATCCTACGTAGTTCCTTCTACACAGATGAAGTTTGGCAAACTTACTCAGTTTGCATTGCTACACAATTGCACCTGTAGAGCTCTGCAGTAGTTGCAAGCATTCAGATGTGGCATTCAGTTTTGCTTGTCTCCGTAGGACAATACCAGCTGAATAGGAATATCCACTTTTCGTTCCTCCCACCAGAGTCCTGCTGATTAGAGCTTCTACCCCTTCACTCTCGTCTACCTGAGGAGTAAGCTGAACCTCTACTTATGGCACTGTGTTGAACATTTGAGAACCAGACATCCTTTTTTTAGACTTGATCTATGTCCATCCATTGCTATGGACGGCACCTGGAAATATCAGCCTCTGAATATTCCACGGTTGTGGTTAGCCGACTGACCTCTGCCGGGCACACTCAGAATGCAGTTTTGAGCAACTGCAACAAAAGAGCATTTCACTGCTTTCAAGGCTTCTTGGGAAGAATTCCAAATTCTTTCAGCTGGTGGTCCCTCTGCAGGTGTTCCGGGTTAACATCTGTATCTAAATCCTATGTGGTTTCTTCTACTCACCTGAAGTTTGGCAAAGTTACTCAAATTCCATTGCTGAACAATTGGACCTGCACAGCTCAGCAGCAGTTGCAAACATTCAGACATGGCATTCAGTTTTCCTTATCCCCGTAGGCCGATACCAGCTGACTGGGAATATCTGCTTCTCCTTCCAACCACCTGACTCTTGCTGAAGAGCTTATACCCCTTCACTTACTCAACCTGTGAAGTAAATTGAAATACTATTTATGGCACTGTGTTGAAGATTTGAGAACCAGACTTACTTTTTCTTAGACTTGACCTATGTCCAACCATTGCTATGGATTCCGACTGGAAATATCAGCCTCTAAATACTACACAGTTGTGGGTAGCTCAATGACCTCTGCCAGGCACACACAGAATGAGGTTCTGAGCCATTTAAACATAAGAGCATTTCACTGCTTTCAAGGCTTCTTAGCAAGAATTCCAGATTCTTGCAGAAGGTCGGCCCACAGGTGTTCTGAGGTAGTATCTGTTTCTAAATCCTATGTGGTTTCTTCTACACATCTGAAGTTTGGCAAATTACTCAGTTTGCATTGCTGCACAATTGCACACACACAGCTCTTCAGTGATTGCAAGCATTCAGAGCTGGCATACAGTTTTGCTTGTCCCCGTAGGAGAATACCAGCTGACTGGAAATAACCGCTTCTCCTTCCTCCCACAAGAATGCTGTTGATTAGAGCTGTTACCCCTTCCTTCACGTCAACATGAGGAGCAAGTTAAACCTCTACTTATGGCACTGTATTGAAGATTTGAGAAACAGACTTACTTTTCTTTAGACTTGACCTATGTCCAACCATTGCTATGGATGGTGACTGGAAATATCAGCCTGTAAATAGTCCTCGTTGTGATTACCCAAATAACCTCTGCCGGGCACACTCAGAATGAGGTTCTGTGCCATTGCAACATAAGATCATTTCACTGCTTTCAAGGCTTCTTAGGAAGAATTCCAGATTCTTTCAGCCAATAGGCCCACAGGTTTTCTGCGATAATATCTCCTAAATCCTATGTGGTTTCTTCTACACACCTGAAGTTTGGCAAAATTACTCAGTTTGCATTGCTGCACAATTGCACCTCCACAGCTCTGCAGCAGTTGCAAGCATTCAGATACGGCATTCATTTTTGCTTGTCCCCGTAGGATGATACCAGCAGACTGGTAATAAACACATCTCATTCTTCCCACCTGAGACCTGGTGATTAGGGATTTTATCCCTTCGTTCATGTAAAACCAAGGAGTAAGTTGAACCTCTACTTATGGCACTGTGTTGAAGATTTGAGACTTCTGTTTTCTGGGATGCGACCTATGTTCTTCCTTTGCTATGGACAGCAACTGGAAATATCATAGTGTAAATACTCCAAATGACTTCTTCTGGGCAAATTCAGAATGAGGTTCTGAGGCATTGCAACATAAGAACATTTCACTGCTTTCAAGGCTTCTTAGGAAGAATTCTATATTCTTGCAGCCGGTCAGCCAACAGGTGTTCTGAGTTAATATCTGTTACTAAATCCTACGTGGTTTCTTCTACACAGCTGAAGTTTGGCAAATTTACTCAGTTTCCATTTCTGCACAATTGCCCATGCAGAGCTCTGCAGCAGTTGCAAGCATTCAGAAGCTGCGTTCAGTTATGCTTGTCCCTTTAGGATGATACCCAATGACTAGAAACATCCCCTTCTCCTGCCTCCCACATGAATGCTGCTGATTAGAGCTTTACCCAGTCCCTAACATCAACGTGAGGCATAGGGTGAACCTATACTTATCTCACTGTGTTGAAGATTTGAGAACCAGACTTCTGTTTTCTTTTATGCGACCTAAGGCCTTATATAGCTATGGACAGTGCCTGGAAATATCAACCTCTAAATACTCTAGGGTGGTGGGTAGCAGACTGACCTCTGGCAGGCACACTCAGAATGAGGTTCTTAGTGATGGCAACATAACAGCATTTCACTGCTTTAAAGACTTCTTGGGAAGTACTCCAGATTCTTGTAGCCGGTCAGCCCACAGGGGTTCTGGGTTAATTTCTGGTTCTAAATCCTACGTGGCTTCTTCTATATGGCCATCCATTGCAATAGATGGTGACTGGAAATATCTACGTGTAAACACTCCACAGTTTTGCTTAGCTGAATGACCTATGCCGGGCCCACTCAGAATGAGGTTCAGAAACATTGCAACATAAGAGCATTTCATTGCTTTCAAGGCTTCTTAGAAAGAATTCCAGTTTCTTGCAGCCGGCCTGCCCACAGGTGTTCCAGGTTATATCTGCTTCTAAATCCTACGTGGTTTACTCTACACACCTGAAGTTTGGCAAAGTTACTCAGTTTGCATTGCTGCACAATTGCACCTGCAGAATTCTGCAGCCTTTGCAAGTTTTCAGACCTGGCATTCAGTTTTGCTTGTTCCCGTAGGAAGATACCAGCTGACTGGGAATTACTACTGTTGTTCGCCCCACCTGAGACCTGCTGATTAGAGCTTTTACTCTTTCACTCACGTCAACCTGTGGAGTAAGTTGAACCTTTACTTATGGCACTGTGTTGAAGATTTGCTAAATAGACTTCCTTATATTTAGACATGACCTATGTCCATCCATTGCTATTGAGTATGAAAGGAAATATCAGCCTCTAAATACTCCACAGTTGTGGTTAGCCAAATGTCCTCTGCCGGGCACAATCACAATGAAGTTCTGAGCCATTGCAACATCAGAGCTTTTCACTGCTTTCAAGGCTTCTTAGGAAAAATTCCAGATGCTTGCAGCTGGTTGGCTCACAGGTGTTCCAAGATAATATCTGCTTCTAAATCCTACATGGTTTCTTCTACACACCTGAAATTTTCAAAGTTACTCAGTTTGCATTGTTGCACAATTGCATCTGCACAGCTCTGCAGCAGTTGCAAGCATTCAGACATGGCATTCAGTTTTTATTGTCCAAGTAGGACAATACCAGCTGACTGGAAATATCCACTTCTAGTTCTTCCCAAACTAAAGCTGCTGATTAGAGCTTTTACTCCTTCACTCATGTCAATCTGAGGAGTAAGTTGAACCTGTACTTATGGCACTGTGTTGATGATTTGAGAACCAGACCTCCTTTATTTTAAACTTGATCTATGTCCAACCATTGCTATGGAATGCAACTGGAATTATAAGCCTCTAAATACTCTACTGTTGTGGCTAGCCGAATGTCCTCTGCTGGGCACACTCAGAATGAATTTCTAAGCCATTGCAACATAAGAGCATTTCACTGCTTTCAAGGCTTCTTAGGAAAAATTCCAGATTCTTGCAGCCGGTCGGCTCACAGGTGTTTTGGGTTAATTTTCTGCTTCTAATTCAATGTAGTTTCTTCTATACACCTGAAGTTTGGCAAACCTACTCAGGTTGCATTGCTGCACAATTGCACCTGCACAGCTCTGCGGCAGTTGCAAGAATTCAGACGTGGAATTCAGTTTTGCTTGTCCCCATAGGACAATACCAGCTGACTGAGAATAACCGCATCTTGTTCCTCTCACCTGAGACCTGCTGATGAGAGCTTTTACCCCTTTACTCATGACAACCTGAGGAGGAAGTTGAACCTATACTTATGGGACTGTGTTGAAGATTTGAGAACCAGAACTTCCTTTGTTTTACACTTGACCTATGTCTATCCATTGCTATGGAGGTCAAATTGAAATTTCAGCCTCTAAAAACTCCACGGTTGTGGTTAGCCCAATGACTTCTGCCGGGCACAATCAGAATGAGGTTCTGAGCCACTGCAACATAAGAACATTTCACTGTTTTCAAGGCATCTGTGGTAGAATTCCTGATTCTTGCATCCGGTAGACCCACAGGTGTTCTAGGTTAATATCTGCTTCTAAATCCTATGTGGTTTCTTCTACAACCTTGAAGTTTGGCAAAGTTACTCAGTTTGCATTGCTGCACAATTGCACCTGCACAGCTCTGCGGTGATTGCAAGCATTCAGACGTGGCATTCAATTTTGCTTGTCCCTGTAGGATGATACCAAATGACTGGGAATAACCGCATCTCGTTCCTCGCTCCTGAGTCCTCCTGATTAGAGCTTTTACCCCTTCACGCAGGTCACCCTGAGGAGAATAGGGAACCTCTATTTATTGCAGAGTATTGAAGATTTGAAAACCAGACTTCTGTATTCTTGGACTTGACCTATGGCCATCCATTGCTACAGATTGCGATTGGAAGTATCAGCCTCTAAATACTCCACTGTTGTGGTTAGCCAAATGACCTCTGTCAGGCAAACTCAGAATGAGGTTCTGAGCCATTGCAACATAAGAGCATTTCACTGCTTTCAAGGCTTCTTAGGTAGAACTCCAGATTCTTTAGGCCAACTGGCCCACAGGTGTTCCGGGTTAATACCTGCTTCTAAATCCTACTTGGTTTCTTCTACATGTCTGAAGTTTGGCAGTGTTACTCAGTTTGCATTACTGCACAATTGCACGTGCAGAGCTCTGCAGCGGTTGCAATCATTCAGACATGGCATTCAGTTTTGCTTGTCCCCGTAGGATGAAACCTGCTGACTGGGAATATAAGCTTCTCGTTCCACCACCTAACTCCTGCTGATTAGAGCTTTCATCCCTTCATTCAAGTCAACCTGAGGAGAAGGTGAACCTCTCCTAATGGCACCGTGTTGAAGATTTGATAATCAGACTTACTTTTATTAGACTTGACCTATGTCTATCCATTGCTATGGACCACGACTGGAAATATCAGCCTCTAAACACTCCATGGTTGTGGTTAGCAGAATGTCTTCTGCCAGGCACACTCAGAATGAGGTTTTGACCAATGCAACATAAGAGCATTTCACTGCTTTCAAGGCTTCTAAGGAAGATTTCCACATTCTTGCAGCCAGTTGTCCCACAGGTGTTCTGAGTTAATATCTAGTTCAAAATCCTAAGTGGTTTCTACTACACACTTGATGTTTGGCAAAGTTACTCAGTTTGCATTGCTGCACAATTGCACCTGCAGAGCTCTGCAGCGGTAGCAAGCATTCAGATATGGCATTCAGTTTTGCTTGTCCCCGTAGGATGATACCATCTGACTGGGAATAACAGCATCTCTTTCCTCCCACCTGAGACCAGCTGATTAGAGCTTTTACCCATTCACACACGTCAACCTGAGGAGTAATTTGAACCTCTAATTATGGCACTGTGTTGAAGATTTGAGAACCAGACTTCCTTTTTTTTAGACTCGACCTATGTGCATCCATTGCTAGGGACGGCGCCTGGAAACTTCAGCCTCTAAATAATCCACGGTTGTGGTTAGCCGACTGACCTCTGCAGCACACACTCAAAATGAGGTTCTGAACCATTGAAACATAAGAGAATTTAAATTCTTTTATAGCTTCTTAGGAAGAATTCCAGATTCTTGCAGCTTTTCAGCGCACAGATGTTCCATGTTAATATCTGCTTCTAAATCTTTGGCGGTTTCTTCTACTCACCTGAAGTTTGGCAAAGTTCCTCAGTTTGCATTGCTGCACAATTGCACCTGCACAGCTCTGCAGTGGTGCAAGCATTCAGACATGGCATTCAGATTTGCTTGTCCCCATAGGACGATACAACCTGACTGGGAATAACCACATCTCATTCCTCCCACCTGATACCTGCTGATCAGAGCTTTTACCCCTTCATTGAAGTCAAGTTGAAGAGAAAGTTGAGCCTCTACTCATGGCACCGTGTTGAAGATTTGAGAATCAGACTTACTTTTTTTTGAACTTGACCTATGTCCATCCATTGCTATGAACGTCAACTGGAAATATCAGTCTCTAAATACTCCATGGTTGTGGATAGCTGAATGTCCTCTGCCGGGCACACTCAGAACAAGGTTCTGAGCCATTGTAACAGAATAGCATATTTCACAGCTTTCAAGGCTCCTTAGGAAGAATTCCAGATTCTTGCAGCTGGTTGTCCCACAGGTGTTCCGGGTTAATATCTGCTTCTAAATAC
The DNA here is from genome assembly GCF_019054845.1 of Dipodomys spectabilis. Taxonomy (NCBI): domain Eukaryota; kingdom Metazoa; phylum Chordata; class Mammalia; order Rodentia; family Heteromyidae; genus Dipodomys; species Dipodomys spectabilis. The sequence continues at coordinate 185,066 of NW_024870680.1, forward strand.
TACATGGTTTCTAGTACACACTTGAAGATTGGCAAAGTTATTCAGTTTGCATTGCTGCACAATTGCACCTGCAGAGTTCTGCAGTGGTTGCACACATTCAGACGTGGCATTCAGTTTTGCTTGTCCATGTAGGATGGTACCAGCTGACTGGGAATATCTGCTCCTCATGCCTCCCACAGGAATACTGAAGATTAGAGCTTTTACCCTTTCACTCATGTCAACCTGAGGAGTAAGTTTAACCTCTACTTAATAAACTCTGTTGAAGATTTGAGAACCAGACCCGTTTTTATTTTGGACTTGACTTATGTCCATTGCTGTGGATGACGACTGGAAATATCAGCCTCTAAACACTCCACGGTTGTGGTAGGCAGGATAACCTCTGCGGGGCACATTCAGAATGAGGTTCTGACTTCGCAAAATAAGAGCATTTCACTGCTTTCAAGGTTTCCTAGAAAGAATTCTATACTTACAGCCGTTCGGCCCACAGGTGTTTCGGGTTAATATCTTCTTCTAAATCCTACATGGCTTCTTCTACACCCCTGAAGTTTGGCAAAGGTACTCAGTTTGCATTGCTCCACAATTGAACCTGCAGAGGTCTGCAGTGGTTGCAAGCATGCAGACGTGGAATTCAGTTTTGCTTGTTCCCATAGGATGATACCAGCTGACTAGGAATAACTGCATCTCCTTTCTCCCACCTGAAACCAGCTGATTAGAGCTTTTACCCATTCACACACGGCAACCTGAGGAGTAAGTTGAGCCTCTACTTATGGCACTGTGTTGATGATTTGAGAACCAGACATGCTTTTTTGTTTTTGTTTTTTAGAGTTAAACAATGTACATCCATTACTATGAAAGGCGACTGGATATATCAGCATCTAAATACACCATGGTTGTGGTTAGCCAAATGTCTTCTGCTGCACACACTCCAAATGAGGTTCTGAGCCATTGCAACGTGAGAGCATTTAACTGGTTTCATGGCTTCTTAGGAAGAATTCCAGATTCTTGCACCCAGTCAGCCAACAGGTGTTTCCAGTACATATCTGGTTCTAAATCCTATGTCATTTCTTCTACACACCTGAAGTTTGGCAAAGTTAATCAGTTTGCATTGCTGCACAATTCCACCTGCAGAATTCGGCAGTGGTTGCACGCATTCAGACGTGGGATTCAGTTTTTCTTGTCACCATAGGATGATACCAGCTGACTGGGAATATCCAATTCTCATGTCTTCCACATGAATGCTGCTCATTAGAGCTTTTACCCTTCACTCAGGTCAACCTGAGAAATAAGTAGAATGTCTACTTATGGTACTTTATTGAAGATTTGAGAACCAGAATTGCAATTTTCTTGGAAGCGACCTACGGCCATCCATTGCTATGGACAGCGAGTGAAAATATCAGCCTCTAAATACTCCACGGTTGTGGTTAGCCAAATGACCTTGAGCAGGCACACTCAGAATGATTTTCTGAGCCATTGCAACATAACATCATTTCACTGCTTTCAAGGTTTCTTAGGAAGAATTCCAGACTCTTGCAGCCGATAGGCAAACAGTTGTTCCGTGTTAATATCTGCTTCTAAATCCTATGTGGTTTCTTCTACAACCCTGAAGTTTGGCAAAGTTACTCAGTTTGCATTGCTGCACAATTGCACCTGCACAGCTCTTCAGTGATTGCAAGCATTCAGTTTTGCTTGTCCCTGTAGGACGATACCAGCTGACTGGGAATAACCGCATCTTGTTCTTCCCACCTGAGACCTGCTGATTAGAGATTTTATGCCTTCTCTCACGTCAACCTGAGGAGTAATTTGAACCTCTAATTATGGCACTGTGTTAAAGATTTGAGAATCAGACTTCCTTTTTTTTAGACTTGACTTCTATCCATCCATTGCTATGGACGGTGACTGGAAATATCAGGCTCTAAATAATCCATGGTTGTGGTTAGCGGCATGTCCTCTACCGGGCACACTCAGAATGAGGTTCTGGGCCATTAAAATATAAGAACATTTCAATGCTTTCAAGGTTTCTTAGGAAGAATTCCAGATTCTTGCAGCCGTTTGGCCCACTGGTGTTTCGGGTTAATATCTGCTTCTAAATCCTATATGGTTTCTTCTACACTCCTGAGCCTTTCTGATTAGAGCTTTTACCCCTTCACTCACGTCATCCTGAGAAGTAAGTTCAACCTCTACTTATTGTACTGTGTTGAAGAATTGAGTATAAAACTTCCAATTTTGGGACTTGATATGTCTATCCATTGCTATGGAAAGCAATTGGAAACATCAGCCTCTAAACACCTCATGATTGTGATTAGCCGAATGACCTCTGTGAAAAACACTCAGAATGAGGGTCTGAGCCATTGAAACAAGGCATTTCACCTGAGACCTGCTGATTAGAGCTTTTACCCCTTCACTCAGGACAACCTGAGGAGTGAACCTATACTTATGGCACTGTGTTGAAGATTTTAGAACCAGACTCCCACTTTTTTTAGACTTGACCTATGTCTATCCATTGCAATGGACAGCAAATGGAAATATCTGCCTCTAAATACTCCATAGTTGTGGTTAGCCGAAAGACCTCTGCTGGGCACACTCAGAATGAGGCTCTGAGCCATGGAAACATAAGAGCATATTACTGCTTTCAAGGCTTGTTAGGAAGAATTCCAGATTCTAGCAGCCGTTCAACCCACAGGTGATCCATGTTAATATGTGCTTCTAAATCCTACGTGGTTTCTTATACACACCTGAAATTTGGCAAAGTTACTCAGTTTGCATTGCTGCAGAATTGCACCTCACAGCTCTGCTGCACTTGCAAGCATTCAGATGTGGCATGCAGTTTTGCTTGTCCCCGAAGGACGATAATAGCTGACTAGGAATAACCACATCTCGTTCCTCCCACCTGAGACCTACTGATTAGAGATTTTTCTCCTTCACTCAGGTCAACCTGAGCAATAAGTTGAACCTCTACTTATGGCACTGTGTTGAAGATTTGAAAACCAGACTTCCATTTTCTTGGAGGCTACCTTTGTCCTTCCATTGTTATGGACAGCAACTGGAAATATCACCGTGTAAATACTCCACGGTTGTGGCTCGCCTAATGACCTCTGCTGGACAAATTCAGAATGAGGTTCTGAGCCATGTCAACATAAGATCATTTCACTGCTTTCAAGGCTTCTTAGGAAGAATTCCAGATTCTTGCACCTGGTAAGCCCACAGGTGTTCCAGGATCATATCTGCTTCAAAATCCTACTTTGTTTTTTCTACACACCTGAAGTTTGGCAAAATTACTCAGTTTGCATTGCTGCACAATTGCACCTGCAGAGTTCTGCAGTGGTTGCACACGTTCAGACGTGGCATTCAGATTTGCTTGCCACCATAGGACAATACCAGCTGACTAGGAATATCCACATCCCATGTATTCCACACGAATGCTGCTGATTAGCTCTTTTATCCCTTCACTCAGGTCAACCTGAGGAGTAAGTTGAACCTCTACTTACGGCACTGTGTTGAAGATTTGAGAACCAGAAATGTGTTTTCTTGGACGCCATCTATGGCCATCCATTGCTATGGACGGCGACTGGAAATATCAGCCTCTAAATGCTCCATGGTTGTGGTTAGCCTAATGACCTCTGCCCAGCACAGTCAGAATGAGTTTCTGAGCCACTGCAACAAAACAGCATTTCACTGCTTTCAAGGCTCCTTAGGAAGAATTCCAGATTCTTCCAGCAGGTCAGCCCACAGGTGTTCCAGGTTAATATCTGGTTCAAAATCCTACACGGTTTCTAATACACACTTGAAGTTTGGCAAACTTACTCAGTTTGCATTGCTGCACAATTGCACCTGCAGAGCTCTGTGGCAGTTCCAATCATTCAGATAGGGCATTCAGTTTTGCTTGTCCCCAGATTTCAATACCAGCTGACTGAGAATATCCGCTCCTCTTTCCTCCCACATGAATGCTGCAGATTAGAGCTTTTACCCCTTCACTCACGTGAACCTCAGGAGTAAATTTAACCTCTACTTAATAAACTCTGTTGAAGATTTGAGAACAAGATCCATTTTATTTGGACTTGACCTATGTCCAGCCATTGCTATGGACGGCGACTGGAAATATCAGCCTCTAAAAACTCCATGGTTGTGGAAGGCAAGATGACCTCTGCGGGGCACACTCAGAATGAGGTCTGACTTTGCAACATAAGAACTTTTCACTGCTTTCAAGGTTTCCTAGAAAGAGTTCCAGATTCTTACAGCCATTCGGCCTACATGTGTTCCGGGTAAATATCTGCTTCTAAATGCTACATGGATTTTTCCTTACACCTGAAGTTTGGCAAAGTTACTCAGTTTGCCTTACTGCACAATTGAACCTGCAGAGGTCTGCAGCAGTTGAAAGCATTCAGAAGAGACTTTCAGTTTTACTTGTCTCTGAAGGACAATACCAGCTGATTGAGAATAACCAAATCTCCTTCCTCCCACCTAAGAACTGCTAATCATAGCTTTTACCCCTTCATTCAAGTCAAGCTGAGGAGTAATTTGAACCTCTAATTATGGCACTGTGTTATGAGCACCAGACTTCCATAGTTTTAGACTTGACTTACATACATGCATTGCTAAGGGTGGCTACTAGAAATATCAGCCTCTAAATACTCCATGGTTGTGGTTACCCAAATGTCCTCTGCTGTGCACACTCCGAATGAGGTTCTGAGTGATGACAACATAAGAGCATTTCACTGCTTTCAAGGATTCTTAGGAAGAGTTCCAGATTCTTGCACCTGGTCAGCCCACAGGTGTTCTGGGATAATAGCTACATGAAAACCCTACCTGGTTTCTTCTACACACCTGAAGTTTGGCAAAGTTACTCAGCTTGCATTGCTGCACAATTGCCACTGCACAGCTCTGCAGCAGTTGCAAGCATTCAGACATGGCATTCAGTTTTCCTTGCCCCCTCAAGATGATACCAGCTGACTGGGAATATCTGCTTCTCATTCCTCCTACGTGAGTCCTGCTAATTAGAACTTTTACCCCTTCACTCACATACACCTGAGGAGTAAGAGGAACCTCTACTTATGGCACTGTGTTGAAGATTTAAGAACCAGACTTCCATGGTTTTGTACACGACCTATGTCCATCCTTTCCTATGGCCGGGGACTGGAAATATCAGAGTGTAAATATTCCATGCTTGTGGTTAGCCGAATCCCCTCTACCAGGTGTACTCAAAATGAGGTTCTGAGCCATTGCAACATAAGAGCATTTCATTGCTTTCAAGGTTTCTTGGGCAGAATTCAAGATTATTGCAGCTGGTAGGCCCACAGGTTTTCTGGGTTAATATCTGCTTCTAAATCCTATGCGCTTTCTTTTACACACCAGAAGTTTGGCAAAGTTCCTCAGTTTGCATTGCTGCACAATTGCTCCTGCACAGCTTTGCAGTGGTTGCAAGCATTCTGACACGGCATTCAGTTTTGCTAGTCCCCGTAGGACAATACCAGCAGATTGGGAATATCGGCTTCTAGTTCCTCCCACCAGAGTCCTGATAATTATAGGTTTTACCATTCACTCACGTCAACCTGAGGAGTAAGTGACCTTATACTTATGGCACTGTGTTTGAGATTTGAGAACCAGACTTCCAATTTTTTGGACACGATCTATCTCCATCCTTTGCTTTGAATGGTGGCTGGAAATATCAGCGTGTAAATATGTCACAGTTGTAGTTAGCCAAATGACCTCTGCCTGCCACACTAAGAATGAAGTTCTGAGCCATTGCAACATAAGAGCATTTCACTGCTTTCAAGGTTTCTTAGGAAGAATTCCAGATTCTTGTAGCAGGTCGGCCCACAGGTGTTCTGGTTTAATATCTGCTTCAAAATCCTACATAGTTTCTTATACAAACCTAATGTTCTGCAAAGTTACTCAGTTTGCATTGCTGCACAATTGTACCTGAAGATCTGTGCAGCAGTTGCAAGCATTCAGACGTGGCATTCAATTTTGTTGTCCAGGTAGGATGATAGCATCTGACTTCTCGTGCCTCCCACCCGAATGCTGCTGATTAGAGTTTTACACCTTCACTTATGTCAACCTGAGGAGTAAGTTCAACCTCTACTTATGGCACTGTGTTGAAGATTTGAGAACCAGATTTCCATTTTTTTGGACTCGACCTATGTCCATCTTGAGCCATTGCAACATAAGAGCATTTCACTGCTTTCAAGGCTTCTTAGGAAGAATTCCAGATTCTTGTAGCTCATCTACCCACAGGTGTTTGGGGTAAATATCTGCTTCTAAATCCTATTTGGTTTCTTCTACACAGCTGAAGTTTGGCAAAATTAATCAGCTTGCATTACTGCACAATTGCACTTGCAGAACTCTGCAGCGGTTGCAAGCATTCAGATGTGGCATTCAGTTTTGTTTGTCCCCGTAATACAATTGTAGCTGCCTGGGAATAACCACTTCTCAATCCCCCACCAGACTCTTGCTGATTACAGCTTTTACCCCTTCACTCACGTCAACCTGAAGAGTAAGTTGAACCTCTAATTATGGCACTGTGTTGAATATTTTTGTACCAGGCTTTTTTTTTGTAGACTTAACCTATCTCCATCCATTGCTATGGATGCCGAGTGGAAATATAAGCCTCTGAATACTCAACAGTTGAGATTAGCTGAATGACCTCTTCCGGGCACACTCAGAGTGAGGTTCTGAGCCCTTGGAACAGAAGAGCATTTCAATGCTTTCAAGGCTTCTTAGGAAGAATTCCAGATTCTTGCAGCGGGTAGGCCCAAAGGTGTTCCGGGTGAATATCTCCTTCTAAATCCTACCTGGTTTCTTCTTCACACTTGGAGTTTGGCAAAGTTACCGGGTTGCAGTGCTGCACAATTTCACCTGCACAGATCTTCAGTGGTGGCTAGCATTCAGACCTGACATTCAGTTTGCTTGTCCTGGCAAGACGATACAAGCTGACTAGGAATATCCGCTGCTCGTGCCTCCCACAGGGATGCCACTGAATAGAGCTTTTCCCCCTTCAATCACGTCAACCTGAAGAGTAAGTTGAACATCTACTTATAGCACCATGTTGAAGATATGAGAACCAGACTTCTGTTTTCTTAGATGCAACTTATGGCCATCCAACACTATGGATGAGGACTGGAAATATGAGCCTCTATATACTCCACCATTGTGGTGAGCTGAATGACCTCTTCTGGGCAAACTCAGAATGAGGCTCTGAGCCATTGCAACATAACAGCATTTCATTGCTTTCGAGGCTTCTTAGGAAGTATTCCAGAATCTTGCAGCCGGTAGGCCCACAGGTGTTCCGGGTTAATATCTGCTTCTAAATCCTACATGGTTTCTTCTACACACCTGAAGTTTGGCAAAGTTACTCCATATGCATTTCTGAACAATTGCATCTGCAGAGCTCTTCAACGGTTGCAAGCATTCAGACATGGCATTCAGTTTTGCTTGACCCCAGGGGTCGATACCAGCTGACTGGTAATATCTGGTTCTCATTAATCCAAAAAGACTCCTGTTGGTTAGAGCTTTTATCCCTTTACCATGTAAACTTGAGGAGTAGCCTGAACCTCTACTTATGGCACTGTGTTGATGATTTGAGAACTAGACTTCCATTTTCTGGGACACGAACTATGGCCATCCATTGCTACGGAAAAAGATGAAATATCAACCACTAAATACTCCAGCTTTGTGTTTAACTGAAAGACCTTTGATGGATAAATTCAGAATAAGGTCCTAAGCCATGGCAAGATAACAGCAGTTCACTGTTTCAAAGCTTCTTAGGAAGAATTCTAAATTCTTGCAGCCTTTCGCGCACAAATGTTCAAGTCAATATCTGCTTCTAAATCCTACCTGTTTTCTTCTACACGCCTGAAGTTTGACAAAGTAACTAAGAATGAATTGCTTAACAATTGAAACTGCAGAGCACAGCAGGGGATGCAAGCATGCAGACCTGGCATTCAGTTTTACTGGGAACTCAGGATGCAAACGACAAGCTAGAACACTCTAAATTTGGGAGCCTTAAAACGAAATTGTTTTATTGCGCACAAGTTCTGAATGCTCTACACCTTCCAAAAAGGAGAGACAAGCCACAAAAGAGAAATAGATAACATCTTTCAGTCTCTAGAAGCTCCTGTGTGCATCCTGACAAGGTTCAAAGACACTCTCAGGTTCACCTGCCACTGGTCACAATTTTCCTTGCAATTTCGGAGAGTTGAGGAGAGTTTGGGAGTGCAGGATGCACTCAGAAATTCGAGACCTTAAAAAAAATTGTACTCTAAATCTTTCCCAAAGGAGATACCAACCGCTAAAAAGAAATAGACAGCATGTTTCTATCCCAGGCAACTCCGGTCTGCATCTAGCAGATGCAGGGCTTAAAGCCCCTTATATTATCCACAGCAACCAGTCCAAATTTTTGTTTTCCAATTCTGGGAGAGCTGATCAGTGTTAGCAAGCTCAGGATGCAAACAACAAGATAGAGCACTCCAAACTTGGGGACCTTAAAACAGTTTTAAGCCCTCCAAGTAAGAAGAGCTCTACTCCTTTCCAAAGGAGAGACAAGGCACTAAGTAGAAATGGACAGCATCATTCTATCTCAGGAAACTGCAGTCTGTATAAGAGCAGGGCTTAAAGCCCCTTACACTGTCCACAGAAACCAGTCCCAATTTGTTCCTTGCAATTCTGGGAGAGCTGACCAGTGTTAGGGTGCTCAGGCTGCAAAGGACAAGATAGAGCACTCAGAACTTGGGGACCTTAAAACAGTTTATAGGCCCTAAGTAAGGAGGGCTCTATTCCATCCCCAATGAAGCGACAAGCCTCCAAAGAGAAATTTACAGCACAGATCTTTCCCAAGAAGCTCTGAGGTACATCCTAGCAAGACTGAAAGTGCCTCATACTGTCTATAATAACAAGTCCAATTTTTTTCCTTGCAGTTCTAGGAAAGCTGAAAATTGGTTGGGAGCTCAGGATTCAAATATCAAGATAGAGCACTCAGAACTTCGGTGCCTTAAAACAGAATTGTTTTATGGTGCCCAAGTTCCTAATGCTATACACCTTCCAAAACAGAGAGACAAGCCACCAAAGAGAACTAGACCCCATCTTTCGGTCTCTAGCAGCTCCTGTGTGCATCCTGGCAGGGTTCAAAGCCCCTCTTGGTGTCACTAGCCACAGTCAAACTTTTTTCCTTGCAATTTTCGGGGAGCTGAAGAGGGTTTGGGAGCACATGATGCAAACAACAAGAAAGAGCACTCTGAATTTGGGGACCTTAAATTTAAGGTCCCCAAGTTCTGAGTGCTGTACACCTTTCCCAAAGGAGAGACAAGCCGCTAAAGAGAAATAGACAGCATCTTTCTGTCCCTGGAAACTCTGGTCTGCATCCTAGCAGGGCTTAAAGCCCTTTACACTGTCCACAATAAAACCAGTCCAGATTTTTAGCTTGCAATTCTAGGAGAGCTGATCAGTGTTAGCGATGCAAACGACAAGGTAGAGCACTCAGAACTTGGGGACCTTATAACAGTTTTAAGGCTCCCAATAAGGAGGGCACTACTCCTTCCCCAAAGGAGAGACAAGCCTCCAAAGAGAAATTGACAGCACCGTTCTTTCCCAAAAAGCTCTGCTCTGCATTCTAGCAAGACTGAAATTGCCTCATACTGTCTACAATAACAGGTCCTACTTTTTTCTTTGCAATTCTGGGAGAGCTGAAAAGTGTTTGGGAACTCAGATTGCAAAGGACAAGATAGAGCACTCAGAACTTCGGCGTCGTAAAACAATTTTTTCTGAATGCTCTGTACCTTCCCAAACGAGAGACAAGCCACTAAAGAGATATAGACAGTATTGTTTTATCCCAGACAACTGTGTACACACTTAATCCAGAAATTTATTACTCAATTCAAAACCTCTTAGAATTAAATTCCTTAATAACAGTACTACCTCTTTACACCTATATAATATTTTAAGCATTTATATTTTTAGTTTTTCACCCCTTTCTATCCCTTCCCTTCTCTCAGACTATCCCCGTTCTTCTCTAACTATTATGTATTTAGATTTGCATAATTTTAGAGTGTTTAACTTTTTAATTTTTAATTTTTGTTTTTCTATTTTTTCGTGTCTTTCTTTCTTCCTTTTTTCTCTTTTATCTCTCTCTCTACTATCATTCTATCCAATCTATTTCCCTCTTTGAGATTAGGACTTAGTTAACTTAACTCTTTGCCATTCCACATCCCTCTATTCCTAATTTTACGCACATCTCTCCCTAAAGCTAATAATTTCTGGTTTACCAAATTCTTCTTTGCTGTTTGTAGCCCATTAATACATAGTTGTTTGATGTTAAATAGTTATATCTGTTGAATTAGTTTGTATCTGCAGACTTTTGACTGTGCAACTACAGATTTTGTTTGAGCTTGCCTTAAGATAGTGTTCTAGCACAAAACGTGTTACTTTCATCACAAATGGGCAGAACAAGCCAGAAAAACACAAGAAAAATGGCAAGTCCGGATATCTCAACTCCCACTCATGATAATCAGGGGACAGAACAAATAATGAATAATCCAGAGGATAGCTCCCAAAAAGCTCTACAAATACTACTGGTAAACATGCTAAATGAGAAGATTGAAAACATGCAAAGGACTCTGTGTGAGTGTGATAGGGAGAGAGAGGAGGCAAACCAAAGGTCAATACAGGAATATTATGAGTGTGAGAAAGCCGCTCAAAGATTGATACAGGAATTGCATGAGCAGCTTGAGAACACTCAAAGAGAAATAAAGGAATGGCGTGAGCAGGCTGAGATCAGTCAAAGAGATAAACAGGAATTGCGGGAGCAGGCCGAGAACAGCCAAAGAGAAAGTCAGGAATGGAGTGAGCAGGCTGAGAACACTCAAAAAGAACTACAGGAATTGCATGAATGTGAGGAACCTAATCAAAGAGTAATACAGGATTTGAGAGAGCAGGATGAGAATACACAAAGATCAATAAAGGCATTCATGGAATCCATAAACAGAGAGCTGAAAGAAGTCAGAGAGACCACAAAGGGAATGCTTAATGGAACCCAACAGAAGGAATGGGAGTTCAAGGAAACCATAACCAATCAACTTAGTGATTTGAGAATAAACACTGAACACCAAATTAAGGAAGCAAAGAAGTTCATACAAGATCTAAAACAAAGCTCCAACAAGGAATTTGAAGCCATCAAAGCTGACCAACCAAAAGGAAAAGAAATAAAAAAACAAAGTAGAAAGTCTTGATAGTAGTTTAGACCATGCAGAAGATTGAAATTCGGGGATTGAAGACAGCCTAGATATTATAGAGAAAGAATATACAACCATCCAAGATAAATCCAAGAAATATGATAGATCTATTCAACATTTGGAACACACCATCAGAAGGCCTAATCTGATGATAATGGGTGTATAGGAGCACATAGAGACAGAAGTTAATGATCTAGGAAATTTGTTTAACAGGATCCTAGCAGAGAACTTCCAAAACATGCAAAAAGATAGGCCTATTCAGATACAAGAAGCTTTTAAAACTCCAAATAGACCATACCAGAACAGGACATCCCATTGTCACATTGTAATCCACACAGGATCAATTCAGACCAAGGAAAAGATCCTTAAAGCTGTCAAGGAGAAAAGATCAATCACCTATAAAGGGAAACCGATTAGAATCACCTCAGATTTCTCAGCAGAGACAATGAAAACAAGAAGAGCCTGGAATGATGTATGCCATGCCCTAAAGACAAACAACTATCAATCATGAAAACTGTACCCCGCTAAACTCTCCTTCATAACCGAAGGTCAAATAAAAACCTTCCATAACAAAGAAAAATTGAAACAATGTATCTGCACCAAACCAGCCCTACAAAAGATTCTCAAAGTTATCCTACTCATTGAAAACCAACAAGACCACAATAAAGGCCAAGAAACCGCCCCCAAACTGAGAATCCAAGAACCCAGTTGCCGCAGCCCCCAAGAAGGTGGATAAAGTGACAGGAACTCCCAAATACCTCTCAGTCCTATCTCTCAACATTAATGGACTTAACTCTCCATTTAAGCGACATAGACTGTCTAGTTGTATTAAAAAACAAGATCCTTCTATCTGCTGCCTTCCTGAGTCACATCTTGCCCATAAAAACGAACACATTTTCAATTTGAAAGGCTGGAACAAAATCTACCAAGCAAATGGCCCCCATAAACAGGCGGGAATTGCAATCCTAATTTCAGATAAAATAGACTTCAAATTAAAATTAGTGAGAAGAGATAAAGAAGGTCGCTACATACTAATTAAGGGATCTCTCCTTCAGGAGGATATTACAATTCTAAATATCTACTGACCAAACAACTGAGCACCCAAATTTATCCACGAAAAAATACTTTCCCTCAAATTCCATATAGATTCAAAGACATTAATTGTTGGGGACATTAACACACCACTTTCCCCACTAGATAGATCACCCTGCCAAACACTCAACAGAAAAACCGTAGATATAAACTGCATAGAACAACTAGATTTAACAGACATCTACCGAATATTTCACCCAGCAGCATCAGAATACACGTTCTTCTCAGCAGCACATGGAACATTTTCCAAAATAAACCACATTTTAGGTCACAAAGCAAACTTGTCCAAATTCAGAAACGTTGAAGTTATAACTTGCATTCTCTCAGACCACAGGGAATAAAATTAGAACTCAACACCAAAAGCCACCAAAGACAGTGCTGTAACACATGGAGGCTGAACAACACACTGCTGAATCATGAGTGGGTGATGGAAGAGATTAGAAAGGAAATTCAAATGTTCATGATATTCAACAAAAATGAACACACTAATTACCAGCTCCTCTGGGACACAGCAAAGGCAGGACTCAAGGGCAAGTTCATAGCTCTGAGTTCCTACATCAGCAAATTGGAGAGATCTGAAACCAACTATTTAATAAGAGATTGGAGCCTCTTTGAAAAACAGCAGCAAGATAAACCCCAATCCAGTAGATGGAGAGAAATAATTAAAATTAAATCAAAATTAAATGATTTCGAATCCAAAAAAAAAAAAAAAGAGAGAGAAAGAATCAACAAAACAGTGTTGGTTCTTCGAAAAAAATAACAAAATTGACAGACCCGTAGCAAATCTTATCAGAAAAAGAAGAGAACACACCAAAATAAATAAACTCAGAGATGAGAATGGAAACGTCACCATGGAAATAACCAAGATTCAGAACATTGTAAGGGACTACATCTCAAACTTTATGCTAATAAGTTTGAGAACTTGACAGAAATGGACCTTTTCCTAGCAAATATTGACATGCCAAAACTAAACCAAGATGAGTTAAACCCTCTTAACAGGCCTATATCAAGCATTGAAATAGAAATAGCAATAAGAGAACTCCCAGGTAAGAAAAGCCCAGGACCAGATGGTTTTACAGCGGGATCCTACAAGGCATTCAAACAGAGCTCACACCAATACTCCTCCAACTCTTCAATGAAATTGAAAGAGAAAGTTCACTACCGAATTCATTCTATGAAGCCATCGTAAACCTCATCCCAAAACCAGGCAGGGACTCATCAAAGAAAGAGAACTATAGACCCATTTCTTTGATGAACATTGATGCAAAACTTCTCAACAGAATTTTGGCCAATCGACTTCACCAATTCAGTCAAAAAATCATACACCACAATCAAACAGGATTCATTTCAGGGATGCAAAGCTGGTTCAATATACGCAAATCAATTAATATAATTCATCACATCAACAGGAGCAAGGATAAGAACCACATAGTTATCTCAATAGATGCAGAAAAAGCATTCGACAAGATCCAACACCCTTTCGTGATGAAGGGTCTGGAAAAATTAGGAATCCATGGAACATTCCTCAATACAATAAAGGCTGTATATGACAAACTTACAGCCAGCATTATACTTAATGGTGAAAAACTAAAGCCATTTCCTCTCAACTCAAAAACGAGACAAGGATGTCCAGGCCCTCCACTGCTCTTCAATCTAGTATTAGAATGCCTAGCTACAGCAATAAGACAAGATGCAAACATAAAGGGGATCCAAATAGGGAAAGAAGACGTAAAACTCTTCTTTAAAGAATCACAGACTCCACTCCTAAATTACTCAAGCTGATTAAAAACTTTGGCAAAGTAGCAGGGTATAAAATTAACCCTCAAAAATCAATGGTCTTTCTGTATGCCAACAATGAGAAAAGTGTGGCTGAAATCAGGAAAGCAAATCCATTCATAATAGCCCAAAAAGAAATAAAATACCTAGGAATTAACTTAACCAAAGAAGTGAAGGACCTCTATGATGAAAACTTTAAAAACCTGAAAAAGGAAACCAAAACAGAATATAGAAAATTACCAAAACTCCTATGCTCCTGGATTGGAAATATCAACATCGTGAAAATGGCAATACTTCCTAAGGCTATCTACAAAATCAATGCAATACCTATCAATATTCCAACCTCATTCTTCAAGGTAATAGAAGAGGCAATCCAAAAATTTATATGGAACAATAAAGGACCCCGAATAGCAAAAATGATCCTTAACAGAAAGAACAGTGCTGGAAGAACATCAATACCAAATTTCAAACTCTACTACAAAGCCATAGTAATCAAAACACATTGGGACTGGCAAAAAGTACAGACCTCAGGACCAATGGAATAGAATTGAAAACCCAGAAATGAACCTAAAGACCTAGAGCCATCTAATCTTCGATAACGGAGCTAAAAAATAGAATGGAAGAAAGAGAGCCTCTTCAGTAAATGGTGCTAGCAAAATCGGTTAATCACTTGTAGAAAACTGAAACTAGATCCTTATGTATCACTCTGCACCAGAATCAACTCCAAATGGATCAAAGACCTCGAAGTCAAAGCAGACACTCTGAAAACATTACAGGATGGAATAGGAGAAACGTTAGGTCTCCTTGGCAGAGGCCAAAATTTTCTTAATAGAGACCCAGAAACACAACAATCAAAGAAAGGTTGGACAAATGGGATTGCATGAAATTACAGAGCTTATGCATGGCAAAGGACATAGCTAGCAAGATCAATAGAAAGTCAACGGATTGGGAGAAGATCTTCACTAGCCATACAACAGACAAGGGTCTCATATCTAAAATATACCTGGAACTCAAAAAATTAAATCCCCCAATAACAAATCTTCAAAGAAGCAACAGCCCAATAAATAAGTGGGCTAAAGACTTAAAGAGAAACTTCTTTGAAGAGGAAAGAAAGATGGCCAAGAGGTACATGAAGAAATGCTCAACCTCTCTAGCCATAAAAGAAATGCAAATCAAAACAACATTGAGATACTACCTCACCCTAGTTTAAATGGCTATAATCAAGAACTCTAATAACAACAGATGCTGGACTCCTCCAGCATCCCTCTGTCTACAGAAGGGAACCTTACTGCATTGTTGGTGGGAGTGCAAACTTGTTCAACCATTTGGAAAGCAGCATTGAGGTTCCTCAAAAGGCTCCACATAGAGCTCCCCTATGACCCAGCAATACCACTTTTGTGTATTTACCCAAATGATCACAAACAAGACCATACTAAAACTACCAGCACAACTATGCTTATTGTGGCATTATTTACCATAGCTAAGATATGGAACCAACCCAGATGGGTTGGTTCATCAGTAGATGAATCGATCAAGAAAATGTGGTATATATACACAACAAAAGTCTATGACTCCATTAGAAAGAATGACATTGCCCCATTTGTTAAGAAATGGAAAGACTTGGAAAAAAATTATATTTAGTGGAGTAAGCCCAAAGAAATATAGTTCCCATGGTTTCGTTTATTTGAAACAACTATTATAAGTGAGTCAAGCAGAAAAGGTCACAAAAGTTGATGTTAGGGAAATGAACCCTATATGTATTCAAATGTTTTTTTTTTCTTTCATGCGATTGTTTCTAACACATTCATAAGATTATTTTTTTTGTTGCTTTGTATGTCCCTCCCCTATGATACAACCCCTGCTTTCACTGTATATGATGGTATAATTTGTGGAGGGGAAGGGAAAAAACAAATAGTTAAAACAGGAACACGGATGGATCCATTGCAACAATGAAATATACAAGAGGTTGTGTCGAAAATGAACTTTAAAATTTGGTGGAAGTGGGAGAAGGGAAGGAGGATTCAGTGGGTGGGGGGCGGAGGGAGGATGGGAATGAATGGGAAGGGGAAACAAATAAGGAGACTACAATGCTTGATAAGAAATATACTCATTATCTTGCCCATGTAATTGTAACCCCTCTGTACAGTACTTTCACAATAAAAAAAACTTCAGTGCCTTAAAACATAATTGATTTATGGCGCCCAAGTGCTGAATACTCTACAACTTCCCCATAGGAGAGACAAGCCACTAAGGAGAATTAGACAACATCGTTCTATCTGTACGCAACTGTGGTCTGAATCCTAGTAGGGCTTGTAGCCCCTTATACTGTCCAACGTAACCAGTTCCAATTTTTTCCTTGCAATTCTGGGAGAATTGACCAGTGTTTGAGAGCTCAGGATGCAAACGACAAGATAGGGCACTCACAACTTGGGGGCCCTAAATCAGTATTGTTTTATTGTGCCCAAGTTCTGAATGCTCTACACTTTCCAAAAAGGAGAGACAAGCCACCAAAGAGAAATAGACATCTTTTAGTCTCTAGCATCTCCTGTGTGCATGCAGGCAGGGTTCAAAGCCTTTCTCGGTGTCACCAGCCACAGGTAAAAATTTTTATTGCAATTTTGGGAGAGCTGAGGAGGGTTAGGGAGCTCAGGATGCAAACAACAAGATAGAGCACTGAGAACTTAGCCACATTAAAACATAATTGTTTTAGGGCGCCCAAGTTCTGAATTCTCTACACCGTTCCCAAAGGAAAGAAAAGCCATTAAAGAGAAATAGACAGCATCGTTCTATCCCAGACAACTGCGGTCAGAATCCTAGCAGGGCTTAAAGCATCTTAACCTGTCCACAGTAAACAGTCCCAATTTTTACCTTGCAATTCTGGGAGAGCTGACCAGTGTAAGTGAGCTCAGGATGAAAACGACAAGGTAGAGCACTCAGAATTTGGGGACCTTAAAACAGTTTAAAGGCTCCCAAGTAAGGAGGGCTCTACTCCTTCCACAAAAGATAATCAAGCCTCCAAAGAGAAATTGACAGCATCGATCTTTCCCAAGAAGCTCTGCTATGCATCCTAGCAAGACTGAAAGTGCCTCCTACTGTCTACAATAACAGGTCCATTTTTTATCATTGCAATTCTGGGAGAGCTGAAAAGTGTTTGGGAGCTCAGGATGCAAAGGACAATTTAGAGCACTCAAAACTTCGGCGCCTTCAAACATAATTGTTTTGCAGCGCCCATGTTCTGAGTACTCTACACCTTCCCCTATAGGAAGGAGCTAAACCTCCAAAGTGAAATTGATACCATCTTTCTCTCCCCATCAGCTCCTATGTGCATTGTAGTATTACAGAAAGCCCCTAACACTCTCCTCTCGAATATGTCCAGTTATTTTCCTCACAATTAAGAGAGAGCTGACTAATGTTTGGACTGGACCTCAGGATGTAAATGGCAAGATAGAGCACTCAGAACTTGGGGGCCTGAAAACAAGTTCTGCGTGCTCTACACCTTCCCCAAAGGAGACTGGAGCAAACAAAGAGAAATAGATAGTATCTTTGTGTCCCCAACAGCTCTTGTGTGCATCCTCGCAAGTCTCAACACCTTTTCACTGTCCACAGCCTCAGGTCTAAATTTTTTCCTTGCAATTCTGGAAGAGCTGAGGAGGGTTTGGGAGTGCAGGATGCAAATGACAAGATAGAGCACTCAGAACTTGGAGGCCTTAAAATAGAATTTTTTCATGGTGCCCAATAGTACACCTTCCCCAAAGGAGACACAAGCCACCGATTAGAAATAGACAGCATCTTTCTATCCCAGGCAACTCCGGTCTGCATCCTAGCAGGACTTAAAGCCCCTTATACTGTCCACAGTAACCAGTCCAATTTTTTTTCTTCCAATTCTTGGAGAGCTGACCAGTGTTCCCAGCTGCTCCTGTTTACATCCTAACAGGGATCAAAGGACCCTTGCTGTCCACACTCACATGTTGAAATTTATTCCTCGCAATTTTGGTAGAGCTGAAGGGTATTTGGGAACTCAGGATTCAAACAACAAGATAGAGCACTCAAGATTTGGGGGCCTTAAAACAAGTTCTTAATGCTCTACACAAGAATCCAAAGAGAAATAGACAGCATCTGTGTGTCCTCAGCAGCTCCTGTGTGCTTTCTAGCAGGGCTCAATCACCTTTTCACTGTCCTCAGCCACAGGTAGAAATTTTTTCCTTGCAATTCTGGGAGAGCTGAGGAGCATTTGGGAGGTCAAGATGCAAACGACAAGATAGAGCACTCAGAACTTGGATGCCTGAAATAAAATTGTTTATAGGCCAAGAATTCTGAGTGCTCTATTCCTTCCTAAGGAGAGACAAGCTTCCAAAGAGAAATTGACATATCTTTCTGTCCCCAACAGCACCTGTGTACATTGCAGCAGGACTGAAATCCCCTCACATTATCTTCTGTAACATGTCCTAATATTTTCCTCCCAATTGGAGAAGAGCTGACAAATATTTAGGAGCTCAGCATGCAAACAACAAGATAGAGCACTCAGAACTTGGGTGACATAAAACAAAATTGTTTTAAGGCCCCCAAGTTCTGTGTGGCTCTACATTTTCCCCAAAGAAGAGAAAATCCACCATATAAAAATACACAGCATCTTTCTATCCCAAGAACCTCCAGTCTGCATCCTAGTGGGGATTCTGTTTTAAGGCTCCCAATTCCTGACTGCTCTACACTTTCCCGAGAGGAGAGACAAGCCTCCAAAGTGAAATTGATACCATCTTTCTGTCCCCAGCATCTCTTTGTGCATGGTAGTTGTACAGAAAGCCCCTAAAACTCTTGACTGTAATATGCCCAATTATTTTCCTCGCAATTCAGAGAGAGCTGAGGAATGTTTGGACCTCAGGCTGTAAACAACAAGATACAACACTCCAAACCTCGGGGCCTTGAAACAAGTTCTGAGTGGTCTACACCTTCCCCAAGGGAGAAACAAGCATCCAAAAAGAAATAGACAGCATCATTCTGATACCAGCACAACATGTGTGCATCCTTGCTGGGCAGAAAGCCCCTTACACTGTCTAACTTATCAGGTCCCATTTTTTTCCTAGCAATTCTGGGAGACGTGATCAGTGTTAGGGAGCTCAGAATGCAAATGACAAGATAGAGCACTCAGAACTTGGGGGCCTTTACAAATTTGTTTTAAGGCCCCCAAGTTCTGAGTGCTCTACTCCTTCTCCAAAGGAGACACAAGCCGCCAAAAAGAAATTGACAGCATCGTTCTTTCCCAAACAGCTCAGGTCTGCATCCTAGCTGGACTGAAAGGACCTCATACTGTCTACAGTAACAGGTCCAAATTTTTAACTTGCAATTCTGGGAGAGCTGACGAGTGTTTGGTAGTTCTGGATGCAAATGACAAGATACAGAACAAGCAACTTGGGGGCCTACAAAAAATTGTTTTATGGCCCCCAATTTCTGAGGTCTCTACTCCTTCCATAAAGGACAGACAAGACACCAAAGAGAAATAGACAGGATCTTTCCATCTCAACCATCCATCAGCTGTGTGTATCGTAGCACCGATGAAAGCCCTTCTCACTGTCCACAGCCACAGGTCCAATTTTATTTCTGCCCAATTCTCGGAGAGCTGGATGGAAATGATGAGATAGAACACTAGTTACTTGGGAGCCTTAAAAAATTTTTGTTTGAAGGCCCCCAAGTTCTGAGTGCTCTACTCCTTCCCCTTAGGACAGAGAAGCCACCAAAAAGAAATAGACAGAATCTTTCTGTCACAATCAGCTCCTATGCGCATCCTAGCAACCATGAAAGGCGCTTACACACAGGTGAAAGCATGGTTGTGATGAGGATGGAGGCCTAAGTTGGGCCTCAGTGTGCCAAAGTACACGTTAGGCTGTAGACCTAGATTCTACATGCATAATCCTGAAACTGGTACATTTTCTCCTCAAAGTGTTTACAGGCAGAGGCAGGCAATAAGGCAACAAATGCTAGGTATCCAGGTGCCTACTATTCCACAAGTTGGACCTGATATGTCTGACATGGAAAGAACAGTTTAGGTATTGCTTTCATCTTCCCTCCAAAGATCCTTATGAGAATGTTGACAGGACTCCAGTCTAAAGGAACTGATTGGCTTCTGAGGTATAAAATGGATACATAGTGTGGAATTGCTTCCCTAGCCTGTAGAGCTCTGAACACAATACCACTGGAATTCACCAAAGGAAACTGAAATACATTGGAATGCCTTATAAAATGTCTGCAAGGTGTATATAATGAAAATATAAACATGAGTCACACATCCCCTCACCCCCTAACCACCACATCCTATGCAGGACATAACTGAAGGCTCAGTAAAGACTCAGTGCTGAGGATACAGGCCTGGGATGGGCCTAGTGTTGCCAAGGTTGTGCTGACAGGTACCAAGTTACCCAGCAGTAATACTTTGGTCCCCAAAGGAGAGACCAGTCACCAAAAAGAAATTGTCAGCATCGTTCTTTCCCAAACAGCTCAGGTCTGCATCCTAGCTGGACTGAAAGAACCTCATACTGTCTACAGTAACAGGTCCAAATTTTTAACTTGCAATTCTGGGAGAGCTGATGAGTGTTTGGTAGCTCTGGATGCAAAGGACAAGATAGAGAACAAGAAACTTGGGGGCCTACAAAGATTGTTTTATGGCCCCCAATTTCTGAGGGCTCTACTCTTTCCCTAAAGGAAAGACAAGCCACCAAAGAGAAATAGACAACATCTTTCCATCTCAACCATCAGCTGTATGCATCATAGCACCACTGCAGACTTTGTGATTTAGAGATCTGTGTTCACAGCTCTGCAGTCCAGCAGTATGGAATCAGTGCCTTCTGGGCCACATTCCCTCAGGAGGTACAAGGCAATGTGTGTTCTAGGTCTTCTCTAAGCTGCTGAACTTGTGAGAGCAGAAGGAAGTCTGCAGAGGATGATCCCTGGGTGCATTTCTGGGACCCAATTCCCCCCTTTTATGGGCACAGTAACAACAGGAACTGGAGTTGATCTCCTGCCAAGAGCTCATTTCCACATTCATAGGTAGGTGATGAGAGCATCCATATATGAACTTTGGGAACACAACCCATTACAATCTTCCTGCCTCTGGCAACAGCCTCTACTTCCCTGTTGACCTCGTGGCTCCTCTGAGGCCCCATCTCCTTCTTGGCACACAGCAGATCACTGCTAAGAAATCAGGCAGGAACCACTGGGGCCTGGCAAATGCATTCTCCACAGACCTGTCACACCCTAATTCTCTATGTTCTCCAAAGCAAGATTTGTTGAGGTCCACTCAACACATCCTCATACACCCAGGTCATACACCCAGATCCAGCACTCACCATTCCAAGCTTCTGAACTCTTCCCATTTTCTCATTGCAGCACCTGAAGTCAATGGAAGTCTCTGTAGAACAAAGGATCAGCATCCTGCAGCCTCTCCACTGCTGAGTGGTATCTGGAGTATGGCTGAGAAGAAAAAGCCATCTATACCACACTGTCTGCTCCCACCTTCTGCCACCATCCCAACTACTCCTAATGAGACAGATCTCAGGCCAGGCCTGAGGCAGTGATGGTTTACTTATAATAATGCTGCAAGTGAGAGATTCCTCCAGTCACAAAGAAAGATAACAAAGGAGTTTTATTATTGGGTCTGCAACTGTCCTGTCCTGAGCTCTGTCAGAACTAGGAGCATCTGCAACCTACAAGGGGCAGACTTTCGTTTTTCTCTTTTCCCATCTTTCCCACAGGTGTCAGCTCTCTGCAGGCCCTTCAACTCCCCTCCAGTCTCTTCAGCTGTCTGCTGGCCTCTCTGCCTCTCAATTGCCATGCTGGTCTCAGAAGCCCCTCCCCCTGCCCATCAGCAAAGCCTCTCAGGCTTCAGAAGCTCCTTTGCCACCTGGTTCTCAGCCGAGTCCTGCCAGCCTCTGCACCGGCCCCCCAGCAAGATATACCTCTCTTGGAGTTCTGTCTTCTGGGTCTAAGTCTCCCTTCCGATGCCTCTCCCTGCGCTTTCCTTTTCCTTCTCTCTACACCCGGAACTCGGCCCTGCTATATGGTGGCCCAACCCCCTATCCAGCAGCACCACCCCTTATCTGGTGACCATCCCACTATGCACCAGCGGTACATTTCCAGCGGCCTGTCCCCCTATCCAGTGGCCCACCACTACCCACAGCCACAGCTCCACCTCCTATCCAGAGGCCTGCTCCTCTACCCAGGGGTATGTCCCAATATCCGGCAGCCCTGCTGGCCTATTCGGTGACCTGCCCTCTGTGGGGTGGCACCAAGCCCTATGTGGCAGCCCCACCCCCATCTTGCTGGGTCATAAGGGAGCTCTATGTGGAGTCTTTTGAGGAACCTCCATACTACTCTCCAAAGTAGTTGAACAAGTTTACACTCCTATCAACAATGCAGTAAGGTTCCCTTCTTTCCACATCCCCTCCAGCATCTGTTGTTATTAGAGTTCTTAATTATAGCCATTCTAACTGGGGTGAGGTGGAATTTCAATGTTGTTTTGATTTGCATTTCTTTTATGGCTAGAGAGGTTCAGCATTTCTTCATGTATCTATTGGCCATCCTTCTTTCCTCTTCAGAGAAGTTTCTCTTTAAGTCTTTAGCCCCCTTATTTATTGGGCAGTTGTTTCTTTGAGGATTTAATTTTTTGAGTTCCAGGTATATTTTAGATATGAGACCCTTGTCTGTGGTATGGCTAGTGAAGATCTACTCCCAATCCGTGGGCTTTCTACTGATCTTGCTAGCAATGCCCTTTGACATGCATAAGCTCTGTAATTTCATGCAATCCCATTTGTCCAACCTTTCTTTGATTGTTGTGTTTCTGGGTCTCTATTAAGAAAATTTTGACCTGTGCAAAGGAGACCTAGTTTATCCCCTATTCCTGTAATGTTTTCAGAATGTCTTCTTAGACTCCAAGGTCTTTGATCCATTTGGAGTTGGTTCTGGTGCAGGGTGACATATAAGGATCTAGCTTCGGTTTTCTACAAGTAGTTAACCAATTTTGCCAACACCATTTACTAAAGAGGCTCTCTTTCTTCCATTCTATTTTTTTAGCTCCCTTATCAAAGATTAGATGGCTATAGGGCTTTAGGTTCATTTCTGGGTTTTCAATTCTATTCCATTGGTCCTGAGGTCTGTTCTTTTGCCAGTCCCAATGTGTTTTGATTACTATGGCTTTGTAGTAGAGTTTGAAATTTGGTATTGATACTCCTTCAGCTCTGTTCTTTCTGTTGAGGATCATTTTTGCTATTCGGGGTCTTTTATTGTTCCACATGAACTTTTGGATTGCTTCTTCTATTTCCTTGAAGAATGAGGTTGGAATATTGATAGGCATTGCATTGAATTTGTAGATAGCCTTGGGAAGTATTGCCATTTTCACAATGTTGATATTTCCAATCCAGGAGCATGGGAGTTTTTGCCACTTTCTAAGTTCCATTTTGATTTCCTTTTTTAGGTATTTACATGCTGATATTTCCAGTTGCTGTCCATTGCAGTGGAAAGACATATGTGACATCCAAGAAAACGGAAGTCTGGTTCTGAAATCTACAACACAGTCACATAAGGAGACATTCAACTTACTCCTCAGGTTGACTTGAGTGAAGGGGTAAAAGCTATAATAAGAAGGAGATAGGTGGGAGGAAGGAGAAGCAGATATTTCTGGTCAGCTAGTATCATCCTACGGGGACAAGCAAAACTGAATGCCACTTCTGAATGCTTGGAACCACTGCAGAGCTCTGCAGGTGCAATTGTGCAACAATACAAACTGAGTAAGTTTGCAAAACTTCAGTGTGTAGAAGAAACCATAAGTGATTTAGAAGCAGATATTAACCAAGAACACCCGAAGGCCTACCAGCTGCAAGAATTAGAAAATTCTCCTCAGAAGCCTTGAAAGGAGTGAAATGTTCTTATGTTGCAATGGCTCAGAACCTCAATCTGAGTGTGCCAGGCAGAGGTCATTGGGCTAACCACAACCGTGGAGCATTTAGACGCTGACATTTCCATTTGCCATCCATAGCAATGGATGGATATAGGTCAAGTCTAAAAAAAAGGAACTCTGGTTCTCAAATCTTCAACACAGTGCCATAAGTATAGGTTCAACTTCCTCCTCAGGTTGTCTTGAGTGAAGGGGTAAAAGCTCTAATCATTAGGTATTAGGTGGGAGGAAAGAGATGCGGTCATTCCCAGTCAGTGTGTATCCTCCTACTGGGACAAGCAAAACTGAATGCCATGTCTGAATGATTGCAACCACTGTAGAGCTCTACAGGTGCAATTGGGCAGCCATGCAAACTGAGTAACTTTCCCAAACTTCAGTTATATCGAAGAACCCAGGTACGATTTAGAAGTAGATATTATCCTGGAACCACTTTGAACTGACTGGTTGCAAGAATCAGGAAATTTCCTAA
Organism: Dipodomys spectabilis; assembly: GCF_019054845.1. Lineage (NCBI taxonomy): Eukaryota > Metazoa > Chordata > Mammalia > Rodentia > Heteromyidae > Dipodomys > Dipodomys spectabilis. The sequence goes on from NW_024870680.1 coordinate 209,562, forward strand.
GAAGCCTTGAATGTAGTGAAATGCTCTTTTGTTGGAATGGCTCAGAACCTCATTCTGAGCATGCCTGGCAGAGGCCTTTCGGCTAACCACAACCATGGACTATTTAGAGGCTGATATTTCCAGTTACTGTCCATAGGAATGGATGTTCATATGTCACATCCAAAAAAAATGGAAGTCCGGTTCCCAAATCTTCAACATAGTGCCATCAGTAGAAGTTCAAGTTAATCCTCAGGTTGACTCGAGTGAAGGGGCAAAAGTTATAATAAGCAGTTCAGTGGGAGGAACAAGAAGAGGTTATTCACAGCCATCTGGTATTGTCCTATGGGGGCAAGCAAAACTGAATGTGGAGTCTGAATGCTTGTAACCACTGCAGAGCTCTATAGGTGCACTTGTGCAGCAATGCAAAATGAGTAACTTTGCCAAACTTCAGGTGTATAGAAGGAACCATATAGGATTTAGAAGCAGATATTAACCCCGAACAGCTGTGGGCTGATGGGCTGCAAGAATCTAGAATTTTTCCTAAGAAGCTTTGAAAGTAGTAAAATGCTCTTATGTTGTAATGGCTCAGAACCTCATTCTGAGTGGGCCCAGCAGATAGCATTTGGCTAACCACAACTGTGGAATATTTAGAGGCTGAATTTTCCAGTCGCTGTCCATAGCAATGGATGGACATAGGATGCGTCCAAGAAAACAGAAGTGGGCTGGGAAGGTGGCTTAGTTGTAGAGCACTTCCCTTGCATTCTTGTGGCCCTGGGTTCTATTACTCATCAAAACACAAACAGAAAAAAAGCTGGAAGTGGCCCTGTGGTTCAAGAGGTACAGTGCTAGCCTTGAGCTATAGAGCTTAGGGAGAGGGCCACGGCCCAGAGTCCAGGCCCCATGACTGGACCCAAAAGGAAAAAAGAAAAAAGAAAAGGGATGTTTTCTCAAATCTTCAACACATTGCCATAAGCAGTAGTTCAACTTACTCCTCAGGTTGATGTGAGTGTTGGGGTAAAAGCTCTAATCATCAACATTTGTGGGGGAGGCACAAGAAGCGGATAATCCCAGTCAGCTGTTATTGTTATTGTTATATTGTACTGTTATTACGGGGACAAGGAAAACTGAATATCACATTTGAATTCTTGTAACCACTGCAGAGCTCTGGAGGTGCAATTGTGCAGCAATGCAAACTCAGTAACTTTGCCAAACTTCAGTTGTGTAGAAGAACCACAAAGGATTTAGAAGCTGATATTAACCCAGAACACTTGTGGGCCAACCGGCTGCAAGAATCTGGAATTTTTCCTAAGAAGCCTTGAAAGCAGTGAAATTCTCTTATGTTGCAATGGCTCAGAATCTCATTCTGAGTTTGCCCGGCAGAGTGCATTTGGCTAACCACAACACTGGAGTATTTAGAGGCTGATATTTCCTTTCATACTCAATAGCAATGGATGGCCATAGGTAGAGTCCAAGAAAATGGAAGTGGGTTGGGAAGGTGGTTCAGTGATAGAGTGCTCCCCTTGCATGCTTGAGGCCATGGGTTCTTTTCCTCAGCACCACATAAGGAGAAAAAAAGCTGGGAGTGACACTGTGGCTCAAGTTGTAGAGTGCTAGCCTAGAGCTGAAGAGCTGAGGAAGAGCACTCTGGCCCTGAGTCCAGGCCCCATGACTGGACACACACACAAAAAAAGAAAAAGGAAGTCTGATTCTCAAATCTTCAACACAGTGCCATAAGTAGAGGTTCAACTTACTCCACAGATTGACGTGAGTGAAGGGGTAAAAACTCTAATAAGCTGAACTCAGGTGGAAGGAATGAGAAGCGGATATTCCCAGTCAGCTGGTATTGTCCTATGGGGAAAAGCAAAACTGAATGCCACGTCTGAATGCTTGCTACTGCTGCAGAGCTCCGCAGGTAAAATTGTTCAGCAATGCAAACTCGGTAACTTTGCCAGACTTCAAGTGTGTAGAAGAAACCAGGTAGGATTTAGAAGCAGATATTAACCCTGAACACCTGTCCTCCGAATGGCTGCAAGAATCTGGAATTCTTCCTAAGAATTCTTGAAAGCAGTGCAATGCACTTATGTTGGAATGGCTCAAAACGTCATTCTGAGTGTGCCTGGCAGAGTTCATTCAGCTAACCACAACCTTGGAGTAGTTAGAGGCTAATATTTCCACTCGCCCTCCATAGCAATGTAAGGACATATGTCAAGTCCAAAAACACAAAAGTCTGGTTCTCAAATCTTCAACACAGTGCCATAAGTAGAAGTTCAACTACTCTTCAGGTTGACATGAGTAAAGGGGTCAAAGCTCTAATCAGCAGTGTTCGTGTGGGAGGAACGAGAAGCAGATATTCCCAGTCAGCTGATATCATCCTATGGGGACAAGCAAAACTGAATGTCAAGTCTGAATGCTTGCAACCGCTGCAGAGCTCTGCAGGTGCAATTGTGCAGCAATGCAAACTTAGTAACTGTTCCAAACTTCAGGTGTGTAGAAGAAACCACTCAGGATTTAGAAGCAGATATTTCCCAGAACACCTGTGGGCCTACCAGCTGCAAGAATCTGGGTTTCTATCTAAGAAGCCTTGAAAAGAGTGAAATGCCCTTATGTTGCTCAGAACCTCATTCTGAGTGTGCCCTGCACAGGTCATTTGGATAAACACAACTGTGGAGTACTTAGAGGTTGCTATTTCCAGTAGCCTTCCATAGCAATGGATGGACATAGATTGCATCTATATAAATGAAAATCTAATTCTCAATGCTTCAACACAGTGTCATAAGTTGAGGTTCAACTTACTGCTCAGATTGACCCGAGTGAAGGGGTAAAAGCTCTAATGAGCAGGACCCAAGTGAGTGGAATGAGAAGCGGATATTCCCAGTCAGCTGGTATTGTCCCATCAGGAAAAGCAAAACTGAATGCCACTTCTGAATGATTGCAACCGCTGCAGAGCTCTGCAGGAGGAATTGTGCAGCAATATATACTGAGTAACTTTGCAAAAGTTCAGGTGTGTAGAAGAAACCATGTAGGATTTAGAAGCAGATATTAACCAGGGACACTTGTGGGCCTACAGGCTGCAATAATCTGGAATTCTTCCTAAGAAGACTTGAAAGCAGTGAAAGACTGGTTTATTTCCATGGCTCAGAACCTCAATCTGAGTGTGCCCGGCAGAGGTCATTCAGATAACATCAACCCTGGATTATTTACACGGTGATATTTGCATTTGCCGTCCATAACAATGGATTATCATAGGATACGTCCAAGAAAACGGAAGTCTGGTTATCAAATCTTCAACACAATGCCATAAGTAGAGGTTCAACTTTCTCCCCTCTTTGATGTGAATGAAAGGGTAAAAGCTCTAATCTGCAGGTGTCAGGTGGGAGCAACAAGAAGCAGATATTCCCAGTCAGCTGGAATCCTCCTATGGGGACAAGCAAAAATGACTGCTATACCTGAATGCTTAAAACCGCTGGAGAGCTCTGAAAGTTCAATTGTGCAGTAATGCAAATTGAATAAATTCGCCAAACATCAAGTTTGTAGAAGAAACCACGAAGGATTTAGAAGCAGATATTAACCTGGAACACCTGTGGGCTGACCGGCTACAAGAATCTGGAATTCTTCTTTAAAAGCCTTGAAAGTAGTGAAATGCTGTTATTTTGCCATTGCTCAGAATCTCATCTGAGTTTGCCTGGCAGAGGTTATTTGGTTAACAACAACCATGGGGTATTCACATGCAGACATTACCAGTAGGTATCCATAGCTATGAATGGCCATAGATTGCATCAAAAAAAAAACGGAAGTCTGGTCCTCAAATCTTCAACACAGTGCCATAAGTAGAGGTTCAACTTACTCCTCAGGTTGACGTGAGTGAAGGCTTAAAAGCTCTAATCAGCAGGAGTCAGTTGGGAGGAATGAGAAGGAGATATTCCCAGTCAGCTAGTATCGTCCTAAGGGGACAGGATAACTGAATGCCACGTCTGAATGCTTGTAAGTGCTGCAGGGCTCTGTAGGTGTAACTGTGTAGCAATGCAAATGGAGTAACTTTGCCACACTTCAGGTGTGTAGAAGAACCCTCGGAGGATTTAGCAGCAGATAGTAACCCGGAATACCTGTTGGCCTACCGGCTGCAAGGATTTGGATTTCTTCCTAAGAAGCCTTGAAAGCAGTGAAATGCTGTTTTGTTTCATGGTAAAGAACCTCATTCTCAGTTTTCCTGGGTGAGGTATCCATCTAACACCAACCCTCAAGTATTTAGAGACTGATATTTCCAATCGCCCTTCATAGCAAGGCATGTGCATAGGTCACGTCCAAACAACGATAGTCTGGTTCTCAAATATTCAACAGTGTGCCATAAGTAGAACTTCAACATACTCCTCAGGTTGACTTCAGTGAAAGGGTAAAAGTTCTAATCAGCAGGAGTCAGTTGGGAGGAATGACAAGCAGATGTTTCCAGTCAGCTGGTATCATCCTACCAGGTCAGGCAAAACTGAATGCCATGTTTGAATACTTGCAACCACTGCAGAGCTCTGGAGGTGCAATTGTGTAGAAATGCAAATGGAATAACTTTCCCAAACTTCAGGTGTGTAGAAGAAACAACGTAGGATTTAGAAGCAGATATTAACTCGGAACACATTTTTGCCTACTGGCTACAAGAATCTGGAATTTGTCCTAAGAAGCCTTGAAAGCATGAAATGCTGTTATGTTGAAATGGCTCAGAACCTCATTCTGAGTGCACCCGGCAGAGGTCGTCCGGCTAACCACAACCATAGAGTACTTATATGCTGATAGTTCCAGTCGTAGTCCATAGCAATGGATGGCCATAGGTCTCGTCCAAAGTACCGGAAATCTGGTTTTCAAATATTCAACACAGTGCCATGAATAGAGGTTCAATTTACTCCTCAGGTTGACATGAATGAAGGGGTAAAAACTCTAATCAGCAGGAGGCAGGTGGGAGGAACCAGAAGCGGATATTTCCAGTCAGCCAGTATCATCCTTCGGAGACAAGCAATACTTAATGCCATGTCTGAATACTTGGAACCACTGGAGAGCTCTTCAGGTACAATTGTGCAGCAATGCAATCTGAGTAAGTTTTCCAAACTTGTTGTGTAGAAGAGACCATGTAGGATTAAGAAGCAGATATTAACCCGGAACACGTTTGGGTCTACCTGCTGCAAGATTTTGGAATTCTTCCTAAGAAGCATTGAAAGCATTGAAAAGCACTTATGTTGCTATGTCTCAGAACATCATTCTGAGTGTGCCTGGCACAGGTTATTCGACTAACAACAACCATGGAGTGTTCACATGCTGATATTTCCAGTAGCTGGCCAAAACAATGGATGCACATAGTTGGCGACCAAAAAACTGAAGTCTGGTCCTCAAATCATCAACACAGTGCCATAAGTAGAAGTTCAACTTACTCCTCAGGTTGACGTGAGTGAAGGGTTAAAAGCTCTAATCAGCAGGAGCCAGTTGGGAGGAACAAGAAGCAGATATTCCCAGTCAGCTGGTATCATCCTATGGGGACAAGGAAAACTGAATGCTACGTCTGAATGCTAGTAAGCGCTGCAGTGCTCTGCAGGTGCAATTGTGCAGCAATGCAAACGGAGTAACTCTGACAAACTTCAGGTGTGTAGAAGAAACATCATAGGATTTAGCAGCAGATAGTAACCCGGAATACCTATAGGCCTAACTAGGATCTGGATTTCCTCCTAAGAAGCCTTGAAAGCAGTGAAATGCTGTTTTGTTGCTCTGGTTCAGAACCTCATTCTGAGTTTGCACGGCAGAGGTATTCGGCTAACACCAACCCTCAAGTATTTAGAGACTGATATTTCCAATTGCTGTTCGTAGCAATGCGTGGGAATAGGTCGAGTCCAAAAAACTGAAGTCTGGTTCTCAAATCTTCAACACAGTGCAATAAGGAGAACTTCAAAGTACTCCTCACGTGACTTGAGTAAAATGGTAAAAGCTCTAGTCAGCAGGAGTCAGGTGGGAGTAACAAGAAGGGGATAGTCAGTTGGTATCCTCCTTTGGGGACAAACAAGCAAAACTTAATGCCATGTCTAAATACTTGCAACCGCTGGAGAGCTCTTCAGTTGCAATTGTGCACCAATGCAAATGGAGTAACTTTGCCAAACTTCAGGTTTGTAGACGACACTACGTAGGATTTAGAAGCAGATATTAACCCGGAACACCTGTGAGCCTTCCAGCTGCAAGGATCTGTAATTCTTCCTAAGAAGTCTTGAAAGCAGTGAAAGGCTATTATATTTCCATTCCTCAGAATCTCATTCTGAGTGCTCCCAGCAAAGATCATTCTGCCTAACACAACCGTGGATTATTTAGAGGCTATTTCAAGTCGGTCCAAAGCAATGCATGGACACAGATCGCGTCCAAAAAAACGGAAGTTTGGTTCTCAAATTTTCAACACAGTGCCATAAGTAGAGTTTCTACTTACTCTCCAGGTTGTGGTGAGTGAAGGAGTAAAAGTTCTGTTCGGCAGGAATCATGTGGGAGGAATGAGACGCGAAAATTCCCAATAAGCTGGTATCGTCCTATGGGGACAAGAAAAACTGAATGCCACATCTGAATGCTTCGAACCGCTGCAGAGCTCTGCAGGTGCAATTGTGCGACAATGCAAACTAAATAGCTTTGCCAAACTTCAGGTGTGTAGAAGAAACCATGTAAGCTGTAGGTGCTGATATTAACCCCGAATACTTGTGGGTCTACTGGCTGCAAGAATCTGGACTTCTTCCTAAGAAGCCTTGAAAGCAGTGAAATGCTCTTATGTTTAAATGGCTCAGAACCTCATTCTGAGTGCACCCGGCAGAGGTATTTCCGCTAATAACAACCGTTGATTGTTTAGAGTCTGTTATTTCCATTCGCTGTTCAAAGCAATGAATGGCCATAGATCTTGACAAACAAACAGAAGTCTGCTTCTCAACTCTTCAACACAGTGCCATTGTACAGGTTGAAATTACTCCTCAGGTTGACATGAGTGGAGGAGTAAAAGCTCTAATAAGCAGGACTCATGTGGGAGGAATAGGAAGCGGATATTTTCACTCAGCTGGTATCATCCTAACAGGTCAGGCAAAACTGAATGCCCCATTTGAATATTTGCAGCCGCTGCAGAAATCTGCAGTTGCAATTGTGCAGAAATGCAAACGGAGTAACTTTGCCAAACTTCAGGTGTGTAAAAGAAACCATGTAGGATTTAGAAGCAGATATTAACTAGGAACACCTTTTGGAATACCGGCTGCAAGTATCTGGAATTATCTAAGAAGCCTTGAAAGCAGTGAAATGCTGATATATTGCCATGGCTCAGAAACTCATTCTCAGTGTGCCTGGCAGAGGACATTCGGCTAACATCAACCATGGAGTATTTACACGCTGATATTTCTAGTTGCCCTACATAGCAATGGATGGACAAAGGATACATAAAAAAATGGAATCTGGTTCTCAAATCATCAACACAGTGCCATAAGTAGAGGTTCAACTTACGCTTCAGGTTGAAAATTGTGCAGAGTTAAATGCTCTAATCAGCAGGAATCAGGAGGGAGGTATGTGAAGCATATATTTCCAGTCAGCTGGTATCGACTTCTGGTAACAAGAAAACAGAATGCCTGGTCTGAATGCTTGCAACTTCTGCAGAGCTCTGCAGGTGCAATTGTGCAACAATGCAAACTGAGTAACTTTGCCAAACTTTAGGTGTGTAGAAAAAACCACGTAGGATATAGAAGCAGATATTAACCTGGAACACCTGTGAGCCTGCCAGCTGCAAAAATCTGGAATTCTTCCTAAGAAGCCTTGACAACATTGAAATGCTGGTTTATTTCCATGACTCAGAACCTCATTCTGAGTGTGCTCGGCAGAGGTCATTCGGCTAACATCAACTGTGGAGTATTTACATGATGATATTTCTAGTTGCCCTACATAGCAATGGATGGATAAGGATACGTCGTAGAAAACCGAAGTCTGGTTCTCAAATCTTCAACAGTGCCATAAGTAGAGGTTCAACTTACTCCTCAGGTTGATATGAATGAAAGGTAAAAGCTGTAATCAGCAGGAATCAGTTGGGAGGAATGAGAAGCAAATATTATCAGTCAGCTGGAATCTTCCTACGGAGACAAGCAAAAATGAATGCCATGTCTGAATGCTTGAAACAGCTTCAGAGTTTTGCAGATACAATTGTGCAGCAATGTGAATTGTGTAAATCTGCCAAACTTCAAGTGTGCAGAAGAAGCCAGGAAGGATTTAGAAGCAGATATTAACCCGGAATACCTGTGAGCTGAACGGCTGCAAGAGTCTGGAATTCTTCCTAAAAACACTTGACAGTAGTGAAATGTTATTTTGCCTTGGCTCAGAATCTCATCTGAGTGTGCCCTGAAAGGTCATTCGGCTAACAACCATGGAATATTTAGAGGCTGATATTTCCATTCGCTGTTCAAAGCTATGAATGGCCATAGATCACGACCAAAACAAAAACAAAAAATGGAAATCTGCCTCTCAAATCTTCAACACATTGCCAAAAGTACAGGGTCAAATTACTCCTCGGGTTGACATGAGTAAAATGGTAAAAGCTGTAATAAGCAGAACTCAAGTGGGAGGAATAGGAAGTGGATATTTCCACTTAGCTGGTATCATCCTACTGGGTCAGGCAAAACTGAATTCCCCATCTGAATACTTGCAAACGCTGCAGAGCTCTGCAGGTGCAATTGTGCAGAAATGCAAACGGAGTAACATTGCCAAATTTCAGGTGTGTAGAAGAAACACGTAGTATTTAGAAGCAGATATTAACTAGGAACACCTTTTGGAATACAGGCTGCAAGTATCTGGAATTATTCCTACGAAGCCTTGAAAGCAGTGAAATGTTTTTATATTGCCATGGCTCGGAATCTCATTCTGAGTGCACCCGGCAGAGGTATTTAGGCTAAAAACAACCCTAGAGTATTTAGAGGCTGATATTTCCAGTCACCGTCCATAGCAATGGATTGATATAGGTCATACCCAAGAAAACAGAAGACTGGTTCTCAAATCTTCAACAGAGTGTCATAAGTAGAGGTTCAAGTTATTCCTCAGATTCACGTGAGTGAAGGGATAAATGCCCTAATCAACACGAGTCAGTTGAGAGGATCGAGAATCGGATATTCCAAGTCAGCTGCTATCTTCCTAAGGGGACAAACAAAACTGAATGCAATGCCTGAATGCTTGCAACTGCTACAGAGCTCTGCAGGTGCAATTGTGCAGCAATGCAAACTGAGTAACTTTGTCAAACTTCAGGTATGTAGAGGAAGCCATGTAGGATTTAGAAGCAGATAATAACCCAGAACACCTGCGGACCTACCGGCTGAAATGATCTGGAATTCTTCCTAAGAAGCCTTGAAAGCAGTGAAATGCTGTTTTGTTGCCATGACTCACAACGTCCTTCTGAGTGTGCCTGGCAGAAGTCATTCGGCTCACCACAACCGTGGAGTATTTACACATTGATATTACCAGTCTCAGTCCATAGCAATGGATGGCCATAGGTCACGTCTAAGAAAACGGAAGACTGGTTCTGAAATCTTCAACACAGTGCCATAACTAGAGGTTCAAGTTTCTCATCAGCTTGACATGAGTGAAGCATTAAAAGCTCTAATCAGAAGGAGTCAGGTGGGAGCAAGCAGAAGAGGATATTTCCAGTCAGCTGGTATCTTCCTAGGGTCTGAGCAAAACTGAATTCCACGTATAAATACTTGCAACCACTGCAGAGCTTTGCAGGTGCAATTGTGCAGCAATGCAAACTGAGTAACTTTGCCAAACTTCAGGTGTATGGAAGAAACCACCTAGGATCTAGAGGCAGATATTATCCTGGAACACCTGTGGGCCTAATGGCTGCAAGAATCTGGAATAATTTCTAAGAAGCCTTGAAAGCAGTGAAATGCTCTTATGTTGCCATGGCTCAGAACCTCATTCTGAGTGCTCCTGGCAGAGCTCATTGGTCTAAACACAGCCGTGGAGTATGTAGAGGCTGATATTTCCAATTGCTGTCCATAGTAATAGTTTGCCATAGGTCACGGCCAAGAAAATGGGAGTCTGTTCCTCAAATCTTAAACAGAGTGCCATAAGTAGAGGTTCAAATACTCTTCACGTTGACATCAGTGAAAGGATAAAAGCTCTAATCAGCAGGAGTGAGATGGTAGGAACATGAAGGGATATTCCTAGTCAGCTGGTATCGTCCTAAGGCGACAAGCAAAACTGAATGCCACGTCTGAATGTTTGCAACCACTGCAGAGCTATGCAGGGGAAATTGTTCAGCAATGCAAACTGAGTATCTTTTCCAAACTTCAGGTGTGTAGAAGAAACCAAGTAGGATTTAGAAGCAAATATTAACCCGGAACACCTCTCAGCCTACAGGCTGAAAGAATCTGAAATTCTTCCCAAGAAGCCTTAAAAGCAGTGACATGCTGTTATGTTGCCATAGCTCAGAAGCTCATTCTGAGTGTTCCCGGCAGAGGTCATTCGGCTAAACACAACCGTGGAGTATTTTGACCCTGATATTTCCAGTCACCGTCCACGGAAATGGATGGCCATGGTCCCGTCCATGAAAACGGAAGTCTGGTTCTGAAATCTGTAGCACAGTTCCATAAATAGAGGTTCAACTTCCTCCTTAGGTTGACATGAGAGAAGGGGTAAAAGCTCTAATCAGCAGAAGTCAAGTGGGAGGAATGAGAAGCAGATATTCCCAGTCAGCTGCTATCATCTTTTGGGGACAATCGAACCTGAATGCCACACCTGAATACTTTCCACCGCTGCAGAGCTGTGCAGGTGCAATTGTGCAGTAATACAAACTGAGAAACCTTTCCAAACTTCAGGTGTGTAGAAGAAACCAAGTAGGATTTACAAGCAGATATTAACCCAAAACACCTGTGGTCCTACCATCTTCAAGTACGTGGAATTCTTCCTAACATGCCTTGAAGGCAGTGATATGCTATTATGTTGCCATGGCTCAGAACCTCATTTTGAGTGTGCCCTACAGAGATCATTCGACTAACCACCACCATGGAGTCTTTATAGGCTGATGTTTCCAGTTGACATCCAAAGCAATGAATGGACATAGGTCGCGACCAAGAAAATGGAAGTCTGGTTCTCAAATCTACAACACAGTGCCATAAGTAGTGTTTCAACATACTCTTCAGGTTTATGCGAGTGAAGAGGTATAAGCTCCAATCTGAGGACTCAAGTGTGAGGAACGAGAAGCAGATATTCTGAGGCAGGTTGCAACATCCTACAGGGACTAGCAAAAGTGAATGCCATGTCTGAATGCTTGCAATCACTCCAGAGCTCTTCAGATGCAATTGTTCAGCAATGCAAACTGAGTAACTTTGCCTAACTTCAGGTATTTAGAAGAAACCATGTAGGATTTAGAAGCAGATATTAACCCAGAACACCTGTGGGCCTACCGGCTTCAAGGATCTGGAATTCTTCCTAAGAAGCCTTGAAAGTAGTGAAATGCTGTTTTGTTGCCATGGCTCACAACGTCATTCTGAGTGTGCCCGACAGAAGTCATTCGGTTAACAACAACGGAGGAGTATGGAGAGGCTGATAATTCCAGTCACCCTCCTTAGCAATGGATAGCCATAGGTCACGCCTAAGAAAACTGAAGTGTGCCTCTCAAATCTTCAACACAGTGCCATAAGTAGAGTTCAACTTACTCCTTAGGTTGACGTGAGTTCTCAAATCTTGAGCACAGTGCCATTAGTAGAGGTTGAACTTACTCCAGAGGTTGATGTGATTGAAGGAGTACAAACTCTAATCACCAGTAACCAGGTGGGAGTAAATAGAAACAAATATTCCCAGTCAGCTGGTATTGTACTATGGGGACAAACATAACTGAATGCCACATTTGAATTCTTGAAACTGCTGCAGAGCTCTCCATGTGCAGTTGTTCAGCACTTCAAATTTAGTAACTTTACCAAACTTCAGGTGTGTAGAAAAAAACACGTAGCACTTAGAAGCAGATATTAATCCAGAACAGTTGTGGGCCTTCTTTTCCTAAGTAGCCTTAAAAGTAGTAAAATACTGCTATGTTGCCATGGCTCAGAATCTCATTCTGAGGGTGCCCAGCAGAGGTCATTCAGCTAACAAGAGTGGTGGAGTATTTAGAGGATGATATTTCCCGGCACCGTCCTTACGAATGTATGGACATATGTTTTGTCCTAGAAAACAGAAGTCTGGTTCTCAAAATTTCAACACATTTCCACAAGTAGAAGTTCAACTTACTCCTCAGGTTGATGAGAGTGAAGGGGTACAATCTCTAATCACCAGTACTCAGGTGGGAGTGTAGTGCCCCGTCACAGGATCCTCAGGTGGGAGGAAGAAGAAGCAGATATTCCCAATCAGTTGGTATGGTCCTGAGGGGACAAGCAAAACTGAATGCTATGTCTGAATGCTTGCAACCACTGCAGAGCTCTGCAGGTGCAATCGTGCAGCAATTCAAATTGAATAACTTTGCCAAACTTTAGGTGTGTAGAAGAAACCACGTGTGACTTAGAAGCAGATATTAACCTGGAACATCTGTCTCAGTGCAATGAGGCGAGGTTGAAATGAGTGAAGGGGAAAAAGTCCTAATCATAATTAGAGAGCTTTAGGAATGAGAAGGGGATATTCCCAGTCAGAAGTTTTCATCTTCTGGTAACAATCAAAACTTAATGCCTTGTCTAAACACTTGCAACTGTTGCATAGCTCTGCAGGTTCAATTGTTTAGCAGTTCAAACTGAGTGGCTATGCCAAACTTTAATCATGTAGAAGTAACCACGTACAGTTCAGAAGCAGATATTAACCTGGAATAACTTTGGGTCTCATGGCTGCAAGTATATGGAATTCTTTCAAAAAGCATTGAGACCAGTGAAATGCTGTTATGTTGCGATTGCTCAGAACCTCCTTCTGAGTGTGCCCAGCAGAGGTCATTCAGCTAACAACCATAGTGGAGTATTTAGAGGCTGACATTTCCCTTGCTGTCCATAGAAATGTACGGAGGTAGATAGCATTGAAGAAAACTGAAGTCTGATTCTCAAACTTACAACACAGTAAAACAAGGCCAGATTCAACTTACTCCTCAGGTTGGCATACATATATGGGTAAAAAAAAATCTAATTCACCTTACACAGTTTTAGGAAGAAGTGGATATTCCCAGTCAGCATGTATGGTCCTACAGTGACAAGCATAACTTAACTAAATTCATGGTCTGAAATCTTCCAACTCACCCAGACTTCTGTAGGTGCAGTTGTTCAGCAATTCAAACAGAGTAGCTTTGCCAACCTTCAAGCGTGTAGAAGAAACCAGGTAGGATTCAGAATCAGTTATTAACTAGGAACACCTGTAGACCTACCGGCTGCAAGAATCTGGAATTCTTCCTAAGCAGTATTGAAAGCAGTGAAATGCTGATATCTTGCAATGGCTCTGAACCACATTCTGATTGTGCCCGGCAGAGGTCAACTGGCTAACAACAACCATGCAGTAGAGGCTGATTTTTCCAGTCACAGTCCATAGGAATGTATGGCCATAGATTGTGCCCAAGAAAACGGAAGTCTGGTTCTCAAATTTTCAACACAGTGCCATAAGGCGAGGTTCAACTTACTCCTCAGTTTGAAGTGAGTGAAGGGGTAATAGCTCTAATCACCAGCGCACAGTTTGTAGGAATAAGAAGCTGATATTCCCAGTCTAATTTCATAGTACTATGGGGACAAGAAAACTGAACACCATGTTTGAATGCTTGCAACCACTGCAGAGCTCTGCAAGTGCAATTGTTTTATAGTTCAAACTGAGTAGCTCTGCCAAACTTCCATTGTATAGAATGAACCACTTTCAGTACGGAAGCAGATATTATCCTGGAACACCTGTGGGCATCACGACTGCAATTATCTTCAATGCTTTCTAAAAAACAGTGAAAGCAGTGAAATGCTGTTATGTTGGGATGGCTCAAAACCTCCTTCTGAGTGTGACTGGGAGAGGTCATTCGTCTAACAATAACAGCAGAGTATTTAGGGGCTGATGTTTTCTACCTTGCCCCCCATAGGAAAGCAGGGGCAAAGGTCGCTTCAAAGTAAACTAAAATCTGGTTCTCAAATTTGCAACACAGTCCAATAATGCCAAGTTCAACTTACTAGGCAGGTTGAAATGTGTATAACTGTGAAAGCTCTAATCAATAGTACACAGGTTTTAGGAATAAGAAGCAGATATTCCCAGTAAGCAGGTATGGTCCTAAGAGGACAAGTATAACCGAATTCCTCATCTGAATTGTTCCAGCCATGCCACAGTTCTGCAGGTGCTATTGTACAGCAGTTCAACCCGAGTAACTCTGCCTAACTCCAGGTATGTAGAGGAAACCATGAAGGATTTTGAAGCAGATATTAACCCGGAACACCTTTGGGCCTATTGGCTGCAAGAATCTGGAATTCTTCCTAAGATGCATTGAAAGCATTGAAATGCTATTATGTTGCTATGGCTCAGAACCGCATACAGAGGGGGCCCGGCAGAGGTCATTTAACTAACAACAACGGTAGATTATTTAGAGGCTGATATTTCCATCACTGTCCATAGGAAAGTATGGCCATAAGTCATGTCCAAGTAAATGGAATTATGTTTTTCAAATCTTCAACACAGTACAATAAGGCAAGGTTCAACTTACTCCTTGGGTTGAAGTGAATGAAGGGGTAAAAATGCTAATCACCAATACACAGGTTAGTGGCACGAGAAGTAGATATTCCCAGAAAGCTGTTATCGTCCACTGAGGATAAGCAAAATTGAATATCATGTCTGAATGCTTGCAACCGCTGCAGAGCTCTGCAGGTGCAATTGTTCAGCAATTCAAACTGAGTTAATTGTGCCAAACTTCAAGTGTGTAGGAGAAACCATGTAGGATTTAGAAGCAGATATTTACCCAGAACTCCTTGTGGCCTCCTGGCTGCAAGAATCTGGAATTCTTCCTAAGATGCGTTGTAAGCAGTGAAATGCTGTTATGTTGCAATGGATCAGAACCGCATTCCGAGTGTGTCTGGAAGAGGTTATTCAGCTAACAACAACCATGGAGTATTCAGAGGCTGATATTTCCAGTTATTTCCATAGGTTTGTATGGCCATATGTCATGTCCAAGAAAACGGAAGTCTGGTTCTCAAATCTTCAACACAGTGCAATAAGGCAAGGTTCAACTTATTCCTCAGGTTGAAGTGAGTGAACGGGGGAAAGCTCTAATCAGCAGGAGTCTGGTGGGAGGAACGAGGAATGGATATTCCCAGTCAGCTGGTATCGTCTTATGGCGACAATCAACACTTAATGCCTCATCTGAATGCTTGCAACTGCTTCAGAGCTCTGCAGGTACAATTGTTTTGCAGTTCAAACTGAGTAGCTATGCCAAAGTTCAATCGTGTAGAAGGAACCATGTACAGTTCAGAAGCAGATATTAACTGGGAACCCCGGTGGGCCTCCCGGCTGTAAGTCTCTGGAATTCTTTCTAAACAGCATTGAAAGCAGTGAAATGCTGTTATGTTGCAATGGCTCAGAACTTCCTTCTGAGTGTGCCCAGCAGAGGTCATTCAGCTAACAAAAATGGTGGAGTATTTAGAGGTTGATATTTCCCATCGTCATCCATAGGAATGTATGGATGTAGTTTACGTCGAAGTAAACTGAAGTGTGGTTCTCAAACTTGCAACACAGTGCAACAAGGCCAGGTTCAACTTACTCCTCAGGTTGACATATGTATATTGGTAAATAATCTATTCAACAGTACACACAAGTTAAGAGCAAGAAGCAGATATTCCCAGTAAGCAGGTATGTTTCTACAGGGGCAAGTATAATTGAATGCCTGGTCTGAATTCTTCCAACTGCTCCAGAGCTCTGAAGGTGCAGTTGTTCAGCAATTCAAACTGAGTAGCATTGCCAACCTTCAATTATGTAAAAGAAACCACATAGGATTCAGAATCAGATATATCTCAGGACACTTGTGGCCCTTTCAGCTGCAAGAATATGGAATTCTTCCTTAGAAGCATTGAACACAGTGAAAAGCTGATATCTTGCAATGGCTCAGAATCTCATTCTGAGTGTCTTGGCAGAGGTTATTCAGCTAACAACAACTGTGCAGTATTTAGAGGCTGATATTTCCAGTTGAGGTCCATAGGAATGTATGGCCATAGGACATGTCCAAGAAAACGTAAGTCTGGTTCTCAAATCAAAATTGTTTTGAGCCCTCCTAGGCTGCATAAAGGAGTTAATGTGTACAGAAATATGCTATCTACTTCTCTTTGGTGGCTTGTTTCTCCTTTGGGCAAGGTGTAGAGCACTCAGAACTTGGGGCCCTAAAACAAAATTATTAATTGGTCCTCAGTTTCCTACCCCTCCTTAGCTCTCCCAGAATAGTAAGTAACATTGGTTTAAGGCCCCCATTTTCTGAGTGTTCTATCTTGTCATTGTGTCCTGAGCTTCCAAGTCCTCCTCAGCTCTCCCAGAGTAGAGAGTAAAAAATTTCGACCTGTGGCAATAGACAACAAGAGGGACTTTTAGAGCTGCTAAATTTTACACAGGAGCTTCTGGGGAGAGAAAGATGTTGTCTATTTCTATTTTTGGCTTGTCTGTCATAGGAGGAAGATATAGAGCACTCAGAACTTGGGGGCCTTAAAACAATTTTCTTTTAAGACCCCTTTTTTCTGAGTGCTCTATATCGTTTCATTTGGATCCCGAGCTCCCAAACACTCTTCATGTCTCTCTAGAGTGCAAGGATAAAATTACCGTATTTGGCTGTGGACAGTGAGAGGGGCTTTGATCCCTGCTAAGATGCACACAGGAGCTGATGGGGACAGAAGGATGTTGTCTATTTCACTTTGGTGGCTTGTCTCTCATTTGGGGATGGTCTAGAGCACTTAGAACTTGGGGGCCTGAAAAAAATGTTTCAATGGCTCAGTTACGGTCCATAGGAATGTATGAACCTATGACTTGTACAAGGAAACGTAAATCTGGTTCTCAAATCTTCAACATAGTGTCATCAGTAGAGGTTCAACTTATTCCTCAGATTGACATGAGTGAAGGGGTAAAACAATGTTTTCAGGCCCCCAACTTCTAAGTGCTCTATCATGTCACTTGAATCCTCTGCTCCCAAATACTCGTCAGCTCTCTGAGAATTGCAAGTAAAAAATTTGGATCTGTGGCTGTGGACAGCGAGAGGGGTTTTGGCTGTGCTAGGATGCACACATGGGCTGCTGGGGATATAAAGATGGTGTAAGTTTCTATTTGGTGGATTGTCTTCCATTTGGGGAATGTGTAGAGCACACAGGATTTGGGGGTATTAAAACTTAAGGCCCTAAGTAATGAGTGCTCTATCTTGTTGTTTGCATATTAAGGTTCCAAACACTCATTAGCTCTCCCAGAATTGGGATGAAAAAATTCGACATGTGTCTGTGGACAGCAAGAGGAGTTTCCAGCCCTGCTTGATGCACACAGAAGGAGCAGCAGAAAGAAACATATTGTCTACTTCTCTTGGGTGGCTTGTCTGTCCTTTGTGGAAGGTGTAGAGAACTCAGAATTTGGGGGCCTTAAGACAATTCTGAGTGCCCTGTATTGTCATTTGCATCCTGAGCTCCCAAAGACTCATCAGCTCTCCCAGAATTGCGAGAGAAACAAAAATTTGGCCCTGTACCTGTGGAAAGTAAAAGTGGCTTTTGGTCCTGCTAGAGCGTAAACAGGAGCTGCTGGAGAGAGAAACATACTGTCTATATTTCTCTTTGGTGGTTTGTCTGTCCTTGGGAGAAAGTGTAGAGAACTCAGAACTTGTGGGCCTTAAAACACTTTTAAGGCTCACAAGTTCTGAGCGCTCTCTCTCATCATGTGTGTCCCAAGCTCCCAAACCCTCCTCAACTCCTTCAGAATACTGAATAAAAAATTTCGACCCATGGCTGGGGACAACAAGAGGGACTTTTGGCCTTGCTTCAATGCGCACAGGAGCTGCTGGGTCAGAAAGATGCTGTCTTTTTTGATTTGGAGGCTTGTCTCTCCTTGGAGGAAGGTGTAGAACACTCAGAACTTGAGGCCTTAAACCAATTTTGCTTAAACGCCCTCAAGTTCTTAGTGCTCTATCTTGTCGTTTGCATTCTGAGCTCCCAAACAGTCATTAGCTCTCTCAGGATTGTGAGGAAAAAATTGAAATATGTGGCTGTGGACAGTGAGAGGGACTTTCAGTCCCTGCTAGGATGCAAACACCCGCTGATGGGGAGAGAAACATTTTGTCTATTTCTCATTGGTGGCGTGACTGTCCTTTGGGGAAGGTGGAGAAAACTCAGAACTTGGGGGCCTTAAAATAATTTTATTTTAAATTCCCCAAGTTCTGAGTACTCTATCTTGATATTTGCATACTGAGATCCCAAGCCCTCCTCAGCTCTCCTAGAATAGTTAGTTAAAAATTTCAACCCGTGGCTCTGCATAACGAGAGGGAACTTTGGCCCTGCTAGGATGCACACAAGAGGTGCTGGGGACAGAAATTGTTTTAAGGCCCCCGATTTCTGAATGCTCTAGCTTGTCCTTTGCATGTTGATCACCCAAACACTTGTCAGCTCTCCCAGAAGTGTTTGTAAATAATTTTGAACCATGTCTGTGGAAAATGAAAGAGATTTTCAGCCATTCTAGGATGCACACAGGAGCTGCAGTGGACAGAAAGATGGTATTTCACTTTGGGGCTTGTATATGCTTGTATATCCTTTGGGGAAGGTGTAGAGCACTCAGAAATTGGGGCCTAAAAACAATTTTGTTTTAAGGCCCCCAAGTTCTGAATGCTCTATCTTACCATTTCAATCCTGAGCTCCCAAACACTTGTGAGTTATACCAATCTTGGCAGGAAAAAAATTTGACCTGCAGCTGTGGACAGAGAGAGGGTGTTTGAACCCTGATAGGATGCACAGAGGACCTGCTGGGGACAGAAACACGCTGTCTTTGGAGGCTTGTCTCTCCTTTGAGGAGTGCTCTGTCTTGTCGTTTGCATCCTGAGCTCTCAATTACTTATCAGCTCGTCAGAATTTTGAGTAAAAAAATCTGGACCTGAGGCTGTGAACAGCCAGAGAGGTTTTTGTCCCTACTAGGATGCACACAGCAGTTTCTGTGTACAGAAAGATGATGTTTGTTTCTCTTTGGTGGCTTTTTTTGCCCTTTAGGGAATGTGTAGATCACTCAGAACTTGGGGGTGTTAGAACAATTTTGTTTTCCGGCCCTCAACTTCTGATTTCTCTATCTTGTCATTTGCATCCTGAGGTCCAAACACTCCTTAGCTCTCCCAGAATTCGAGGAAACAATTTCGACATGTGGCTGTGGACAGCAAGAGGGGCTTTCAGCCCTGCTAGGATGCACACAGAAGTTGCTGGGGACAGAACGATGCTGTCTATTTCTCTTTGATGGCTTGTTTCTCCTTTGGGGAAGGAATAGACCACTAAGAATTTGGGGGCCTTAAAAATTTGTTTTAAGGCTTCCGTTTCTGAGTGCTCTATCTTGTGGTTTGCATCCTGAGCTTCCAAACACTGGTCAGTTCTCCCAGAATTGCAAAAAAAAAGGAAAAAGAAAAAAGAAAAAGGGCCTGTAACTGTGAACAGAATGAGGGGTATTTAGCCATTCTAGGATGCAGACCGGAGCTGCTCAAGATAGAAAATGCTGTCTATTTCTCTTTAGTGGCTTGTCTCTCCTTTTGGGAAGGGTTAGACGACTCAGAATTCGGGAGCCTTAAAACAAAATTGAGTTCTTAGTGCTTTCTCTTGTCATTTGCTTCCTGAGCTCCCAGCCTCCCTGGCTCTCCCAGAATTGTGAATCAAAAATTTCGACCCATGGCTGTGGACAATGAGAGGGACTTATAGAACCCTGCTAAGATGCACATAGGAGCTGCTGGGGACAGAAAGATGCAATCTATTTCTCTCTGGTGGCTTGTCCCTCCTTTGGGGAAGGTGCAGAGCACTCAGGTTCTGAGTGCTCTAAGTTGTTGTTTGCAACCTGAGGTCCCACACCCTCTTCAGCTTTCACAAAATTGCTTGGAAAAAATTTCGACCTATAGCTGTGGACAGCGAGAGGGGCTGTCGGCCATGCTATGATGCACACACGTGCTGCTTGGGACAGAAAGATGCTGTCTATTTCTATTTGGTGGCTTGTCTGTCCTTTTGGGAAGATGTAGAGCATTCAGAACATGGGGGCCTTAGATAATTTTGTTTTAAGGCCCCCATATTCTCAGTGCTCTATTTTGTCCTTTGCATCATGAGCTCCCAAACACTCCTCAGCTCTACCAGAATTGCAAGGAAAAACTTTGGACCTGTTACTGTGGACATTTTGAGGGGCTTTCAGTTCTGCTAGAATGCATACAGGAGCTGTGGTGGACAGAAAGATGCTTTCTATTTCTCTTTGGTGGCTTGCTTCTTCTTTGGGGAAGGTGTAGAGTACTCAGTCTTTGGAGGCCTTAAAACAATTTGGTTTTAAACCCCCCAAGTTCAGAATGTTCTATCTTGTCATTTCTAACCACTCCCAATCACTGGACAGCTCTCCCAAAATTGCCAGGGAAAAATTTCAACATGTTGCTATGGACAGAGAGAGGGGCTTTCACCCTGCTATGATGCAGAAAGGAGCTGTTGGGGACAGGAATTTGGTGTCCTTTCTCTTTGGTGGCTTTCCTCCTCTTTGGTGAAGGAGTAGAGCACTCAGAACTTTAGGGCCTTTAACAAATTTTGTTTTAATGCCTCCATGTTCGGAGTGCTCTATCTAGTCATTGAATCCTGAGCTTCAAAACACTGGTCAGTTCTCTCAAAATTGTGAGGAAAAAATTTTGACCTCTGTCTGTGGACAGTGAGAGGGTCTTTGAGCCCTGCTAGGATGCACCCAGGAGCTGCTGTGGGCAGAAAGATGCTGTCTATTTCTCTTTGGTGGCTTGTCACTCCTTTAGGAAAGTTGAGCACTCAGAACTTGGAGGCCTTAAAAAATTTTGTTTTAATGCCCCCAAGTTCTGTGTTCTCTCTCCTGTAATTTGGTTCCTGAGCTCCCCAGCTCTCCCAGAATTGTTAGTAACAAATTTTGACACGTAGCTGTGGACAAGGAGAGGGGATTTGGACCTTTTAGGATGTGCACAGAAGCTCCTGGTGACAGAAAGATGCTCTCAATTTCTCTTTGGAGGCATGCTGTCCTTTGTGGAAGTAGTAGAGCATTCATAACTTGGGGGCCCTAAAACAATTTTATTCAGAGTGTTTTGTCTTGTCTTTTGCATCCTTTGCTCCCAAATACTCGTCATCTCTCCCAAAATTGCAAAAAACAAATTTAGACGTGTTACTGTGGACAGTGTGAAGGGCTTTCACCACTGCTAGGATGGAGACCTGAGTTGCTGGGGATAGAAGATGCTGTCAATTTCTCTTTGGAGGCTTGTCTGTCCTTTGAGGAAGGTGTAGAGCACACAGAACATGGGAACCTTAAACCAATTTTGTTGTAGTGCCCCCAGGTTCTGAGTGCTCTATCTTGTCGTTTGTATCCTGAGCTCCCAAACACTCTTCAGCTCTCCCAAAATTGCATCTTTGAAATTTGAACATGTTGCTGTGGACACCAAGAGGGGCTATGAGCTCAGCTAGGATGCATACAGGAGTTTCTATGGACAGAAAGAGGCTGTCTATTAATATTTTGTCGCTTGTCTGTCATTTGGGGAATATGTAGAGCATTCAGAATTTGGGGGCCTTTACTCAAAATTTTTAAGGCCCCTAAGTTCTGATTGCTCTATCTTGTCAATTGCATCCTGAGCTCCCAAACATTCATCAACTCTCCCTGAATTGCGAGGAAACTGTATGGACATGATACAGTGGATGATGTCAGGGGCTTTAAGTCCTGGAAGAATGCACACAGGAGGTGCTGAGGACAGAAAGATGCTGTCCATTTCTCTTTGGTAGCTTGTCTCTCTATAAGGGGAAGAACACTCAGAACATGGGGGGATTAAAACAGAATTGTTTTAAGGCCCCCAAGTTCTGAGTGACCTATTTTGTCGTTGGCATCCTGAGCTCCCAAACACTCATTAGCTCTTGCAGAATTGCAAGGAAAAAAAATTGGAACTCTTACTGTGGACACAATGAGGGGCTTTGGGCCCTGTTAACATGCATACTGGAGCTGGTGGGGACAGAAGGATGCTGTCTATTTCTCTTTGGTGGCTTGTCTGTCCTTTGGGGAACGTGTGGAGCATTCAGAATTTGGGAGTCTTAAACCAAAATTGTTTTAAGGCCCTCAAGTTCTGAGTGCTCTACCTTGTCATTTGCATCCTGAGATCCCAAACACTCGTCAGCTCTCCCCGAAATGTGAGGGAAATATTTGGACCTATAACTGTGGACAGTGTGAGGGGCTTTAGGCCCTTCTAGGATCACACCACAGCTGCTGGGTATACAAAGATTCTGTCTAGTTCCCCTTGGTGGCTTGTATGTAATTTGGGGAAGGTTTAGAGCACACAGAATTTGGGAGCCTTAAAACAATGTTTAAAGCCCCCATATAATCAGTGCTCTATCTTGTCGTTTGCATCCATAGCTCCCAAACATAAGCCAGCTCTCCCAAAATTGGGAGGAAAATATTTGGACGTATTTCTGTGGATAGTGTGAGGGGCATTCTCTCCTACTACAATGCACACAGGAGCTGCTGGGGACAGAAAGATGCTGTCTATTTCTCTATGGTTGTGTCTTGGGGGGGGAGGTTAAAACAGAATTGTGTCTCCTTTGGGGAAGGTGTAGAGCACTCAGAACTTGGGAGCCTTAAAAAAATTTGCTTTAAGGCCCCGAAGTTCTGAATGCTCTATCTTGTCATTTGCATCCTGAGCATCCAAACATTCTTCAGCTCTCCCAAAATTGCAAGGAAAAAATTTCTACATATGGCTGTGGACAGTGAGAGGGGCTTTGATCCCTGCTAGGATGCACAAAAGGACAGAATGATGCTATTTCTCTTTAGTGGATTGTCTGTCCTTTGGTGAAGGTGTAGAGCACTCAGACACTTATACAGGTATTTATATGATTCCCACTGTAGAGCCATTATCTCTTGCCAAGAATAGGTCTCTACCATCAGTTCACAAATCTCCATGAGTTATTAAATTCTTTGGGAAAAACCTGGGATAGGTTCCTTATTTTCTTTTAGTGATAGCACTAAAACTTTCTCTTTTTTCATTACTAAAACTTTCCTATGATTAAAGCATATGAAAACAGAAACCAGAGGTACAGCTTGAGTACAGCATCAGCTTTGATTGAAAAAGGTAAGCAAGGGCTTGAGACCCTGAGTTCAAGCTTTGTACTGGTACACATTTTTTAAAAGGGATGAAAATGGTCTGTTTGGTATATTGTAAAGTAAAAGTATCATCAGTGAATGTCTTCTGTGGATAGACTAATCTAGTAAATACTAAAGAAAGCATACAGAGAGCAAAAAATACAAATTCCCCCTCAAGGAGAAGGAATTTTGCTTATATGAATTTTGTTCTTCAGCATTTTTGAGGGCTAAGGCTCAAAAAACAGGAGGAGCCACCTGTCAATTCTTTATAAAAAATGAGGAGGCTCCTTTGGATCTCAAGTTAAATGCAAAGTTTACTCAAAACAATGGATACAGTCCACAAGGCAAACTTGTTCAGCAATGGCATTGACTAGATGGGGCCTATTCTACCCTCACTTGTTTGGCAGCTGTCGCTGTCATTTACAATCCCTTCTTTGTGTCAAGTTAAACAGAAAGCAATCTTTCATATTCTGACAAAATATTTGTATCAGAGATATTGATTCTCTGAAAATGAGAAATGTCCTAACAGCAGATCACAAGATAAATGTTCTCCTAACTTCTTGGGATATTTTGTCACAAAGATTCAGTTCTTTCATTACCATTTAGCTGTTGGTTTTGAAATAACAGCTTGTTCTAACTAAAAGAAACCACTTCAAATAGTGCTTAAATATCACTATGATTTAGTCTATGATGATTGACTCATACGGATTGGCTCAAGAGAAAAAAACTGAAGTAGACATTTAAAATGTATATTGAAGAAAGGTTTGTTTATCTTTCCTGTGGTGTCAGTTCTAGTGTTGAGAGGTTAAGTAGAAATCTTTTGGGAATAGTCACAGTGTGAGTGGACATATAAACAATGGGAAACAATGGGAATTACAAGCCAGGAGGAGGAAATATTGAATAAACACATGTGGTTTGAGTAAATGTGCCAAAGACTCAACAAAGTTATACAGTTACAGAAAAAATTTCATGTCTTTTGCGTGTGTAAAAACCTTTATTTTTCTTGAATATATATATGCATATATATATATATATACATATATATATATATATATATATGCTTTTGGTTTCTACCCAAGAAAGATTAAGCTACTTGGTTTAGTCCTGACATAAGAACCATTCTCTCACTTAGAATTCCTAATTCCTTGTCATTTTGCCTACCCAAGGGTTATAGAAAATGAGAACTTTAGAAAACCAGACTTTCTTGAAACTCAAGTCTGTATGAGCAGTGTTCAACCTAGCATGAACTGGTTGTTAAAACCAGCTGGCAAGCTATACCTCCTAGACCAAGGTATAGTTGTTTACATTTCTAAAAGTTCATATTACCATGTAGGTTGACCGAGATTGTTCACAAGCCTGAATGGATTGTAGTATGGAAAACACTATGTCACAATCATGGATTAAACACCTAGCTAACTACTTTCCCGATATCTTTTTAGTTCTAAACTCTAAGGATAATTATTTTAAACTTGTAAACATTCAAGTGAATAATAACGTTTAGTTTTCTGGTATAAAATGAAAGCAACATAAAGAAGATAGATAAGTACATCACTACATTTAAAAAGTTTTAAATTCTGGATGATCTTGACTGATAAAAATATATGCCAATGCACTAAATATTCAACAAAGACCCAAGATATGCAATAAAGGCTGTATACGACAAACCTACAGCCAGCATTATACTCAATGGGGCAAAACTAAAGCCATTTCCTCTAAACTCAGGAATGGGACAAGGATGTCCACTCTCTCCACTGTTCTTCAATCTAGTATTAGAATGCCCAGCTACAGCAATAAGACAAGATGAAAACATAAAAGGAGATCCAAATACGGAAAGTAGTAAAACTCTCCCTGTTTGACAATGACATGATCTTGTATTTAAAGAATCCCATGGACTCCACTCCCAAATTATTCAAGCTGATTCAAACCTTTGGCAAAGTAGCAGGGTATAAAATTAACCCTCAAAAATTAATGGCTTTTCTGTATGTTAGCAATGAGAAAAGTGTGGCTGAAATCAGGAAAGCAACTATGTTCGTAATAGTCCCACAAAAAATAAAATACCTGGGAATTAACTTAACCAAAGGAATGAAGAACCTCTATGATGAAAACTTTAAAAACCTGAAAAAGGAAATCAAAACAGAACTTAGAAAGTGGCAAATATTCCCATGCTCCTGGATTGGAAATATCAACATCGTGAAAATGGCCATACTTCCCAAGGTTATCTACAAATTCAATGCAATATCTATCAAAATTCCAACCTCATTCTTCAAGGAAATAGAAGAGGCAATCCAAAACTTCATATGGAACAATAAAAGACCCCGAATAGCAAAAACAATCCTTAACTGAAAGGGCAGTGCAGGAGGAATATCAACACCAAATTTCAAACTCTACTACAAAGCCATAGTAATCAAAACAGCTTGGTACTGGCACATGAACAGACTTCAGGACCAATGGAATAGAATTGAAAATCCAGAAGTGAACCCACAGACCTATAGCCATCTAATCTTTGATAAGGGAGCTAAAAAAATAGAATGGAAGAAAGACAGCCTCTTCAGTAAATGGTGCTGGCAAAATTGGTTAATTACTTGCAGAAAACTAAAGCTAGATCCTTATATATCACCCTGCACCAGAATCAACTCCAAATGGATCAAAGACCTCGGAGTCAAAGCAGACATTCTGAAAACATTACAGGATGGAATAGGGAATATACTAGGTCTCCTTGGCAAAGGCCAAAATTTTCTTAATAGAGACTCAGAAACACAACAAATGAAAGGAAGGTTGGACAAATGAGATTGTATGAAATTTCTGAGCTTCTGCATGGCAAAGGACATAGCTAGCAATATCAATAGAAAACACATGGATTGGGAGAAGATCTTCACTAGCCATACAACAGACAAGGGTCTCATATGTAAAATATACCTGGAACTCAAAAAATTAAATCCCCCAACAACAAATACTCAAAGAAACAACTGCCTAATAAATAAGTGGGCTAAAGATTTAAAGAGAAACTTCTCTGAAGAGGAACGAAGGATGGCCAATAGACACATGAAAAAATACTCAACCTCTCTAATCATAAAAGAAAGGAAAACTAAAACAACATTGAGATACCACCTCACCCCAGTTAGAATAGCTATAATCAAGAACTCTAATAACAACAGATGCTGGAGGGGATGTGGACAGAAGGGAACATTACTGCATTGTTGGTGGGAGTGTAAACTTGTTCAACTACTTTGGAAAGTAGTATGGAGGTTCCTCAAAAGACT
The DNA here is from genome assembly GCF_019054845.1 of Dipodomys spectabilis. Classification (NCBI taxonomy): domain Eukaryota; kingdom Metazoa; phylum Chordata; class Mammalia; order Rodentia; family Heteromyidae; genus Dipodomys; species Dipodomys spectabilis. The sequence goes on from NW_024870680.1 coordinate 236,045, forward strand.
CCACATAGAGCTCTCCCATGATCCAGCAATCCCACTTTTGGGCATTTACCCAAATGATCACAAACAAGACCATACTAAAGCTACCAGCACAACTATACTTATTGAAGAATTATTTACCATAGCTAAGATATGGAACCAACCCAGATGCCCCTCAGTAGATGAAAGGATCAAGAAAATGTGGCATATATACACAGTGGAAATCTATGCCTCCATCATAAAGAATGACATTGCCCCATTTGTTAGGAAATGGAAAGACTTGGAAAAAAATAATATATAAGTGAAGTAAGCCAGGCTCAAAGAAACTTAGGTGAGGAAAATGAAACCTAAGATATGTACTCAAATGTTGTTTTCTTTCATGTGATTGTTTCTAACACATTTATAAGATTATATCTTTGTTGATTTCTATGTCCTTCCCCACGGTTTAACCCCTGCTTTCACTGTATTTGATGTCCGTATAATTTGTGGAGGGGAAGGGAAAAAACAAATCGTTAAATATGGATACAGGTGGACCCATTGCCACAATGAGATGTACAAGTCATTATGTCAAAAATGAACTTTGTAACTTTGGTGGGGGAGGGAGAAGAATTGGGTGGGGAACAGGGGGAGGATGGGAAGGGATGGGAAGGGGAAATATAGGAGGAGGCTACAATGCTTGATAAGAAATGTACTCATTGTCTTGGCCATGTAATTGTAACCCCTCTGTAAAGTATTTTCACAACAAAAAAAAGAAAAAAAAAGAAACAAAAGTCCCATGGTTTCCATTATTTGCAATAACTAGTATATGTCTGAGTGAAACAGAAAAGATCAGATAAGTTGATGTTAGGGAAATGAATCCCAAGGTAAGTATTCAAATCGTTTTTTTATGCAATAGTTTCTAACATATTTATAAGATGGTTTCTATGTTGCTTTTATGTCACTCCCCACGGTATAGTCTCTGCTTTCATTGTATATATGTTGGTATAATTTGTGGAGGGGTATGAAAAAACAAATCATTCTAATAGGGATACAGGTGGATCCATTGCAACAATGAGATGTACAAGTCCTTATGTTGAAAAACGAATTTACATCTTTGATGGGGGAGGAGGATCTGGTGGGGCAGCTGTGGGAAGGTATGGGAAGGGATGGGAAGGGGAAACAAACAGGAGGCAACAATGCTTGATAAAAATTTTACCATGGTATAACTCTTCATTTCACATGGTATAACCCCTGCTTTCACTGAATTTGAGGTTGGTATAATTTGTGGAGGGGAAGGGAAAAAACAAATCGTTTAAATAGGGATACAGGTGGATCCCTTGCAACAATGAGATGTACAAGTCGTTATGTGGAAAAATGAACTTTACAACTTTGGTGTGGGGGAGAGGATGGGAAGGGATGGGAAAGGGAAACAAAGGAGGAGGCTACGATGCTTGATAAGAAGTGTACTCATTATCTTGCCCATGTAATTGTAACCCCTCTGTACAGTATTTTCACAATAAAAAATAATAAAAATAAAAAAAATTGTACTTGTTATCTTGTCCATGTAATTGGAACTCCTCTGTATGGTATCTTCACAATAATTAAAAACAAGGAATATTATTTTAAAATAAACTTTTTTCAGATCAGCACCAGAAATATCATTAGTTCCTGTAACACTCAATTCAACAGACAAGTTAAAATTATTTCTAATTAAAAAAATCAAAAACGCTATAGAAATAATTGAAGATGTTTCCAAACAACTCTTGAATACATTTTGACATCAAAGTCAGGCAAATCACTTGGAAGAATACCATGAGAACCCATGAATTTTTACAGTAAGACACTGATGTCTACTTTGTATTGTGAAAATATTTTGTATGCGACACAAAGGATGGAGTAGCATTTTTGAAATTTATGAACATTAACCAAACCGTTAAGACTTCAGAGAAGAATTTGTACTGCTTTCCACAACTTCAAAGAGATAGTGATACATGCTTGTCCTTCTGGCAATATTAAATGCAGTTTCTTCCAAGTTGTTCTTCAGACCTGGTTTGATATAATGGTTCATCAGAAGGAGATCCAGAGTATCTCTGCTATCTTTATTCCCAGCAGCAAGATGCAAGGGGATCAAGAGGCCTTTTGTTTGGGCATTGATATCTGCATCATGATGAAGTAAGAAAGAAGCCACTCTGGTGTTATTCCACTTACAAGCACTCTGCAGGGCCGCCCAGCCATCCACAGTTATTGTATGAATATCTGCTACTAGAGCCACCAACTCACCAATAATGTCTAAGTGTCTACTCTAAGCTTCCTGATGAAGAGGGGTATACTCATCATCATACCTAGTATTCACATGAGTGGGCTTTTCAGAAAGTAGTCTCTGCACTATAGTAAGCTGAGAAAGAAAGATACATATATACATATACACACACACACATACATATGAATGTATATAATTGAACTCCAAACAAAAAAGAAAATTAAACTGACCTGTGACTATTTTTTCTGGTCATGGGGCCTGAACTCTGGGCCTGAATGATGCCCCTCAGCTCTTCATCTCAAGGCTAGCACTCTACCACTTGAGCCACAGTACCACTTCCGGCTTTTTCTGCTTCTGCAGTGCTGAGGAATTGAACCCAGGGACTCAAGCATGCAAGGCAAGCAGTCTACCACTGAGCTACTTTCCTAGCCCGAGTTGGGGCTTTAGAGTCAAGTAAAAATAAACAAGCCAAACCCCCCAAATTGGTTACCAGATGGCTTTAAAATTAAAACAATTTATGACTTCTATATTTGGAGAAGAGGACAAGTAATTTCATAATGAACATGTGTTGGTTATTTTTGAATGTGATTATCTAATATCAACCCATATATTTATTTAAGGTTCAATTAGGGCCTATTTCCCAAAATTTTGTCCAAGGAGAAATAATCAGAGTATAACTATATTTAATCATTTCTTCTACAAAAAAGTGATTCATGTTTTATGAAAGGATTATTATACCAGTATACATGGCACTTCTCTTAACAGAAGAATAAAATAAGAACAAGAAAAGTCAGGGATTAAAGGACTCAATTCCTTTGAAATTCAACTTTATAAACATGTTTTAGGAAGTGGATTTTAGTTTGATCTATGACCCTCTAGTACATTGCAGTGCACATTCAAAAGGTCTACAAAATGTAAAATGCTTTTATTTTCCTTGTAGGGATATGTGAGGACTGGTATTTAGTGTTAACATCCTCCCTATCTTAAATGATACTTAACTAGAAGATAATAATTAGCTATAACTGGTTTGAAAGATAAAGGATTTAAAAATACATGATAAGACAACTGATTATGAGGTTTGTAATTAACCTTAAATAATATTAAGATACCCTAAAATGTGCTTTTTTTTGTACTTTGCTTCATTTGATTCTCATTAACCTGAATAAACGGGCAAATATTGTGATGGCAACTTCAAGGACAAGAAACTAGAGGTTTAAAAATTGTGTAAGCCGAGGGGGGACCAAGATGGCGACGGGGCAGTAGGGAAATGCCACAGCTCTCTCCAACCAAAACAAGAGTTCGAGTTCCAACGTTTAATCTCCCCAAGAGACCGACAACAACAAAAAGACGAACACGCAGAGAAAAACCAGAGGTGGAAAATAACAAAAAAAGAAAGAGAGGAAAAGAAGAAATTCAGAACAGAGAAGAGCGAAGACCCCTCCCCCAACCTTTACTGGCCACGCGGCAGTGCGCCAAGCCGCCGGCCAGCCGGCCTGGCGGGGGCTGCCGGAGACACAGAGACACATGGGGCTGCTTGCAGATCACCAGGTACCGGATTGCAGAACAGCGGATCACCAGGAACAGAGAAACCTACCAGCCGGGAGTCTCCACGAGGATCCCACCCCCACCCCTCACTCTCCACCGGAGCGGAGAGGCTCCATCCCGCCAAAGCCGCCCGGCACCAGCAGCGCGACAAAGGGACCTGTCGGCAGACCACCCGCCCAATCGCGATCGCAACTACCCGGCGGGGGGCCGCCCAACCCAGCCCGCAACCACCCCAACTGAACTCGGATTGCAACAACAACTGACGACCTACAGGGTGAGTACCCAACAGGGGACAGTGAATCCATCAAGGGAGACCAGAGCTGGAGGGAATCCCCAGACCCTGACCTAGACTCCCTACCCCAACACCCGGACCACAGGACCCACTAAAACTGGGAACTGTTCGAGAGCTCCACCAGCCGGTGGAGCACACTCTGCTGGCCAGGCCAGAGCAAGAGCCCCCCTGGAAGGGAGCTTAAATGCCCAAGCCAGGAACAGCGCCCCTGGATCAAGACTACCAACAGTAGAAGAAATTTGAACTGTGTCCTCCAGGCTGCATAACCTAGGTGGTATACACATTAGCACAGGCCTAACGAGAGCGCTCCAGGCTGGGGCCGGAACCAGGCCCGGGGACCGGCACCTGAACAAAGCAAAAAGGGTCAGAAGTGGGGCTGTGGCTCAAATGGTAGGATGCCAGCCTTGAGCTGAAGAGCTGAGGGACAGCACCCAAACCTAGAGTTCAAGCCCACAACCAGCCCAAAACAAACAAACAAAAACACATCAGGAGCCCATAGCAGACTCCAGTATTTGGGAGAGTGCATCCAGAGCATCTGATCTTCCCAAGAGCACCCGCAGGAGCAAACACAAGCAGTCTAGGCTGCTCAACCCTTCCAAAGGCGGGAATTGCTACAGCAGAGAGCCGAGAATCCTAAGTAAGTCAGAATAGCAGCTGGAAATAGGCTCCCAACAGAATCCAGATCAGGCACAGACTCTCTCTACCAATACAGAATCAGCAACCAAGCAAAGACAGACACACCAAAACAAGATTGAAGAGCAGTCTCCTGAACCCCCATGCGAAAATCACAGAGAAAAATCACAAGGTTTACCACTACCCAGGACAGCAAGCTCACCTCAAAAGCCAGCAGCCACACAGGGGAGAGCCCCAGTGGGAGCAAAGCAGGAATGGAAGACAAAAACTACATCCAAGGGTTGCTGGAGGCAATGACTCAAGAAATAAAGCGAGAAATGGATCAGAAATTGAAAGAGCACAAGGATGAACTATCAAAAGATATACAGGATATCAAACAAAATTTGGATGCAAAAATAGAAGCTCCACAAACCTCAGTAAGAAGTGAGATAAACGCCAAATTAGAGGTAATGCATACTGATCTCACCTCATTGAGAGGTGAGATCAGTACTCTGAGAACCAACATTGAATCCATAAAGGGATCCATTTCCACCATGCAAACCACAATAGAAGCCACGGTCAACAGAGTGAATGAAATGGAACGTAGAGTGTCAGATACAGAAGACAGAATACACCAACTGGACCAAAAAGTGACAGATATGGAAAAATCACTCAAATTAAACCAAAGGGAAATTCAAGAGCAAGCAGATAATGCTAAAAAATTTAACCTTCGCATAATCGGAGTGGACGAAGGTGAGGAATTCCAGAGCAAGGGAATGCAACACCTATTTAACAAGATAGTCAATGAAAATTTTCCCCACCTCAAAAACGACCATCTTAACTACATCACAAAAGCTTATCGAACACCCAACAAGCAAGATCCCAGGAAAAACACTTCTAGACACATTATAGCAAAAATGATGGATCTGAATAATAAGGAAACAATCCTGCATGCAGCAAAAATGAAGAAGGAGCTATACTACAACGGGAAAAAAATTAGAATCACTGCAGATCTCTCCACACAAACAATGAATGCAAGAAAAGCCTGGGAAAGCACCATACGAGCCCTGAGAGCCAATAACTGCCAACCCAGACTGATATACCCGGCAAAGCTAGCATTCACATTCGATGGAGAACTGAAAACTTTTAATAGCAAAGAAAAACTAAATGAATACATAAACATTAAGCCAGCATTACAAAGAATTCTAAGAGGGGGGACACAACCTGAAGAAAGCAACCAGGAACTGGGACCTGCCCCAAACAGGCATTACTCAAAGTCTAACTGAGCAAGCACAGGAGGAAAGGAAAGAAGAAAAACTTAGGAAAACGGAATGGCAGGGACAACAATGCATCTCCTTATACTTTCTCTTAATATAAATGGGCTGAATTCGCCAATTAAAAGAAAACGAACTGAGGACTGGATCAGAAAACAAGACCCATACATCTGTTGCCTTCAGGAGACCCACCTCTCAGCCAAACATACAAACTCAGAGTGAAGGGGTGGAAAAGGATCTACCAATCAAATTCCCCCAATAAGAAAGCAGGTGTAGCTATCCTGATATCTGACAAAATAAACTTTTCATTAAAATCAGTACAGAAAGACAAGGACAGACACTACATATTAATAAAGGGAACAATCCAAGAGGAGGATATAACCATCATCAACTTATATGCCCCAAATATCGGTGCAGCCAGATATGTTAAACAAATGCTCTCAAACTTACAGAATAAAATAGATCCCAATACGATAATACTAGGAGACTTTAACACGCCACTCTCACCAAAGGACAGGTCTACCAACCAGAGGATTGGCAAAGAAGCTACCGAATTAAGTGAGGCCATACTTCAAGCGGAATTAACTGACATCTACCAAGTATTTCACCCTAAAACAACACAGTACACATTCTTCTCAGCAGCTCATGGAACTTTCTCCAAAATAGACCATATCATAGTTCATGCAAGGAACTTAAGCAAATACAAAGGGATCGACATAATCCCCTGTATCCTATCTGACCACAGTGGAATCAAGCTAGCTCTCAATAACAAAGCATACCGCAGAAATTTCTCTAATACATGGAAATTGAACAGCACACTCCTTAACAAGGCCTGGGTAACAGAAGAGATCAGAGAAGAAATAAAGCATTTCCTACAACTCAATGAAAATGAAAACACCTCACAAAGAAACTTGTGGGACACAGCAAAAGCAGTCTTGAAGGGCAAATTTATTGCCCTCAGTGCCCACATCAAGAGAATGGAGACAGACCAAGTAAATAATCTCATGTTGCAACTAAAACAGCTAGAAAAACAAGAAAAAATGGGACCTAAAGCTACTAGACGAAGCCAGATAACCAAATTGAGAGCAGAGATTAACCAATTAGAAAATCAGAAAACCATAACCAAAATAAACCAAACAAAAAGCTGGTTCTTTGAAAAAATAAACAAAATTGATGGCCCGTTGGCAAGATTAATTAAAAAAAGAAGAGAGGAAACCCATATTTATAGGATTAGGGATGCCACGGGAAACATCACAACACGTACCCAAGATATCCAAACAATTCTAACAGACTACTTTCAAAAGCTATACTCTCTAAAGGAAGAAAATCTGGTGGAAATGGATGCATTTTTAGAGAAATACAAGTTACCCAAACTGAGCAAAGAAGAAGTTAACCAATTAAATAAGCCAATATCCTATAATGAGATACAGGAAGCTATCAAAAGTCTTCCAACAAAAAAAAGCCCAGGACCAGATGGATTCACAGCAGAATTCTATAAGACCTTTAAAGAAGAACTAATACCCATACTCCTCAAGCTCTTCAGAGAAACAGAGAAGGAGGGAGCTATCCCAAACTCATTCTACGAAGCCAATATCACACTCATCCCCAAACCAGGCAAAGACCCAACCAAAAAGGAGAATTACAGGCCAATCTCCTTGATGAACACAGATGCAAAGATCCTTAACAAGATTCTAGCTAACAGAATCCAGAAACACATAAAAAAATAATACACTATGATCAGGTAGGCTTCATCCCAGAGACACAGGGATGGTTTAACATACGTAAGTCAATAAATGTAATCCAGCATATCAACAGAGCCAAGGTCAAGAATCACATGATTATCGCCACAGATGCAGAAAAGGCCTTTGATAAAATTCAACATTCATTCATGCTAAAAGCTCTGGAGAAAATAGGAATAGAAGGAACATTTCTAAAATCAATAAAAGCCATTTATGACAGACCAATAGCCAATATTATACTTAATGGGGAAAAGCTACAACCAATCCTCCTAAAAACAGGAACAAGGCAAGGATGTCCACTGTCTCCACTCCTCTTCAACATAGTCCTAGAACCCTTAGCCAGGGCAATAAGGCAAGAAAAAGACATTAAAGGGATCCGCATAGGGAAAGAAGAAGTTAAACTATCCCTTTTTGCAGACGACATGATACTATACCTCCACGATCCCAAAAACTCCATCCCCAAACTTTTAGAAATCATAAGTCACTTTGGCAAAATAGCAGGATACAAAATAAACTCACAAAAATCAGTTGCCTTCCTATACACTGAGAATGCACAGGAAGAGAGGGAAATAAAGGGAGCAACCCCATTCACAATAACCTTCCAAAAAATAAAATATTTAGGAATTAACCTAACCAAAGATGTAAAAGAACTATTTAATGAGAACTATAAAAAGTTAAAGAAAGAAATTGCAGAAGACACTAGGAAATGGAAAGACCTCCCATGCTCCTGGATAGGCCAACTTAATATAGTAAAGATGGTGATACTTCCAAAACTAATATACAAATTCAATGCAATTCCTATTAAAATCCCAATGACATACATCACTGAAATACAGAAAACAGTCCAAAAATTTATATGGAACAACAAAAGACCTAGAATAGCCAAAACAATTCTAGGGGATAAAGACAATATGGGAGGGCTATCCATGCCGAACTTCAAACTCTACTACAGAGCTATAATCACAAAGACAGCATGGTACTGGCACAAAAACAGACCCGAAGACCAATGGAACAGAATAGAAGATCCAGATATAAATCCACAGGCCTACAGCCAGCTGATATTCGACAAAGGAGCCAAAGACATACAATGGAAGAAACACAGCCTCTTCAACCGCTGGTGCTGGGAAAACTGGGCAGCCACATGCAGAAAACTAAAAGTGGACCCCAGCCTATCACCATGCACCAACATCAACTCAAAATGGATTAAACACCTTAACATTAAACCTGAATCTCTGAAACTACTACAGGACAGAGTAGGAGAGACACTTGAACTAATAGGCACAGGAAGGAACTTCCTGAACAGAGTCCCAGGGTCACAACAAGTTGGAGAGAGACTCGACAAATGGGACTACCTTAAAATAAAAAGCTTCTGCACAGCTAAATCTATCGCAACTAAGCTAGAAAGACAACCAACTAATTGGGAAAAAATATTTACCAGCAATATATCAGACAAGGTGTTAACATCCTGTATATACAGGGAACTCAAGAAACTAATCCCTCCCAAACCTAACAAACCAATTACTAAATGGGCAAGGGAACTAAAGAGGGACTTCTCAAATGAAGAAATAAAAATGGCAAAGAAACACATGAGGAAATGTTCATCATCCCTGGTGGTGAAGGAAATGCAAATAAAGACAACCCTGAGATACCACCTTACCCCAGTCAGAATGTCCCACATCCACAAATCAGCCAACGACAAATGCTGGAGGGGATGTGGAGAAAAAGGAACCCTATTACACTGCTGGTGGGAATGTACACTTATACAACCACTTTGGAAAGCAGTCTGGAGGGTCCTTAGAAAGCTAAAGATTGACCTCCCTTACGACCCAGTCATACCACTTCTAGGCATCTACCCTGAACAACAGGAACCAATATACAAGGACACGTGCACCTCCATGTTTATTGCAGCACTGTTCGCAATAGCTAGGATATGGAAATAACCTAGGTGCTCCACCACAGATGAATGGATCCAAAAATTGTGGTATCTATACACAATGGAATATTATGCAGCCATTAGAAATGACAAAATAATGGCATTTGCAGGGAAATGGATGGAGCTAGAAGGAATCATGTTGAGCGAGGTAAGCCAAGAACGAAGAGACAAACGGTACATGGTCTCCCTGATAAGTGGATGCTAAATCCAAAAGGTTAGGTGGTACGACAAAACTAACAGGACTTAAGAAACAAAGAACTCCCGCTCATCTGGTTGAACCACTACTAAATATCCCCATGCTGCTGATCACAAATATGGTATATAACATGTGAACACTGTTATATATTACAGACTGTGGTAGACAATTTGCTCCAGGGAAGTTAGAATGAACTTGTGACTTTGAAATTATGTAATCATTTAATCACAATCAAAAAAAAAAAAAAAGAACCTCGGGGAAGGGAGGGAGGGAGGGGATGGTAGGGGGAAAACAATGGAGGGGGTAACAATGTTCAAGAGGAAGTATACTCATAACCTCACTCATGTAACTGTAACCCTCTGTATAGTAGCTTTACAATAAAAAAAAATTGTGTAAGCCTAAACACATGGTTCAAACGGGGGTTGGGGATGGGTTGGGGAAAAGATCTGCTAGCTATAAAACCGATGGCTCTCCTGCTATATAATTGTCTGTGCCTTCTTAAAGCAAAAAAAAAAAAAGTACTTATTTTCAGCAGCCCAAAGAAGCAATTTGCTTGGAACCATTTTTTTTTTTTTGCAATTGATACCACTCTTTGCTCTTTTCAGCTTGTTCCTCATCTTCAGAAATGCCTAACCAGAGATTTTGAGTACCAGTGGGAATGAGGGGTACATGTGTTTTTAACTGTTCAAGTTGGTTAAAGTGGTCAGAAAGTCCAGTGAATTTTCTGCATCTGTTTGTCCACGATGATTTATTTTCTCTTTTTCCATTTTTACTATTCAAATTAAAAAAACATTTTATAAGCTAAGGTAGACTTCTAGAGATGAATTACGTCTGCTTCATTTTTTAATCAAGATCAGAAAACACAAATTTCTTTTTTAGCAAAATGGTAATAGAGGCTTGATCTTCAGAGTATATAGCAATCTTGCACATACAGAGTATCTAAATTCTGGTGGTTTTGTCATGATAGTCATTAAATATTAAATATTGCAAATGATAGTGGAAAGTATGTATGATCCTTGTGATCCAGCTCTTTTTATGTTATTTTGAAACTATTATTGGTTTACATATGATGGTTTTATGTTAAGAGTGATGTTTGAGGGCAGGGAAGGTGGCTTAGTGGTAGAGTGATTGCCTTGCATGCATGAGGCACTGGGTTCGATTCCTCAGCATCACATAAGCAGAAAATCTGGAAGTGATGCTGTGGTCCACATGGTAGAGTGCCAACCTTGAGATGCAGAGCTGAGTTGCAGTGCCCAGGCCCAGAGTTCAGGCACCATGACCGAAAAAAAATCATGTGTGTGTGTGTGTGTGTGTGTGTGTGTGTGTGTGTGTGTGTGTGTATAGGAAAGAGCAGAACATTTGTGTGTTATTTTCCTAGTGTGGCTCTGATATACCACTGCATTCTTTGTGGTTTAGAGATCTGTGTTCACAGCTCTGCAGTCCAGCAGTATGGAATCAATGTCTTCTGGGCCACATTCCCTCAGGAGGTACAACGCAAGATGTGTTCTAGGTCTTCTCTCAGCTTCTGATCCTGTGAGAGCAGAGGAAATTCTCTACAGAGGATGATTCCTGTGTGCATTTTGGGACCCAATTTCCCTCTTTTTTGGGCACAGTAACAACAGGAACTGGAGTTGATCTACCAAGAGCTCATTTCCACATTCATAGGTACCAGGTGATGAGAACATCCATATATGAACTTTGGAAACACAACCCGTTACAATGTCCCTGCCTCTGTCAGCAGCCTCTATCTCCCTGTTGACCTTGTGGCTCCTCTAAGGCCCCATCTCCTTCTTTGCATCCAGCAGATCATTGTTTGCCCTGACTGCTGGCTTGAGCTGACACTGACGAGACTGCTCTGGGGTTCATGGCACTGAAGTTTGGAGCAGGCCCAGACAAAGGCCAATCTGTCTCAGGGCGCTGAGGCATTAGAACACTTCCTCGGGGCTTCAAGTTTTTCTGTGTCCTGGGCAGAAGGAAGTACTTGCAGCTACAGGCTAGGAGGAGGAAAGGAGCTCTGCGGGGGGGGGGGGGGGGGGGGGGGGCAGGAGTAGGGAAGGTGTGTGGGGTGGGAGCTGGCTGGGGGCGGGGCACCAGCAGTCCATGGTCCTGGGGTCTGGACTGCTGCAGTGTGGTTGGTGATGGTTGCAATCTGGGATGGTCCTGAGTCCTGCAGAGCCCCATAACCCCCAAGGTCTGCACCACCACCGACCTGCCCCCCTTAAAGGGCCCCAGCCCCAGGCACAGCTCCCTGGCCACTCCTGGCCCAGCTCCAGCTCCTCCCAGGCCTCTTCTGTCCAATCTCCTGCCTCCCTCAAAGGGCAGAGCCTGGCAAGGCCAACTGTCCCAACTGCCTCACCTCCATTTTGTGATGGGCCTCTGTAGGCGATGGCCCTGCGTCTCAGCTGGGCACCAGTTCCAGTCCCTGTCTGGTCTCCCCGACCGGCCTCCCCAGACTGGCCTCCCTGGGACTGGCCTCTCCCGACTGGCTTCCCCCGGGACAGGCCTCCCAGGAACAGCCTTCCCTGACCAGCCTTCCCTGGGACCAGCCTCCATGGACCGGCATCTACGGACCAGTTTGGGCCTGCTTGAGTTGGGCCTGCTCCAAGTCTGCACCTGCTCCAGGTCCAGACCTGTTCCTGGGCCCCATTTGAGTCTGAGTCCCCTTTGAGGCCCACGCCTTCTCTGGTCCTGCTGGGGCTCTGCTTCGAGTGGGACCTTGCTCACTGTTCAGGCCTGCTTCATGTCCGGGCCAGTTTCCAGTCCAGGCAGACTCGGGATCCGAGTCTAGGGCAGGTCTCACGTTCCCGGTCCTGGATGGCTCAGATCCGAGTCTGCTCGCAGTCTGTTCAGTGTTCAGTGTGCTCTGCCATGTCCTCAGGGAGGCCTGGGGTGGGGAACTGTGGGATGTTCACTATCCAGCCTCTATGTCTTATCCATAAGGAATTCTGTCTGGAGTGAGGATGTGAAGGGGTGGTGTGACCCTGGGTCTCCCTCAAATTGGGCAGGCGTCTTTACACTGTGCCATTTCCAAGGCAGGTCACAGTTGGTGAGAACCACAGGACCCACTGAGCTGATGTCACAGCCATGCCCCACCTCTCTACCCTGTGGGCAGGGAGGTGTCACAGGGGTGAGACAGTGGGTGGCTTTGGGGCAGGCCACTGGATAGGGGACTGGGCCTCGAGATGGGCATAGGGTTACCACATAGGGGGTGGTGCCACCTGCACAGAGGGAGGGTCACTGAATAGGCCAGCAGGGCTGCCGGATAAGGGGACATACCCCCGGGTAGACGGCAGGCTACCGGATAGGAGGTTGGGCTGTGGCTGCGGATAAAGTGGTGGGCAGGCCACCGGAAAAGTGGTACCGCTGGTGCATAGGGGGATAAGGGGTGTGGCTGCCAAATAGGGGGTTGGTCCACCATATAGCAGGGCCTAATTCTGGGTGTAGAGAGAAGAAAAAGCACAGGGAGAGGCGCCAGAAGGGAGACTTAGACCCAGAAGACAGAACTCCAAGAAAGGTATGTCTTGATGGGGGGCCGGTGCAGAGGCTGCCAGAACTCAGCTGAGGACCAAGTGGCAAAGGGGCTTCAGAAGCCTGAGGGGCTAGGCTGATGGGCATGGGAAGGGGCTTCTGAAACCAGCATGGCAATTGAGAACCAGAGAGGCCAGCAGACAGCTGAAGAGGTTGGTGGGGAGCCGAGGGGCCTGCAGAAAGCTGACAACCGTGGGAAAGATGGGAAAAGAAAAAAAACGAAAGTCTGCCCCTTGCAGGTTGCAGTTGCTCCTAGTTCTAACAGAGCTCAGGACAGGGCAGTTGCAGACCCACCAATAAAAATCCTTTGTTATCTTTGTGCCTGGAGGAATCTCTCACTTGCAGCATCACTGCCTCAGGCCTGGCCTGAGATCTGTCTCATTAGGACTTGGGGGGTGGGTAGCAGAAGGTGGGAGCAGACAGCTGGTATAGATGGCTTTTTGTTTTTCTTCTCAGCCGTATTCTAGATCCCACTCAGCAGCGGAGAGGCTGCAGGATGCTGATCCTTTGTTCTACAGAGACTTCCATTGACTTCAGGTGCTGCAATGAGAAAATGGGAAGAGTTCAGAAGCTTGGAATGCTAAGTTCTGGATCTGGGTGTATGGCCTAATATAGGATGGGCTGTGTGGACCTCAACAAATCTTGCTTTGGAGAACAGAGAGGATTAGGGTGTGAGGGGTCTGTGGAAAATGTGTTTGCCAGGTCCCAGTGGTTCCAGCCTGATTTCCCAGCTACTCAGGAGGTGGAGATCTGAGCATTGCAGTTTGAACCCATCCCAGATTGAAATGTCCTTGAGGCTCTTTGTCTCTAATAATAGGCCCTGAGTCCAAGCCCCAGGACCAGCACAAAAAGAGTTTTGTTTGCATCATACAGGTTTGATACACATTTTATTAGGCATACAAAAGTATTCTGTTTCTTTTTGGTGAATTCTAGTGGTATTGTGCCCCATGGCCTCCCACAAGCTAGGCAAGCTCTTCAACTCTTAGCCCTGGCCCTTTTTATCCAGACTTTGATGCATGTTGTTTTCCTCTCACTGTGGGTACTTTGAGAAGAAAACACACAGTGTCAGAATAAAATGTGGAGAGCCTGGAAACGTGAGTATAAGTTTATGGTGTATGGACCCATGTGGCATGGACCACATCAGAGCTTGCTCTCACGAACTCATACCTTGCCCAGGCCGCTGGTCTTTCTCCAAGTCTGCATCGAGTTTTTAGCTATACTGTCATGTTAATCCTGGGGCCTGGAGAAGGGGGTGAAGGCATGTGAGGAAGTGCAGCCTATCCCTTCCTGCTTGGTAAGTTGGTGCCTGTTAGAACAACTTTAGTGACCCTAGGCCCCTACCCCAGCCTCTTAGTATTCCCTGCACTTTCAGCTCCACTTTTGGTCATGGGCTTTTCAGTGCCTGTGGGGTAGGGGGCTGAGGGATGTGTGGAAAAAGTTGGTAATTAATTTGTCAGTCCTGGGGCTTGAACTCAGGGCTTGAGCGCTGTCTCAGAGCTGTTTCACTCAGTACTAGCACTCTACAGTGCCACTTCTAGTATTCTGGTGGTTCATTGGAAATAAGAATGTCATAGACTTTCCTGCTTGGGTGGGCTTTGAGCCATGATCCTCTGAGCTCAGCCTCCTGGTTAGCTAGGATTACAGGTGTGAGCCACTTGTGCCCAGCAGTTATGTTTGTGTTTAAATTATTTTTGGTGACATAAAAGTCTATTGTGTTTAGGGTTTCCCATAACCTAGGCAAGCACCTCAACACTGAGCCTCACACCTGTATGTCTCTTAATTCAATCAATTCCTTTAGACTGACATTATGTCAGTTTTCTAGAAAGGAGCTTCAGTGTGACTTTGTGTTTTGTCCTTTGACTGTCAGCTATACAGGATCCCACACCTATGGAGCAATTGCAGCATGCCTGTCCTTTGTTGTGTGTTGATTTCCTCTGACTTTGAGGGCAAAATGTGCAGAGTATCAGGCGATAACCTGTAGAGTCCATACATTTGGAATTGTTAGTGGTGCATTTGGGTGTATGGCCCAATATAGAAGTGGCTTGACTGACACTCCCTCCCCCAAAGTTGCTTTCATGGACTCATTTCCAACTTACATCTCCAGCTTCATATATAAATCTATACCAAGTTATTTTGTTGTTTTTTGGTCAGTCATGGGGCTTGAACTCTGGGACTGGGAACTGTCCCTGAGCTCTTCAGTTAAAGTACCACTTGATCTACAACACCACTTCCGGTTTTCTGGTGGTTAATTGTAGATAAGAGTCTTACAGACTTTGCTGCGTAGGCTGGCTTTGAACTGTGATCCTCAGATCTCAGTCTTATGGTTGTCTAGGATTACAGGCATGAACAACCAGCATCTGGCTGTACCAAGTTTGTATCTGTACTTTCAGTTATGTTCATCCCAGAGACTGGAGAGGCGAATGGACTGTGTGAGGAAGAGTAGCCTATGCATTCCTGCTAGGTAACTTGGTACCTCTCAGCACAACCTTGGCACACTAGGCCCATCCCAGGCCTGTATCCTCAGCACTGAGTCTTTACTGAGCCTTCAGTTATCTCCCGCATAGGATGTGGTGCTTAGGGGGTGAGGGGATGTGTAACACATGTTTATATGTTCATTATATACACCTTCCAGACATTTTATCAGGCATTCAATGTATTTCAGTTTCCTTTGGTGAATTCCAGTGGTATTGTGTTCAGAGCTCTCCACTGGGTAGGGCAGCACCGCCACACTACGCATCCATTTTATACCTCAGAAGCCAATCAGTTCCTGTAGACTGGAGTCCTGTCAACATTCTCATATGGATCTTTGGAGAGAAGAAGAAAGCAATACCTAACCTTTTCTTTCCCTGTCAGACATATCAGGTCCAACTTGTCTACGACTAGGCACTGGATACCTAGTATTTCTTGCCTTATTGCCTGCCTCTGCCTGTAAACACTTTGAGAAGAAAATGTACCAGTTTCAGGATTATGTATGTACAATGTGGATCTACAGCCTAACCTGTACTTTGGCACACTGAGGCCCAACTTAGGCCTCCATCCTCATCACAGCATGCTTTCACCTGTGTGAAAGTGCCTTTTGTGGGTATTAGGATGCACATAGGAGCTGATTGTGACAGAAAGATTCTGTCTATTTCTTTTTGGTGGCTTCTCTGTCCTAAGGGGAAGGAGTAGAGCACTCAGAACTTGGGGACCTTCAAACAAAAATTTTTAAGGCTCCCAAGTAACTAGTGTTCTATCTCATCATTTCCATCCAGCTCTCCCAGAATTGGGCAGAAATAAAATTGGACCTGAGGCTGTGGACAGTGAGAAGGGCTTTCTTCGGTACTACGATGCACACAGGAGATGGTTGAAATGGAAAGATGCTGTCTATTTCTCTTTGGTGGCTTGTCTATCCTTTAGGGAAGGAGTAGAGCACTCAGAAATTGGGGGCTGTAAAACAATCTTTGTAGGCCCCCAAGTTGCTTGTTCTCTTTCTTGTCGTTTGCATCCAGAGCTACCAAGCACTCATCAGCTCTCCCAGAATTGCAAGTTAAAAATTTGGACCTGTTACTGTAGACAGTATGAGGTCCTTTCAGTCCTACTAGGATGCAGACCTGAGCTGTTTGGGAAAGAACAGTTTCTTTTTGGCTGCTTGTCTCTCCTTTGGGAAAGAAGTAGGGCACTCAGAACTTGGGGGCCTTAAAACAGTTTTGTTAAGGTCCCCAAGTTCTGAGTGCTCTATCTTGTCATTTGCATTCTGAGCTCCCCAACACTGATCAGGTCTCCTAGAATTGCTAGAAAAATTGGGACCTGATAAGTTGGACAGTGTAAGAGGCTTTCCGCCCTGCTAGGATGCACACAGGTCATGCTGGGGTCAGAAAGATGCTGTCTATTTCTCTTTGGATGCTTGTGTCTCCTTTGGGGAAGGTGTAGACCACTCAGAACTTGCATCAAGGCCCCATGTTCTTAGTGTTCTATCTTGTTGTTTACATCCTGAGGTCCAAAATTTGTCGGCCCTCCCTGAATTGTGAGGAAAATAATTTGGCGTATTACAGTCAAGAGTTTTTTGGGCTTTCCGTACAACTACAATGCACATAAAAGCTGCTGGGGACAGAAAGATGGTATCAATTTCACTTTGGAGGCTTGTCTCTCCTCTCGGGAAAGTGTAGAGCAGTCAGGACTTGGGAGCCTTAAAACAGAATTGTTTTAAGGCCTCCAGTTCTGAATGCTCTCTCTTCTCATTTGCATCCTGAACTCACAAACACTGGTCAGGTCTCCCAGAATTGGAAGGAAAAAATTGGGACCTGTTACTGTGGACAGTGTGAGAGGCTTTCAGCCCTGCTAGGAGGCAGACTTTCAGTTTCTTGGGATAGTAGATGCTGTCTATTTCTCTTTGGGGGCTTATCTCTTCATTGGTCAAGGTTTAGAGGACTTAGAACTTGGGGGCTTTAAAAAAGAATTTTTTACGGCAACCAAGTTCTGAGTGCTCTCTCTTGTCGTTTGCATCCTGACCTATCAAACACTCATCAGCTCTCCCACAATTGCAAGGAATAAATGTGGAGCTGTTACTGTAGACTGTGTCAGCTGCTTTCATCCCTGCTATGATGCAGACCGGAGTTTCTTGGGATGGAAAGATGCTGTCTATTTCTCTTTGGTGGCTTGTCTCTGCTTTGGGGAAGGTGTAGAGCCACACAGAACTTGGGGGCCTTAAAACAATTTTGCAAGTAGAATTGCAAGTAGAACATTGACATGTTACAGTGGATAGTGTGAGGGGATTTCGGTCCTGCTATAATGTACACCAGAGCTGCTGGGGACAGAAAGACACTGTCAATTTCTCTTTGGAAGCTTGTCTCTCCTTTGAGGAAGGAGTAGAGCACTCAGAAATCTTGGCCTTTAAACAATTTTATCTTAAGGCACCCAAGTTCTGAGTGCTCTATCTTGTCCTTTGCATCCTGAGTTCCCAAACACTCCTTAGAATTGCAAGGAAAAAATTCGGACTGTTAGTGTGGAGAGTATGAGGGGCTTTGCAGAATGGAGTTTCTTGGGATTGATAGATGATGTCTGTTTCTCTTTAGTGTCTTGTCTCTCTTTTGGGGAAGGTGTAGAGCACTCAGCTATATCTTGTAATTTGCAAAATGAGCTCCCTAACACTGGTCAGGTCTCCCAGAATTGCAAGGAATAAAATGGATCCTGTTACTGTGGACAGTGTGAGGGGCTTTCAGCCCTCCTTGGATGCTGACCGGAGTGGCCTGGGACAGAAGGATGCTGTCTATTTCTCTTTGATGGTTGTCTCTCCTTACGGAAAGTTGTAGAGCATTCAGACATGGAGTCCTTAAAACAACTTTGTTTTAAGCCCCCCAAGTTCTGAGTGTTCTATTTGTTGTTTGCATCATGAGGTCCCAAACCCTCCTCAGCTCTTCCAAAATTGTGAGGAAAAATTTCGACCTGTAGCTGGTGACAGCAAGAGGGACTTTGACCCCTACTAGGATGAACAGAGGAGCTGCTGGAGACATAAATATGCTGTATATTTCTCTTGTGGCTTCTCTCTCCTTTGGGGAAGTTTTACAGCACTCAGAACTTGTGGCCATTAAAACAATTCTGTTTTTAATTTCTGAGTGCTCTATCTTGTCGTTTGCATCCTGAGCTCCCGAACACTCCTCAGCTTTCCCAGAATTTCAAGGAAAAAATCTAGCTCTGTTACTGTGGACAATGTGAGGACTTTCCACCATACTAGGATTCAAACTTGAGTTTCTTGGGATAGAAAGATGTCTATTTCTCTTTGGTGGCTTGTCTCTCCTTTGGGGAAACTTTAGAGGACTCAGAACTTGGGGGATTTTAAGGCACACTAGTTCTGAATGCTCTATCTTGTTGTTTGCATCCTGAGCTCCCAAACCCTCCTTAACTCTTCCAGAATTGCCAGGAAAAAAATTGGACCTGTGGCTGTGGACAGTGTAAGGGTGTTTGCCCCCTACTAGGATGCACACAGGAGCTGCTGGGAACAGAAAGATGCTGTCTATTTCTTTGTTTGCTTGAGTCTCCTTTGGGGAAGGTGTAGAGCATGCAGAACTTGTTTCAGGCCCCCAAGTTCTGAATGCTCTATTTTGACGTTTACATCCTGAGGTCCAAACATTCTTCAGCTATCCCTGAATTGCGAGGAAAATAATTGTATTACAGAGGAGAGTGTTAGGGGCTTTCCATACTACTACAATGCTCATAGGAACTTCTAGGAAGAGAAAGATGGTCACAATTTCGCTTTGGAGGCTTGGCTCTACTTGGAGAAGCTGTAGAGCACTCTGGACTTGGAGGCCTTAACAGAGAATTGTTTTAACTTCCCCCAAGGTCTGAGTGCTCTATCTTGTTGTTTGCATGCTGAGCTCCTAAGCATTTGTCAGCTCTTGCGAATTGGGAGAAAAATATTTGGACATGTTACAGAGGATAGTGTGAGGGGATTTCAGTCCTGCTGCAATGCACTCAGGAGCTGCTGGGGACAGAAAGACATGTCAATTTCTCTTTGGAAGCTTGTCTCTCCTTTGAGAAAGGAGTAGAGCACTCAGAACTCTGGGCCTTTAAACAATTTTATTTTCAGGCATCCAAGTTCTGAATGCTCTATCTTGTCGTTTGCATCCTAACCTCCCAAATACTCCTCAACGCTCCCAGAATTGCAAGGAAAAAATTTCTACCTGTGGCTGAGGACAGTGAGAAGGTGTTTGAGCCCTGCTAGGATGCACACAGCAGCTGCTGAGGACACACGGATGCTGTATATTTCTCTTTGGTTTCTTATCTCTTCTTTGGGGAATGTTTAGAGCATTAAGAACTTGTCTTAAGGCCCCCAAATCCTGAGTGCTCTATCTTGTTGTTTGAATCCTGAGTTCCCAAATACCCTTCAGCTCTACCAAAACTGCAAGGAATAAATTTCAACATATGGGTGTGGACAGCAAGAGGCCTTTGATCCCTGTTAGGATGCAAACAGGAGCAGCTGGGAACAGAATGGTCTGTCAATTTCTTATTGGTGTCTTGTGTCTGTTTTGGGAAAGGTGTAGAGCACTCAAACTTGGGCACCATAAAACAATTCTGTTTTAAGACCCCCAAATTCTGAGTGCTCTACCTTGTCATTTGCATCCTGCACCCCCAAACTCTCCTCAGATATTCCAGAATTGCAAGGAAAAAATTTAGACCTGAGGCTGTGGACAGTGAAAGGGTGTTTGAGCATTCCTAGGATGCACACAGAAGCTGTTAGGGACATAAACATGCTCTGTATTTCTATTTAGTTGCTCCTGTCTCCTTAGGGGAAGGTGTAGAGCACCCAGAACTTATTTTCAGGCCCCCAAGTTCTGAGTGCTCTATCTTGCCATTTACATCCTGAGATCCAAACATTCCTCAGATCTCCCTGAATTGTGAGGAAAATAACTGGACATATTCCAGAGGAGAGTGTTAGGGGCTTTCTGAACTACTAAAATGCACATAGGAGCTGATGGGGAGAGAAAGATGGTATCAATTTCACTTAGCTCTCCATAGGGGAAGGTGTAGAGTACTCAGGACATGGGGGCCTTAAAAGAAAATAGCATTAAGGTCCCCAAGTCCTGAGTGTTCTATTTTGTCATTTGCATCAGGAGCTCCCAAAAAGTTCTCAGCTTTCCAAGAATTGCAAAGGAAAAAATTGGAACTGTTACTGTAGAGTATGAGGAGCATTCAGTCTTGATAGGATTCAGAGCACAGCTGTTTGGGAAAGAATGATACTGTCAATTTCTCTTTGGAGGTTTGTCCCTCCTTTGGGGAAGGAGTAGAGCCTTCCTTACTTGGGAGCCTTAAAACTGTTTTAAGGTCCCCAGGTTCTCAGTACTCTATCTTGTTGTTTGCAACCTGAGCTTGATAACACTGGGCAGCTCTCCCAGAATTGGAAGAAAAAAATTTGGACTAGTTACTGTGCACAGTGTAAGGGGCTTTAAGCACTGTTAGGATGCAAAATGGAGTTACCTGGCATAGAAAGATGCTGTCTATTTCTCTTTAGCGGTTTCTCTCTCCTTTTGGAAAGGTGTAGAGCACTCAGAAAGTGGGGATCTTAAAACAATTTTGTTTTAACGTCCTCAAGTTCTGAGTAGTCTTTCTAATTGTTTGCCTCATGTGCTTCTAAACCCTCCTCAGCTCTCCCAAAATTGCAAGGAAAAAATTTTGACCTGTACATGGTAATGCCAACAGCGGCTTTGAACCCTGTCAGGCTGCACAGAGGAGGTGCTAGAGACCAAAAGATGTTGTCTATTTCTCTTTGGTGGCATGTCTCTCCTATTTGGAAGGTGTAGAGCATTCAGAACTTGGGCACCATAAAACAATTCTGTTTTAAGACCCACAAGTTCTGAGTGCTCTATCTTGTCGATTGCATCCTGAGCTCCGGACCACTGGTCAGCTCTCCAAGTATTGCAAGATAAAATTGGGACTGGTTACTATGGACAGTGTAAGGGACTTTAAGCCCTGCTAGGATTCGGACCACAGTTGCCTGGGATAGAATGATGCTGTATATTTCTTTTTAGTGCCTGGTCTCTCCGTTGGGGAAGATGTAGAGTATTCAGAACTTGGGAGCCATAAACAAGTATGTTTTAAAGCACGGAAGTTCTGAGTTTTCTATCTTGTCGTTTGCATCCTGAGCTCTCAAACACTTTCCAGCTCTCCCAGAATTGCAAGGAAAACAATATGGACCTGTTATTGTAGGCAGTATGAGGCACTTTCAGTTTTGCTAGGATTCAGAGAAGAGCTTCTTGGGAAAGATCTAGGCTGTCAATTTGTCTTTTGAGGTTTGTCTCTCCTTTGGGGAAGGAGTAGAGCCTTCCTTATTTGGGGGTCTTAAAACTGTTTTAAGGTCCCTAAATTCTTTTTTTTTAATTTTTATTTTTTATTGTGAACCTACTGTACAGAGGGGTTACAATTGCATGGGCAAGATAATGAGTACATTTCTTATCAAGCATTGCAGCCTCCTCCTTTGTTTACCCTTCACATCCCTTCCCAGGCTCCCCTCGCCCTCCCACCCAATATTCCCCACCACCACTACAGTTGTAAAGTTCATTTTCTTTTTTTTTTTTTTTTTTTTTTTTTTTTGGTGGGTGAATCTATCTTTTTCTTAATTTCTTTTTTTTTTTTATTTTATTTTATTTTATTTGAAAACATACTGTACAGAGGGGTTACAATTACATGGGCAGGGAAATGCATACATTTCTTACCAAGCATTGCAGCCTCCTCCTTTGTTTACCCTTCACCTCCATTCCCAGCCTCCCCCCTCCCCCCCACCCAATCATAGCCCCCCTCCCTCCCCCCCACCGACATTGTAAAGCTGGTTTTGACATGACATTTTGTACTTCTCATTGTTGCAACAGGTCCACCTGAATCCTTAAACGACTTGTTTGTCCCCGTCTCCTCCACATGTTATACTGACATCAAATATAGTGAAAGCGGGGGTTACACTTTGGGGGAGGGACATACAAAGCAACAAAGAAATAATATTATAAATGCGTTAGAAACACATGCATGAATGAAAGAAAAACATTAAAATACATATTTGAGGGTTCGTTTTCCTAACATCACATTCTCTGACTTTTTCCGCTTGACTCATACCTATACTAGATATTGCAAATAAGGGAAACCATGGGACCTATGTTTCTTTGGGCCTGGCTTACTTCACTTAATATAATTTTTTCCAAGCCTTTCCATTTCCTAACAAATGGGGCAATGTCATTCTTTCTGATGGAGGCATAGAATTCCATTGTGTATATATACCACATCTTCTTGATCCATTCATCTACTGAGGGGCATCTGGGTTGGTTCCATGTCTTAGCTATGGTAAATAATGCTGCAATAAACATAGTTGTGCTGGTAGCTTTAGTGTGGCCTTGTTTGTGGTCATTTGGGTAAATGCCCAAAAGTGGGATTGCTGGGTCATTGGGGAGCTCTATATGGAGTCTTTTGAGGAACCTCCATACTGCTTTCCAAAGTGGTTGAACAAGTTTACATTCCCACCAACAATGAAGTAAGGTTCCTTTCTGTCCACATCCCCTCCAGCATCTGTTGTTGTTAGAGTTCTTGATTTTTGCTGTTCTAACTGGAGTGAGGTGATATCTCAATGTTGTTTTGATTTGCATTTCTTTTATGGCTAGGGATGTTGAACATTTCTTCATGTGTCTATTGGCCATCCTTCTTTCTTCTTCAGAGAAGCTTCTCTTTAGGTCTTTCGCCCACTTACTTATTGGGCAGTTGTTTCTTTGAGGATTTGTTGTTGGGTGGTTTAATTTTTTGAGTTCCAAGTATATTTTAGATATGAGACCCTTGTCCGTTGTATGGCTAGTAAAGATCTTCTCCCAATCCGTGGGCTTTCTATTGATCTTGCTAGCTATGTCATTTGCCCAGCAGAAGCTCTGCAACCTTATACAGTCCCATTTGTCCAACCTTTCTTTGATTTGTTGTGTTTCCGGGTCTCTATTCAGAAAATTTTGGCCTTAGCCGAGGAGACCCAGGGTTTCTCCTATTCCATCCTGTAATGTTTTCAGAGTGTCTGCTTTGAGTTCAAGGTCTTTGATCCATTTGGAGTTGATTCTGGTGCAGGGTGATATATAAGGATCTAGCTTTAGTTTTCTACATGTAGTTAACCAGTTTTGCCAGCACCATTTACTGAAGAGGCTGTCTGTCTTCCATTCTATTGTTTTAGCTCCCTTATCGAAGATTAGATGGCTATAGGTCTGTAGGTTCATTTCTGGGTTTTCAATTCTATTCCATTGGTCCTGAGGTCTGTTCTTATGCCAATACCAAGCTGTTTTGATTACTATGGCTTTATAGTAGAGTTTGAAATTTGGTATTGATATTCCTCCAGCAGTGTTCTTTCCGTTGAGGAGCGTTTTTGCTATTCGGGGTCTTTTATTGTTCCATATGAATTTTTGGATTGCCTCTTCTATTTCCTTGAAGAATGAGGGTGGAATTTTGATAGGTATTGCGTTGAATTTGTAGATAGCCTTGGGAAGTATTGCCATTTTCACAATGTTAATCTTTCCAATCCAGGAGCATGGGAGGTTTTGCCATTTTTTAAGTTCTGTGTTGATTTCCTTTTTCAAGATTTTAAAGTTTTCATCATAGAGGTCCTTCACTTCTTTAGTTAAGTTAATTCCTAGGTATTTTATTTTTTGTGGGGCTATTACAAATGGAGTTGCTTTCCTAATTTCAGCCACACTTTTCTCATTGTTGGCATACAGAAAAGCCATGGATTTTTGGGGGTTAATTTTATAACCTGCTACTTTGCCAAAGTTTTGAATCAGATTAAGTAATTTGGGAGTGGAGTCTATGGGATTCTTTAAATACAAGATCATGTCATCTGCAAAGAGGGAGAGTTTTATTTCTTCTTTCCCTATTTGGATCCCCTTTATGTCTGCATCTTGTCTTATTGCTGTAGCTAGGCATTCTAACACTAGATTGAAGAGAAGTGGAGAGAGTGGGCATCCTTGTCTTGTTCCTGAGTTAAGAGGAAATGGCTTTAGTTTTTCACCATTGAGTATAATGCTGGCTCTAGGTTTGTCATATACAGCCTTTATTGTACTGAGGAATGTTCCATGGATTCCTAATTTTTCCAAAACCTTCATCATAAAGGGGTGTTGGATCTTGTCGAATGCTTTTTCTGCGTCTATTGAGATAACCATGTGGTTCTCATTCTTGCTCCTGTTGATGTGATGAATAATATTAATTGATTTGCGTATATTGAACCAGCTTTGCATCCCTGAAATGAATCCTGTTTGATCGTGGTGTATGATTTTTTGGATGAATTGTTGAAGTCGGTTGGCCAAAATTTTGTTGAGAAGTTTTGCATCAATGTTCATCAAAGAAATGGGTCTATAGTTCTCTTTCTTTGATGAGTCCCTGCCTGGTTTTGGGATGAGGGTTATGATGGCTTCATAGAATGTGTTCGGTAGTGAGCTTTCTCTTTCAATTTCATTGAAGAGTTGGAGGAGAATTGGTGTGAGCTCTGCTTTGAAGGCCTTATAAAATTCCGCTGTAAAACCATCTGGTCCTGGACTTTTCTTAGCTGGGAGGTCTCTTATTGCTGTTTCTATTTCAATGCTTGATATGGGCCTGTTAAGATAGTTTAACTCATCTTGGTTTAGTTTTGGCATGTCAATATTTGCTAGGAAGAGGTCCATTTCTGTCAAGTTCTCAAACTTATTAGCATACAGTTTTGAGAAGTATTCCCTTATAATATTCTGAATCTTGGTTGTTTCCGTGGTGATGTTTCCATTCTCATCTCTGAGTTTATTAATTTGGGTGTGTTCTCTTCTTTTTCTGATAAGATTTGCTAAGGGTCTGTCAATTTTGTTAAGTTTTTCGAAGAACCAACTCTTTGTTTTGTTGATTCTTTCTATAGTTTTTTTGGATTCTAATTCATTTAATTCTGATTTAATTTTGATTATTTCTTTCCGTCTACTGGATTGGGGTTTATCTTGCTGCTCTTTTTCAAGGAGGTTTAGATGCGTCATTAAATTGCTAGTTTCAGATCTCTCCAATTTGTTGATGTAGGAGCTCAGAGCTATAAACTTGCCTCTGAGTACTGCCTTTGCTGTGTCCCAGAGGAGCTGGTAATTTGTGTGTTCATTTTTGTTGAATAGCATGAACATTTGAATTTCCTTTCTAATCTCTTCCATGACCCACTCATGATTCAGCAGTGTGTTGTTCAGCCTCCATGTGATACCAAACTTTCTTTGGTGGCTTTTGGTGTTGAGTTCTAATTTTATTACCTTGTGGTCAGAGAGAATGCAAGGTATAACTTCAATGTTTCTGAATTTAGACAAGTTTGCTTTGTGGCCTAAAATGTGGTCTATTTTAGAAAACGTTCCATGTGCTGCTGAGAAAAACGTGTACTCTGATGCTGCTGGGTGAAATGTTCGGTAAATGTCTGTTAAGTCTAGTTGATCTATGCAGCTGTTTAGATCTGTGGTTTCTCTGTTGAGTTTTTGCCGAGTTGATCTATCTAGTGGGGAGAGTGGTGTGTTAAAATCCCCTACTATTAATGTCTTTGGATCTATATGGGATTTGAGGGAAAGTAGTGTTTCTTTGATAAATTTGGGTGCTCCATTGTTTGGTGAATAGATATTTAGAATTGTAATATCCTCCTGAAGGAGAGATCCTTTAATTAGTATGTAGTGACCTTCTTTATCTCTTTTCACGAATTTTAATTTGAAGTCTATTTTATCTGATATTAGGATTGCAACTCCCGCCTGTTTATGAGGTCCGTTTGCTTGGTAGATTTTGTTCCAGCCTTTAACATTGAAAATGTGTTTGTTTTTACGGGCAAGATGTGACTCCTGCAGGCAGCAGATAGAAGGGTCTTGTTTTTTAATCCAACTAGACAGTCTATGTCGCTTAATTGGAGAGTTCAGTCCGTTAACATTAAGAGATAGGACTGAGAGGTATTTGGGAGTTCCTGCCATGTTATCTACCTTTTTGGGGGCTGCGAAAACTGGGTTCTTCCTATGGTTCTTGGATTCTCAGTTTGGGTGCAGTTTCTTGGCCTTTATTGCGGTTTTGTTGGTTTTCTATGTGTAGGACATCTTTAAGTATCTTTTGTAGGGCTGGTTTGGTGGAGATGTATTGTTTCAATTTTTCTTTGCTATGGAAGGTTTTTATTTGGCCTTCGGTTATGAAGGAGAGTTTAGCTGGGTACAGTATTCTTGGTTGATAGTTGTTTGTTTTTAGGGCATGGCATACATCGTTCCAGGCTCTTCTTGCTTTGATTGTCTCTGCTGAGGAATCTGAGGTGATTCTAATTGGTTTCCCTTTATAAGTGATTACCCTTTTCTCTCTGACAGCTTTAAGGATCTTTTCCTTGTTCTGAGTTGATCCTGTGTGGATTATAATGTGGTGGTGGGATGTCCTATTCTGGTCTGGTCTATTTGGGGTTCTAAAGGCTTCTTGTATCTGGACAGGCCTATCTTTTTGCATGTTTGGGAAGTTCTCTGCTAGGATCCTGTTAAACAAATTTCCTAGACCTTTAACTTCTGTTTCTAGGTGCTCCTCTACACCCATTATCCTTAGATTAGGCCTTCTGATGGTGTCTTCCAGGTGTTGGATAGATCTATCATATTTCTTGGACTTGTCTTGGATGGTTGTATGTTCTTTCTCTATAATATCTAGGCTGTCTTCAATCCCTGAGATTCGATCTTCTGCATGGTCTAACCTGCTGTCAAGACTCTCTACTTTGTTTTTTATCTCTTTTCCTTCTAGTTGGTCAGCTTTGATGGCTTCAAGTTCTTTGTTGAAGCTCTGTTTTAGGTCTTGTATGAATTTCTTTGCTTCCTTAATTTGGTGTTCAGTGTTTGTCCTCAAATCACTTAGTTGATTGGTTATGGTTTCTTTGGGCTCCCATTCGTTCTGTTGGGTTCCATTCAGCATTCCCTTTGTGGTCTCCCTGACTTCCTTCAGCTCTTTGTTAATGGATTCCATGAATGCCTTTAGTGATCTTTGTGTGTTCTCTACCTGGTCTCTCAATTCCTGTATTACTCTTTGATTAGCTTCCTCCCGTTCATGGGATTCCTGCAGATCTCTTTGAGTGTTTTCAGCCTGCTCACGCCATTCCTCCCTTTCTCTTTGAGTATTCTCAAGTTGTTCACGCAAATCCTGTATCAGTTTTTGAGTAGCTTCCTCACGCTTATGATATTCCTGTATAAACTTTTGGGATGCCTCCTTTCTCTCCCTGTCACGCTCATACAGAGTCCTTTGTACATTGTCAAACTTTTCATTTATCATGTTTGCCAGCAGTGTTTGTAGAGCTGTTTGGGAACTCTCCTCTGGATTATTCATTATCTGTTCTAACCCCTGATTATCAAGATTCGGGATTGAGATACCCGAGTTTGCCATTTTTCTTGTGTTTTTCCGGCTTACTCTGCCCATTTGAGATGAAGATAGCACCAGTTTTGTGCTAGAACACTATCTTAAGGCAACCATCAACCAAAGTTTGCATTTGTACAGTCAATAGTCTACAGATACAATCTAGTTCAACAGATACATCTATTCGACATCAAACAACTATATGTTAAAGGACTTCGAACCGCAGAGAAGAATTTGGAAAACCAGAAATTATTAGGGTTAGGGAGAGATGTGGGTAAAAAATAGGGATAGATTGGTGTGGGGAGGCACAGGGAGAGTTAACTATGTCCTAATCACAGTGCAGGAAATAGGTTGGGTAGGATGCAAGTAGAGAGAGAGAGAGAAAGAAGAAAGGGAAAGGGGAATGAAAAGAGACCAGAAAAAAAAATAGAAACGTAAAAATTAATGTTATTTTAGAGATTAAAAGACCATGTATTTATAGAGGAATATGAATATGTAGAGAGAAAGGGAGGGACATAGAGGAGATGTGGAAAACTTTAAAAAAATGCTTAAAATATTATATAGGTATAAAGAGGTAGTACTGCTATTAATGAATTTAAGTCTCAGAGGTTTTGAATTGAGTAATAAGTTTGTGGGTTAAGTGTGTACACTATGGGGGGTAGGGTCTACTGGTTAACTATGGGTTTATCTGAGGATGTGCAGGACAAGAGTTAAGTCACATAAAGAAGAACAAAGAGGAAAAGATGGAAAGGATAGGAAAGTGAGAAGAAAAGATCAGAAGTTCAGTAGAGCTAGACAAAAAACAAAAAGATAATTAAGAATGAAAGAAAAAGAGAAAGAAGACAAGAAAAGAAAGGAAAACACACATTCACGTATTCCTAAAATAAAAATTATAAGAGGAGAAAAAAAAAAAAGTTAATGGAAAACAATTATTTTTTCAGAAGAGGCAAAAATTAAAGATTAATAAAAGTTTTAGAAAAGCAAAAAAATTTTTTTATATATATAAGGTAACAAAAAACGAAGAAAAAAAAACAAAAAAAAAAGAAAAAAAGAAAAGAAGAAGAAGGAAAAAAAAAAAAGGTCTTTGATTTTTTTTTTTTGGGGGGGGGAAGGGTGGGAAGAGTCCTGTATCTCCCTTTTGTCTGTAACCAGAATGTGGTTGGAGTCTCTGGTCAGCTTGAGGTCCTGTGGCTTGATTGGTTTCTTAAGTCAGTTTGTTGGAACAGGCAGAAAAATGCTCTGCTTTACCCAAGATTTTGAGATCCCCCTCCCAGGTTAGTTTACTGGGAGGGTGATCTGCTTTGAGAATCACAAAAGAGGGGGATGCAGTGATGAGGCTAGGTTCTGGGTAGAGTTGAGGCCTTTCAACAAACAGTAGCTTTTCCCTGGGTCTATTTTGTGAAAAAAACTCACAGCACCCAGCCTGGAGCCATTCTCAGGGTTTCTGTTTTTCAATTGATTGTGGTGGCTGCTAGAGGGAGGGGCAGCCTCTGGCTCTGGTTACCCGGTGAGGAGAGCCACTCCAATGGCTGGCGCCTGAGCTGGGTGACTTTTCCCTGGATGGAACTGAGTCTGTGAGGTCACTTCGCCGTTAAGTTCTTGTGACCTGCTAAATGACTCGTTTTATTCCAAGGCCTGAGCTGGAGCTAGCCGCTCCTCCGAGCTTTGTCGGTATCCAAGATGGAGATCACCGGTGCTGGGGGGGGGAGGGGTGGCCTTCCCTCCTCTGCTCCCTGGGAAGGAGTGAGGAAGTGGGGCTACTCACGCCGAGTCTTGGATCCTGGGTCGTCTCTGGTCTGCAAAGTGCAGGATGAATTTGTCCGCTCCTTGTCGGTTCTTGCTGGTGTTGAGTAGAATCTGCTCGCCCGCTGCGTCTGGCTCCTTCATCCCGGACTCTCTGTGTGAGCGCTCAGGTATGGCCGCGGCTGCGGTCGCCGCTGCAACCCCGCCGCCGCAGCAGCAGCTGCTGGCAGACGCTCAGATGTGTCTGCTTGGCTTCCCCTCTCTTGGCTAACTCTCTGTCCTGTGATGGCACACTTGGTGTGATTCTCTGGCTTGGGACTGTTCACTGGAACTCTGAAACTGTTTTCTATGTAAGAGCTTGTTCAGATTCCAGCTTCTCCTCTGCCATCTTCCCGGAACCCTCCCTTTTTCTTAATTTCTTGCCTAGGTTCTAGATGCCATCCAGTTACTTTTTTCCTTTTCTTAATTCTAGCAGGAAGTTACTTCTCTCCCTCACAGCTTTTTATCGTAAAGTTCATTTTCGACATGACAACTTGTACTTCTCATTGTTGTAACGGGCCCACAGTTATCCTTAAACGACTTGTTTTTCCCCTTCTCCTCCACAAATTGTACCGACATCAAATATAGTGAAAACAGGGGTTAGTTATACTGTAGGGGAGGGACATACAAAGCAACAAAGAAATAATCTTATAAATGCATTAGAAACAAATGCATGAAAGAAAAAAAAAACATTTAAATATATATCTTAGGGTTCATTTCCCTAAAAACTTATCTGACCTTTTCTGCTTGACTCAGATATACACTGGTTATTGCAAATAAGGGAAACCATAGGACCTATGTTTCTTTGGTCTTGGCTTACTTCACTTAATATAATTTTTCCAAGCCTTTCCATTTCCTAACAAATGGGGCAATGTCATTCTTTCTGATGGAGGCATAGAATTCCATTGTGTATATATATACCACATTTTCTTGATCCATTCATCTACTGAGGGGCATCTGGGTTGGTTCCATATCTTAGCTATGGTAAGTAATGCTGCAATAAACATAGTTGTGCTGGTAGCTTTAGTGTGGTCTTGTATGTAAACATTTGGGTAAATGCCCAAAAGTGGGATTGCTGGGTCATAGGGGAGCTCTATGTGGAGTCTTTTGAGGAACCTCCATACTGCTTTCCAAAGTGGTTGAACAAGTTTACACTCCCACCAACAATGAAGTAATGTTCCCTTCTGTCCACATCCCTCCAGCATCTGTTGTTATTAGAGTTCTTGATTTTTGCCATTCTAACTGGGGTGAGGTGGTATCTCAATGTTGTTTTGATTTGCATTTCTTTTATGGCTAGGGAGGTTGAGCATTTCTTCATGTGTCTATTGACCATCATTCTTTCTTCTTCAGAGAAGTTTCTCTTTAAGTATTTAGCCCATTTATTTATTGGGCTGTTGTTTCTTTGAGGAGTTGTTGTTGGGGGATTTAGTTTTTTGAGTTCTAAATATATTTTAGATATGAGACCCTTGTTCGTTGTATGGCTAGTGAAGATCTTCTCTCAATCCGTGGGCTTTCTATTGATCTTGCTAGCTATATCCTTTGCCATACAGAAGCTCTTCAACTTCATGCAATCCCATTTGTACAACCTTAAGGTCCCCAAATTCTGAGTATTCTATCTTGATGTTTGCATCCTGAGCTCGCTAACACTGGGCAGCTCTCCCAGAATTGGAAGAAAAAAATTGGACTGATTACTGTGGACAGTGTACAGGGCTTTAAGCCCAGCTAGGATGCAGACCGCACTTGCCGGAGATAGAACGATTCTCTCTGTTTCTCTTTAGTGGCTTGTCTCTCCTTTGAGGAGAGTGTAGAGCATTCAGAACTTGTATGCTGTAAAGCAATTATGTTTTAAGGAGCTGCAGTTCTTTTTTTATTTTTTATTTTTATTGAGATAATACTGTGTAGAGGGGTTACAATTACATGGCCATAATAATGAGTACATGAAGCCTTGTAGCCTCCACCTTTGTTTCCCCTTCCATCCCTTCCCATCTTTCCCCTGTATGCCCCCCACAACTGTATCCTCCCCTTCCCCCTCCACCTACCACCAAATTTATAAAGTTCATTTTTCGACATAACCTCTTGTATATCTCATTGTTGCAATGGCTTCACCTGTGTCACTGTTTTAACGATTTCTTTTTTCCTTTTCCCTCTGCAAATAATACCAACATCATATACAGTGAAAGCAGGTGTTATATCGTGGGGGAGGGACATACAGAACAACAAAGAAATATTCTTATAAATATGTTAGAAACATTGCATGAAAGAAAAAAAAACACATGAATACATATCTTAGGGTTCATTTCCCTAACATCAACTTATCTGACCTTTTCTGCTTGACACAGACATATACTAGTCGTTACAAATAAGGGAAAACATGGGACCTATGTTTCTTTGGGCTTGGCTTACTTCACTTAATATAATTTTTTCCAAGTCTTCCATTTCCTAACAAATGGGGCAATGTCATTCTTTTCTGATGGAGGCATAGACTTGCATTGTGTATATATACCACATTTTCTTGATCCATTCATTTACTGAGGGGCATCTGGGTTGGTTCCATATCTTAGCTCTAGTAAATCATCCTGCAATAAATATGGTTGTGCTGGTAGCTTTAGTGTGGTCTTGTTTGTGATCATTTGGGTAAATGCCCAAAAGTGGGATTGCTGGGTCTTAGGGGAGCTCTATCTGAAGTCTTTTGAGGAGCCTTCATACTGCTTTCCAAAGTGGTTGAACAAGTTTACACTCCCACCAACAATGAAGTAAGGTTTCCTTCTGTCCACATCCCCTCCAACATCTGTTGTTACTAGAGATCTTGACTTTAGACATTCTAACTAGGGTGAGGTACTATCACAATGTTGTTTTGAGCTGCATATTTCTTTTATGGCTAGGGAGGTTGAGCATTTCTTCCTGTGTCTATTGGCCATGCTTCTTTCTTCTTCAGAGAAGTTTCTCTTGAAGTAATCTTTAGCCCATGTATTTATTGGAAAGATGTTTCTTTAAAGATTTGCTGTTGGGGGATTTAATTTTTTGAGTTCCAGGTATATTTTAGATATGAGACCATTGACTCAAGTATATTTTAGATATGAGACCCTATGGCTAGTGAAGATCTTCTCCCAATCCATGGACTTTCTATTGATCTTGCTAGCTATGTCCTTTGCCATGAATAAGTTCTGCAATTTCATTCAATCCCATTTGTCCACCCTTCCTTTCATTTGTTTTGTTTCTGGGCCTCTGTTAAGAAAATTTTGGCCTGTGCCAAGGAGACCTAAGTTTTCTGCTGTTCCATCTTGTAATGAGTTCAGAGTGTCTGCTTTGACTCCGTGGTCTTTGATCCATTTAGAGTTGATTCTGGTTTAGGGTGATATATAAGGATCTAGCTTTAGTTTTCTACAAGTGATTAGCCAATTTTCCCAGCATCATTTATTGAAGAGGCCATATGTTTCTTCCATTCTAATTTTTACCTCCCTTATCGAAGATTAGATGGCTATAGGTCTGTAGGTTCATTTCTGGGCTTTCAGTTCTTTTCCATTGGTCCTAAGATCTGTTCTTGTGTCAGTACCAAGCTGTTTTGATTACTATGGCTTTGTAGTAGAGTTTGAAATTTGGTGTTGATATTCATCCAGCACTGTTCTTTCTGCAGAGGATCATTTTTGCTATTTGGGTTCTTTTATTGTTCAAAATGAATTTTTGGATTGCCTCTTCTATTTCCTTGAAGAATGAGGTTGGAAGATTGATATCCCCTTGAATTTGTAGATAGCCTTGGGAAGTATTGCCATTTTCAGGATGTTGATCTTTTCAATCCAAGAACATGGGAGTTTTTGCCACTTTCTAAGTTCTGTTTTGATTTCCTTTTTCAGGATTTTAAAGTTTTCATCATAGAAGTCCTTCAATTCTTTGGTTAGGTTTATTTCTAGGTATTTTATTTTTTGTGGGGCTAATACGAATGGAGGTATTTTCCTAATTTCAGCCACACTTTTCTCACTGTTGGCATACAGAAGGCCACTGATTTTTGAAAGTTAATTTTATACCCTGCTACTTTGCCAAAGTTTTGAATCAACTTGAGTCATTTGAGAGTGGAGTCCATGGGATTCTTTAAATGCAAGATCATGTCATCTGCAAAGAAGGAGAGTTTTACTTCTCCTTTCCCTATTTGGATCCCCTTTATGTTTGCATCTTGTCTTATTGCTGTAGCTAGACATTCTAATACTAGATTGAAGAGCAGTGGAAAGAGTGGACATACTTGTCTCGTTCCTGAGTTAAGAGGAAATGGCTTTAGTTTTCACCATTAAGTATAATGCTGGCTGTAGGTATGTCATATACAGCCTTTATTGTATTGAAGAATATTCCATGGATTCCAATTTTTACAGAACCTTCATCATAAAGGAGTGTTGGATCTTGTCAAATGCTTTTTCTGCATCTATTGAGATAACTATGTGGTTCTTATCCTTCCTCTTGTTGATGTGATGAATTATATTAATTGATTTGCATATATTGAACCAGCTTTGCATCCCTGAAATGAATCCTGTTTGATCGTGGTGGATGATATTTTTGCATGAATTGTTGAAGTCGATTGGCCAAAATTTGGTTGAGAAGTTTTGCATCAATGTTCATCAAAGAAATGGGTCTATAGTTCTCTTTCTTTGATGAGTCCCTGCCTGGTTTGGGGATGAGGGTTATGATGGCTTCATAGAATGAGTTTGGTAGTGAACTTTCTCTCAATTTCATGGAAGAGTTGGAGGAGTATTGGTGTGAGCTCTGCTTTGAAGGCCTTGTAGAATTTTGCTGCAAAACCATCTGGTCCTGGGCTTTTCTTAGATGCGAGGATACTTATGGCTGTTTCTACTTCAATCCTTGACATGGGCCTGTTAAGATGGGTTAACTCATCTTGCTTTAATTTTGGTATGTCAATATTTGCTAGGAAAAAGTCCATTTCTGCCAAGTTCTCAAAATTATTAGCATGAAGTTTTGAGAAGTATTCCCTTATAATGTTCTGAATCTTGGATGTTTTTGTGGTGATGTTTCCATTCTCATCTCTGAGTTTATTTATTTGGGTGTGTTCTCTTCTTTTTCTGATAAAATTTGTTAAGGGTCTGTCAATTTTGTTAATTTTTTCGAAGAACCAAATCTTTGTTTTGTTGATTCTTTCTATGGTTTTTTTGGATTGTAATTCATTTAATTTTAATTTAATTTTAATTATTTCTTTCCATCTACTGTATTGGATTTATCTTGCTGCTCTTTTTCAAGGAGGCTCCGATCTCTCATTAAATAGTTGGTTTCAGCTATCTTCAATTTCTTGATGTAGGAACTCAGAGCTATAAACTTGTCTCTGTGTACTGCCTTTGCTGTGTCCCAGAAGAGCTGGTAATTTGTGTGTTCTTTTTTGTTGAATATCATGAACATTTGAATTTCCTTTCTAATCTCTTCCATCACCCACTCGTGATTCAGCAGTGTGTTGTTCAGCCTCCACGTGTTACCAGACTTTCTTTGGTGGCTTCTGGGGTAGAGTTGTAATTTTATTCCCTTGTGGTCTGAAAGAATGCAAGGTATAACTTCAATGTTTCTGAATTTGGACAAGTTTGCTTTGTGACCTAAAATGTGGTTTATTTTGGAAAGTGTTCCATGTGCTGCTGAGAAAAACGTGTATTCTGATGCTGCTGGGTGAAATATTCGGTAGATGTCTGTTAAATCTAGTTGATCTATGCAGTTGTTTCGATCTGCGGTTTCTCTATTGAGTTTTTGATGAGTTGATCTATCTAGTGGGGAGAGTGGCGTGTTAAAGTCTCTTTGGATCTATGTGGGATTTGAGGGAAAGAAGTGTTGCTTGTTTAACTTTGGGTGCTCAGTTGTTTCGTTAGTAGATATTTAGAAATGTAATATCCTCCTGATAGAGAGATCCCTTAATTAGTATGTAGCGACCTTCTTTACCTCTTCTCATGAATTTTTATTTGAAGTCTATTTATCTGATATTAGGATTGCAACTCCCGCCTATTTATGGGGGCCGTTTGCTTGGTAGATTTTGTTCCAGGCTTTCACATTGAAAATGTGTTTGTTTTTATGGGCAAGATGTGACTCCTGAAGGCAACAGATAGAAAGATCTTACTTTTTAATCCAACTAGACGGTCTATGTCACTTAATTGGAGAGGTAAGCCCATTAATGTTGAGAGATAAGAATGAGAGGTATTTGGGAATTCCTACCAGTTTATCTACCTTCTTGGGGGCTGTGGCAACTGGGTTCTTCCTATGGTTCTTGGACTCTCAGTTTTGGTGCAGTTTCATGGCATTTATTGTGGTCTTGTTGGTGTTCTATGAGTTGGATAACTTTGAGAATCTTTTGTAGGGCTGGTTTGGTGCAGATATATTGTTTCAATTTTTCTTTGTTATGGAGGGTTTTTATTTGACCTTTGGTCATGAAGGACTGTTTAGCTGGGTACAGGATTCTTGGTTGATAGTTGTTTGTCTTTAGGGCATGGCATACATCATTCCAGGCTCTAATTGCTTTAATTGTCTCTGCTGAGAAACCTGAAGTGATTCTAATTGAATTCCCTTTATAGGTGATTGATCTTTTCTCCTTGACACCTTTAAGGATCTTTTCCTTGATCCTGTGCAGATTATAATGTGACAATGGGATGTCCTGTTCTGGTGTGGTCTATTTGCAGTTTTAAAAGCTTCTTGTATCTGAATAAGCCTATCTTTTTGAATGTTTGGGAAGTTCTCTGCTAGGATCCTGTTAAACAAATTTCCTAGACCATTAACTTCTGTTTCTAGGTACTCCTCTACACCTATTATCCTCAGATTAGGCCTGCTGATGGTGTCTTCCAAATTTTGAATAGATCTATCATATTTCTTGGATTTGTCTTGGATGATTGTATGTTTTTCCTCTATAATATCTAGGCTGTCTTCAATCCCTGAGATTTGATCTTCTGTATGGTCTAAACTACTATCAAGAATTTCTGCTTTTTTAAAATTTCTTTTCCTTCTAGTTGGTTGGCTTTGATGGCTTCGAATTCTTTGTTGGAGCTTTGTTTTAGATCTTGTATGAACTTCTTTACTTCCTTAATTTGGTGTTCACTGTTTATTCTCAAATCACTTAGTTGATTGGTTATGGTTTCCTTGGACTCCCATTCCTTCTGTTGGGTTCCATTCAGCATTCCCTTTGTGGTCTCCCTGACTTTTTTCAGTTCTCTGTTTATGGATTCCATGAATGCCTTTAGTGATCTTTGTGTATTCTCATCCTGCCCTCTCAATTCCTGTATTACTCTTTGATTAGCTTCCTCACGTTCATACAATTCCTGTAGTTCTCTTTGAGTGTTCTCAGCCTGCTCATGCCATTGCTGACTTTCTCTTTGTCTGTTTTCATCCCACTCCCACAATTCCTGTCTATCCCTTTGACTGATCTCAGCCTGCTCAAGCTCTTTGAGAACTCTCTTTGAGTGTTCTCAAGCTGCTCATGTAATTTCTGTATCAATCTTTGAGTGGCTTGCTCACACTCATGATATTCCTGTATTGACCTTTGGTTTGCCTCCTCTCTCTCCCTATCACGCTCACACAGAGTCCTTTGCAGGTTTTCAATCTTTTCATTTATCATATTTACCAGTAGTGTTTGTAGAGGTTTTTGGGAGCTCTCCTCTGGATTATTCATTATCTGTTCTGTCCCCTGATTATCATGAGTGGAAGTTGATATACCCAGACTTGCCATTTTTCTTGTGTTTTCCTGCTAGTTCTGCCCATTTGGAATGAAAGTAACATGAGTTTTGTGCTAGAACACTATCTTAAGGCAAGCATCAACCAAAATCTGTAGTTGCACAGTCAAAAGTCTGCAGATACAATCTAGTTCAACAGATATATCTAGTCAATGTCAAACAACTATGTACTAATGGGCTACAAACTACAAATGAGAATTTGGTAAAACAGAAATTATTAGGTTTAGGGAGAGATATGGATAAAAATAGGAATAGAGGGATGTGGAAATGTAAAGAGTTAAGTTAACTAAGTCCTAATCTCAAAGAGGGATATAGATTGGATAGAATGATAGTAGAGAGAGAGAAAAGAAGAAGAAAAAATAGAAAAACAAAAATTAAAAATTAAAAATGAAACACTTAAAAATTATGCAAATTTAAAAACATAATATTCAGAGAAGAATGGGGATAGGCTGAGAGAAGGGGAGGGATAGAAAGGAGGGGTGAAAAAGTAAAAAATAAAAATGCTTAAAATATTATATAGGTATATAGAGGTAGTACTGCTATTATGGGATTACAGTCTAAGAGGTTTTGGAATGAGTAATAAATTTCTGGTTTCTATGTGTACACAATGGGGGATAAGGTCTAATAATCAACTATGGGTATATACGAGGAAGAGCAGAACACAATTAGGACATGCAAAAAGGAACAAAAGAGAAGAGAAAGTGAAAAGAATGAGAAAGAAAGAAAGAAAAAGGACCAAAAAGTCAGTAGAGTTAAAACAAACCAAAAAAAAGCACACACACATATACCCCTAAAATAAAAAAATTGTAAGAGGAAGAAAAAAAAGGTTAATATAAAACAATTTTTTAAAAAGTTAAAAATTATAAATTTTTAAAAGGTACAAAAAAAGTGTTCTTTGATTTTTTTTGGGGGGATGGGAAGATCCTGTATCTCCCTTGTGTACATAACCAGTCTCTTGTTGGAGTCTGGTCTGCTTGTGGTGTTTGATTTTACTCTTACTTGATTGGTTTCTTGTCAGTTTATTTGAACAGGCAGAAAAATGCTCTGCTTTACCTAGGCTTTAGTGATCCTCCTTCCAGGCTATTTCAATGGGTGGGAGATCTGCTTTGAGTGTCACAAAAGAGGGAGATGGTTGTTTCCTCTAGTTTGGAGATGTTGTGATGAGGCTATGTTCTGGGTAGAGTTGAGTCCTTTCAGCAAACAGTAGCTTTTTCCTGAGGGGCTAGCTTCTGAGACACTCACAGTGCCCAGTCTGGAGCCATTCTCAGGGTATATGTTTACTAAATTTCAATTGATTGTAAAAGCTGCTTTAGGGGAGGGGCAGCCTCTGGTTCTGTTTACCCAGTGAAGAAAGCCACTCCTGCTCTGCCTGGGCTGGGTCT
The DNA here is from genome assembly GCF_019054845.1 of Dipodomys spectabilis. Lineage (NCBI taxonomy): Eukaryota > Metazoa > Chordata > Mammalia > Rodentia > Heteromyidae > Dipodomys > Dipodomys spectabilis. The sequence goes on from NW_024870680.1 coordinate 275,060, forward strand.
GCCTTGTCTCTCCTTTGAAGGAGTAGAGCCCTCCTTACTTGTGGGCTTTAAAACTGTTATAAGATCCCCAAGTTCTGAGTACTCTCTCTTTTGCATCCTGAGCTTGCTAATACTGGTCAGCTCTCCCAGAATTGGAAGAAAAAAATTTGGATTGGTTACTATGGACAGTGTAAGGGGCTGTAAGCCCTGCTAGGATGCAGACCGGAGTTGCCAGGGAAAAAAAGATGCTGTCTATTTCTATTTAGCGGCTTGTCTCTCCTTTGGGAGAGGTGTAGAGCACTCAGAACTAGGGGACTTTAAAACCAAATTGTTTTAAGGTCCCCAAATTCTGAGTAGTCTTTCTTGTTGTTTACATCTGGCGCTCCCAAACCCTCCTCAGCTCTACCAAAATTGCAAGGAAAAAATTTTGTCCTGTGGCTGGTGACACCAAGAGGGGCTTTGAACCCTGTCAGGATGCACACAGGAGCTGATAGAGACCTAAAGATGATGTCTATTTCTCTTTGGTGGTTTGTCTCTCCTTTTTGGAAGGTGTAGAGTTTTCAGAACTTGGGCACCATAAAACAATTCTGCGTTAATTCCCCCAAGTCCTGAGTACTTTATCTTGTCGTTTGCATCCTGAGCTCCCTATAACTGGTCAGCTCTCTCAGAATTGCAAGGAAAAAATTGGGACTGGTTACTGTGGACTTTGTAAGGGTATTAAGCCCTGCTAGGTTTCAGACTGGAGTTGCCTGGGATAAAATAATGATGTTTATTTCTCTTTAGTGAGTTGTCTCTCCTTTGGGGAAGTTGTAGACTATTCAGAACTGGGGCGCCATAAAACAATTCTCTTGTAAGGCTCCGAAGTTCTCAGTGCTCTATCTTGTCGTTTGCATCCTGAGCTCCCAAACAGTTTTCAGCTTTTCCAGAATTGCAAGGAAAAAAATTTGGACCTGTTATTGTAGACAGTGTGAGGCACATTCAGTTTTGCTAGTATGCAGAACAGAGCTTCTTGAGGAAGATCGGTTCTGTAAATATCTCTTTGGATCCTTGTCTCTCCTTTGGGGAAAGAGCAGAGCCCTCTTTACTTGGGGGCCTTAAAACTGTTTTATGCTCCCCAGGTTATGAGTGCTCTATCTTGTCATTTGCATCCTGAGCTCACTAACACTGGTCATCTCTCCCAGAATTGGGTGATAAAAATTTGCACTGGTTACTGTGGACCATGTAAGGGGCTTTAAGCCTTGCTAAGATGCAGTCCAGAGTTGTCTGGGCTAGAAAGATTCTGTTTTTTTTTTTCCTCATTAGCGGCTTGTCTATCCTTCAGAAAAGGTGTAGAGCACTCAGAACTTGAGGACCTTAAAACAATTTTGTTTAAGGTCCCCAAGTTCTGAGTGCTCTTTCTTGTTGTTTGCATCCTGGGCTCCCAAACCCTCCCCCCACTCTCATAAAATTTCTAGGAAAAAATTTTGACCTGTGGTTGGTGACACTGAAAGGGGCTTTGAACCCTATCAGGATGCACCCAGGAGTTGCTAGAAACAGAAAGATGTTATCTATTTCTCTTTGGTGGCTTTTCTCTCCTTTTTGGAAATTGTACAGCATTCAGAACTTGGATGCCATAAAACAATTCTGCTTTAAGGCCCCAAAGTTCTGAGTGCTCTATCTTGTCATTTGGATCCTGAGCTGCGTAAACTGGTCATTACTCTCCCAGAATTGTGAGATAAAATTGGGACTGGTTACTATGGACAGTGTAAGGGACTTTAAGCTCCTGCTAGGATTCAGACCGCAGTTGCCTGGGATAGAACAATGCTGTCTATATCTTTTTAGTGGCTTGTCTCTCCTTTGGGGAAGGTGTAGAGCATTCAGAACTGGGGTGCCCTAAAACAATTCTGCTTTAAGGCCCCGGAGTTCTCAGTGCTCTTTCTTGTTGTTTGCATCCTGAGCTCCCAAACAGTTTTCAGCTCTCCCAGAATTGCAAGGAAAAAAATTGGACCTGTTATTGTAGACAGTATGAGGCACTTTCAGTCTTGCTCAAATGCAGAGCAGAGTTTCTTGGGAAATATCAGTGCTGTCAATTTCTCTTTGGAGGATTTTCTCTTCTTTGGGAAAAGGATAGAGCCCTCCATACTTGGGGGCCTTAAAACTGTTTTAAGGTCCCCAAGTTCTGAGTGCTGTATCTTGTCATTTGCATCCTGAGCTCACTAACACTGGTCACCTCTCCCAGAATTGGGAGAAAAAAATTGGATTGGTTACTGTAGACAGTGTAAGGGGCTTTAAGCTCTGCTATTATGGAGACCGGAGTTGTCTGGGCTAGAAAGATACTGTCTATTTCTCTTTAGTGGCTTGTCTCTCCTTTTGGGAAGGTGTAGAGTACACAGAACTTGGGGACGTTAAAACAATTTTGTTTTAAGGTCCCCCACTTCTGAGTGCTCTTTCTTGTTGTTTGCATCCTGGTCTCCCAGGACCCTCCACAGCTCTCCCAAAACTTCAAGGAAAAAAATTTGACTTTGGCTGGTGACACTGAGAGGTGCTTTGAACCCTGTCAGGATGCATACAGGAATTGCTGAAGCCCGAAAGATGTTGTCTATTTCTCTTTGGTGGCTTATTTCTCCTTTTTGGAAGGTATAGAGCATTCAGAACTTGGGCGCCATAAACCAATTTTGTTTTATGGCCCCCAAGTTCTGAGGACTCTATCTTGTCATTTGCTTCCTGAGCTCCCTAACACTGGTCAGCTCTCCCAGAATTGCAAGGAAAAAATTGGGACTGGTTACTGTAGACAGTGTAAGTTGCTTTAAGCCCTGCTAGGATTAAGACCGCAGTTGCTTGGGATAGAACGATGGTGTCTATTTCTCCTTAGTGGCTTGTCTCTCCGTTTGGATAGATATAGAGCATTCAGAACCTGGGCGCCGTAAAATGATTACATTTTAAGACGCCGAAGTTCTGAGTGCTCTATCTTGTCGTTTGCATCCTGAGCTCCCAAACACTTTTCATCTCTCCCAGAATTGCAAGGAAAAAAATTGGACCAGTTATTGCTGACATTATGAGGCACTTTCAGTCTTGCTAGGATGCAGAGCAGAGCTTCTTGGGAAAGATTGGTGCTGTGAATTTCTCTTTGGAAGCGTGTCTCTCCTTTGGGGAAGGAGTAGAGTCCTCTGTACTTGGGAGCTTAAAACTGTTTTAAGGTCCCCAAGTTTTGAGTGCTCTATCTTGTCGTTTGCATACTGAGCTCGGTAACACTAGTAACCTTTCCCAGAATTTGAAAAAAAAAATTTGGACTGGTTACTTTGGACAGTGTAAGGGGTTTTAAGCCCTCCTAGGATGCAGACCGGAGTTGCTTTGGATAGAGAAATGCTGTCTGTCTCTATAGCACCTTGTATCTCCTTTCAGAAAGGTGTAGAGTACAATTTTGTTTTAAGGTCCTGAAGTTCTGACTGTTCTTTCTTGTTGTTTGCATCCTGCACTCCCAAACCCTCCTCAGCTCTACCAAAATTGCAAGGAAAAAATTTTGACCTGTGTCTGTTGACATCGACTGGGGCTTTTAACCCTGCCAAGATGTACACAGGAGCTGCTAGAGAGTGAATGATGATGTCTATTTCTCTTTTGTGGCTTGTCCCTTCTTTGGGGAATATGTAGAGCATTCAGAACTTGGGTGCCGTAAAACAATTATGTTATAAGGCCCCCAAGTTCAGAGTGCTCTATCTTGTCGTTTGCATCCTGAGTTTCCAGGAAAACTGAATGCCAAGTCTGAATGCTTACATCCGCTGCAGAGCTCTGCAGGTGCAATTGTTAAGCAATTCAATCTGAGTTACTTTGCCAAACTTCAGGAATGTAGAAGAAACCACGTAAGATTTTGAAGCAGATATTTACCTGAACATTTGTGCATGAAGGGCTGCAAGAATTTGGAATTCTTCCTAAGGAGCCTTGAAAGCAGTGAAGTGCTGTTATCTTACCATTGCTTAGAACCTTATTCTGAGTTTACCTGTCAATTGGCTTAGCACAATGGTGGAGTATTTATTGGTTGATATTTCAAGTCTTCATCCATAGCAATGGATGGCCATGGGGCGTGTCCAAGAAAATGGAAATCTAGTTCTCAAATCATCAACACAGTGCCATAAGTAGAGGTTCATGTTACTCCTCAGGTTTATGTGGTAAAGGGGTAAAAGTTCTAACCAGCAGGAGTCATGTTTCCAATATTTCCAGTCAGGTGTTATCAACCTATGGGGACAAGCAAAACTGAATGCCATTTCTGAATGATTGCAACTACTTCAGACCTCTACAGGTGCAATTGTTCAGCAATGCATACTGAGTAACTTTGCCAAAGTTCAGTTGTGTAGAAGATACCATGTAGGATTTAGAAGGAGATATTAACCCGGAACACCTGTGGGCCTACCGGCTGCAAGTTTCTGGAATGCTTCCTAATAAGCCTTGAAAGCAGTGAAATGCTGTTATGTTGCAATGGCTCAGACCCTCATTCTGAGTGTTCCTAGAAGAGATCATTCTGCTCACCACAATGGCGGAGTATATAGAGCCTCATATTTTCAGTCCTCGTCCATAGTGCTGGATGGCCATATGTCGCATCTAAGAAAACAGAAGTCTGGTTCTCAAATCTTCAACACAGTGCTATAAGTAGATGTTCAACTTATTCCTCAGGTTGAAATGAGTGAAGGGGTAAAAGTTCTAATCAGCAGGATTCAGGTGGGACGAAGGAGAAATGGATATTCCCAGTAAGCTGGTATTGTCCTATGGGGAAAAGCCTAACTGAATGCCACGTTTGAAAACTTGCAACCACTGCAGAGCTCTGCAGGTGCAATTCTACAGCAATCAAAACTGAGTAACTTTGGCAAACTTCAGTTGTGTAGAAGAAATCACGTAGGATGTAGAAACAGATATAAACCCGGAACACCCAGAACACCTGTGGGAATACAAGCTTCAAAAATCTGGGATTCTCCTTAGAAGCCTTGAAAGCAGTTAAATGCTGTTATGTTGCAATGGCTCAGATCCCCATTCTGAGTGTGCCCTGCAGAGGTCATTCGGCTAACCACAACCGTAGAGTATTTGCAGGCTAATATTTCCTGTCCCCATCCATAGCAATGGATAGCCATAGGTCGCATCCAAGATAACTGATGACTGATTCTCAAATCTTCATCAAAGGGCCATAAGTAGAGTTTGAATTTACTCCTCAGGTTGACGTGATTGAAAGGGTAAAAGTTCTATTCAGCAGCATTTGTGTGGGAGGCACGAGAAGCAGATATTCCCAGTTAGTTTGTATCATCCTACCGGGATAAGCAAACTGAATGCCACGTCTGAATGCTCACCACCACTGCAGAGCTGTGTAGGTGCAATTTTTCAGTACTTCAACCCAGTAACCTTACCATACTTCAAGTGTGAAGAAGAAAACAAGTAGGATTTAGAAGGAGATATTAACCCAGAACACCTTTGGGCCTACCAGCTGCAAGAATCTGGAATTCTTTTTTTTTTTTTGGCAGTTGTGAGGTTTGAACTCTGGGCCTGGGCACTGTCTCTCAGCTCTTCAGCTCAAGGCAAGCGCTCTACCACTTGAGCTATAGCACCACTTCCGGTTTTCTAGTGGTTTATTGGAGATAGGAGTCTCACGATCTCTCCTGCCCAGGCTGGCTTTGAACTGCAATCCTCAGATCTCAGCCTCCTGAGTAGCTAGGATTACAGGTGTGAGCCACCGGCACCCGGCTTGGAATTCTTTCTAAGAAGCCTAGAAACTAAAGAAATGCTGTTATGTTGCAATGGCTCAGAACCACATTCTGAGTGTTCCTGGTAGAGGTCATTCGGCTAATCTCAACCATAAGGTATTTTATTTTATTTTTTTATTGTGAAAATACTGTACAGAGGGGTTACAATACATGGGCAAGAAAATGAGTATATTTCTTATCAAGTATTTTAGCCTCCTCCCCTTCCCATCCCTTCTCATCTTCCCCCCATTCTCCCACCCAATCCTCCTCCCCTCCCCACCAAAGTTGTAAAGTTCATTTTCTACATAATGACTTGTACATCTTATTGCTCCAATGGGTCAGCCTGTATCCCTATGTAAACGATTTGTTTTTCCCTTCCCCTCCACAATTTATACCAACATCAAATACAGTGAAAGCAGGGGTTATACAGTAGGGGAGAAACATACAAAGCAACAAAAATAATCCTATAAATGTGTTAGAAACAATCACATGAAAGAAAAAATAGCATTTCAATACAAATCTTTAGAGGCTGAAATTTTGATTTTCCGTCCATAGCAATGGATGAACATAGGTCAAGTCTAAAAAAAGGAAGTCTGGTTCTCAGATTTTCAACACAGTGCCATAAGTATAGGTTCAACTTGCTCCTTAGTGAAGGGATGAAATCTCTAATCAGCAGGTATCAGGTGAGAGGAACGAGATGCGGTTATTCCCAGGCAGCTTGTATTGTTATACGGGAACAAGCAAAACTGAATGCCACATCTGAATGCTTGCAAACATTGCAGAGCTGTGTAGGTTCAATTGTTCAGCAATGCAAATTGGGTAACTTTACCAAACTTCAGGTGTGTAGAGGAAACTACATAGGATTTAGAAGCAGAGATTAACACAGAACACCTCTGGGCCGACCGGCTGCATGAATCTGGGATTCTTACACAGAAGCCTTGAAGGAAGTGAAATGCTCTTATGTTGAAATGGCTCAGGACTCAAACCCTCATTCTGAGTGTGCCCACCAAAGGGCAATTGCCTAACAACAACCGTGGAGTATTTACAGCATATATCCAGTTGGCTAAGAAGTCTGGTTCTCAAATCTTCAACACAGTGCCATAAATAGAGGTTCAACTTAATCCTCAGGTTGACGTGAGTGAAGGGGTAGAAGCTCTAATCAGTAGATGTCAGGCGGGAAGAACCAGATGCAGTTATTCCCAGTCAGCTGGTATCATCCTACAGGGACACGCAAAACTGAATGCTACTGATGAATGCTTGCAACCGCTGCAGAACTCTGCATGGGCAATTGTGCAGCAATTCAAAGTGAGTAACTTTGCAAAACTTCAGGTGTGTTGAAGAAACCACGTAGGATTTAGAAGTAGATATTATCCAGGAACACCTGTGGGCTGAACAACTGCAAGAATCTGGATTTCTTCCTAACAAGCCTTGAAAGCATTGAAATGCCCTTATGTTGCAATGGCTCAGAACCTCATTCTGAGTGTGCCTGGCAGAGGTCATTTGGGAAACCACAATCGTGGACTATTTCGAGGCTGATATTTCCAGTTGCTGTCCATAGCATTGGATATATGTAGGTGAATTCCAAAAAAACAGCATTCTGGTTCTCAAATCTTCAACACAGTTACATAACTAGAGGTTCAACTTACTGCACAGATTGAATGAGTGAAGGGGTAGAAGCTCTAAATCAGTAGCATTCATGTGGGAAGCACAAGCAGCAGACATTCACAGTCAGCTGGTATCATCCTATGGGGACAAACATAACTGAATGCCACGTCTGAATGCTTGCAACCGCTGCCGAGATGTGCAAGTGTAATTGTGCAGAAATGCAAACTGAGTAACTTTGCCAAACTTCAAGGTTGTAGAAGAAACCACATAGGATTTAGAAGCAGATATTAACACGGAACACCTGTGGACTGACTGGATGCAAGAATCTGGAATTCTTCCTAAGAAGTCTTGAAAGCAGTGAAATGCTCTTATGTTGCAATGGCTCAGAACCTGATTATGAGTGTGCCGGGCAGAGGTCATTCGGTAACCACAACTGTGGAGTATATAGAGGCAGATATTTCTAGTCGCCCTCCATATCAATGGATGGACATAGGTCGCATACAACAAATGGAAGTCTGGTTCTCAAGTCTTCAACACAGCGCCATAAGTAGAGGTTCATCTTTCTCCTCAGGTTGGCGTGAGTGAAGGTGTAAAAGCTCTATTCAGCAGCAATGGTGTGGGAGGAACGAGAAGTGGTTATTCCCAGTCAGCAGGTATCGTCCTACCTGGACAAGCAAAACTGAATGCCACATCTGAATGCTTGCAACCGCTGCAGAGCTGTGCAGGGGCAAGTGTGCAGCAGTGCAAACTGAGTAACTTTGCCAAACTTCAGGTGTGTAGAAGGAAGCAGGTAGGATTTTCCAGCAGTTATTTACCCGGAACTCCTTTGGGACTACAGGTTTCAAGAATCAGGAATTCTTCCTAAGAAGCCATGAAAGCAGTGAAGTGCCTTATGTTTCAAGGCTCAGACCCTCATTCTGAGTGTTTTCTCACAGAGGTCATTCGGCTAACCACAATTGTGGAGTATTTAGAGGCTGATATTTCCAATCGCCTTCTATAGCAATGGATAGTCATATGTCAAGTCCAAAAAAATGGAAGTCTTATACTCAAGTCTTCAACACCATGCGATAGTTTGAGGTTCAACTTACTACTCAGGTTGACATGAGTGAAAGGTTAAAATCTCTAATCAGCAGGACTCAGATGGGAGGAAGGAGAAGTGGCTATTCCCAGGCAGCTGGTATTGTCCTAAGTTACAAGCATAACTGAATGCCACGTCTGAATGCTTGCAACCATTGCCGAGCTCTGCAGGTGCAATTGTGCAGTAATGTAATCTGAGTAACCGTGCCAAACATCAGGTATGTAGAAGAAACCATGTAGGATTTAGGAGCAGATATTAGCCCAAAACACATGTGGACCAACAGGCTGCAAGAATCTGGAATTCTTCCTAAGAAGCCTTGAAAGCAGGGAAATGCTCTTTTGTTGCAATGGCTCAGAACCTCATTCTGAGTGGGTCCGGCAGAGGTCATTCGGCTAAGCACAACCATGGAGTATTTAGAGGCTGACATTTCCAGTAGATGGCCATAGCAATGGATGTACGTAGGTCAAGTCCAAAAAATGGAAGTCTGATGCTCAAATCTTCAACACAGTGCCATAATTAGAGGTTCAAAATACTCCTCAGGTTGACCTGAGTATAATGGTAAAAGCTCTTATCAGCAGGTCTCACATGGAAGGAAGGAGATGCGTTTATTCCCAGTCAGGTGCTATCACCAGAAGGGTCAAGAAAACCTGAATGCCACTTCTGAATGCTGCCAACCGCTGCAGAGCTGTGCAGAAGCAATTGTGCAGCAATGCAAACTGAGTAACTTTGCCAAACTTCAGGTGTGTAGAAGAAACATCCTAGGATTTAGAAGCAAATATGAACACATAATACCTGTGGGCCAACTGGCTGCAAGAGTCTGGAATTCTGCCTAAGAAGCCCTTGAAAGCACTGAAATGCTCTTATGTTTCAATGGCTCAGAACCTCATTCTGAGTGTGCCTGGCAGAGGTCATTTGGCCAAACACAACCATGGATTATTTAAAGGTTGATGTTTCCAGTCGCCTTCCATAGCAATGGATGGACATAGGTCAAGTCTAAAAATATGGAATTCTGGTTCTCAAATCTTCAACACAGTACCATAATAAGAGGTTCAAATTACTCCTCAGGTTGATGAGAGTGAAGTGTATCGTCCTACGGGGTGAAGCTAAACTGAATGCCATATCTGAATTCATGCAACCCCTGCAGAGCTCTGCAGGTGTAATTGTGCACCAATGCAAACTGATTAACTTTGCCAAACTTCAGGTGTGTATAAGAAACCAGGTAGGATTTACAAGCAGATATTACTTCGGAACACCTGTGGGCCAACCGGATGCAATTGTCTGGAATTATTCCTAAGAAGCCTTGAAAGCAGTGAAATGCTGTTATGTTGCAATGGCTCAGAAACTCATTCTGAGTGTGCTGGGCAGAGGTCATTCGGCTAACCACAACTGTGGGGAATTTAGAGGTTGGTATTTACAGTCTCCATCCATAGCAACAGATGGCCATAGGTCAAGTCCAAGAAAACGCTATTCTGGCTCTCAAATCTTCAACAAAGTACCATAAGTAGAGGTGCAACTTACTCCTCAGGTTGACCTGAGTGAAGGGGTAAAAGCTCTAATCAGCAGCATTCGTGTGGAAGACATGAGAAGTGAATATTCCCAGTCTCCTGGCATTGTCTTATGGTGACAAGCAAAACTGAATGCCACATCTGAATGCATGAAACCACTGCAGAACTCTGCAGGTGTAATTGTGCAGAAATGCAAACTGAGTAACTTTGCCAAACTTCAGTTATGTAGAAGAAACAAAGTAGGATTTTGAAGCAGAAATGAACCCAGAACAACTGTGGCTGAGTGGTTCAAAAATCTGGAATTCTTCCTAAGAAGCCTAGAAAGCAGTGAAATGCTCTCATGTTGCAACGGCCCAGAACCACATTCGGAGTGTGGGTGGCAGAGGATTTTTGGCTAACCACAACCATGGAGTATTTAGAGGCTGGTATATCCAGTCCTCTTCCATAGCAAAGGATGGATATTGTTCAACTCTAAAAATTAAATCAACTCTAGGATTTATTTTTTTTCGGGGGTGTCCAGTCGTGGGGCCTGAACTCTGGACCTGGGTGCTGTCTCTCAGCTTTTCAGCTCAAGGCTAGCACTCTACCCCTTGAGCCACAGCACCACTTCTGGCTTTTTCTTTTTGCTTATGTGGTGCTGAGGAATTGAACCCAGGGCCTCAGGCATTCAAGGCAAGCACTCTACCACTGAGCCACCTTCCCAGCCCCCACATAGGATTTAGAAGCAGATATTAACAGGGAATAACGGGGGGCCTACTAAATGCAAGAATCTGGAATTCTTCCTAAGAATCCTTGAAAACAGTGGAATGATCTTATGTTGCAATGGCTTAGAACCTCATTCTGCATGTGCCTGGCATAGGTCATTTGGCTAACCACAACACTGGAGTATTTAGAGGATGATATTTCCTGTTGCCGTTCATAGCAATGGATGGACATAGGTCAAGTCTAAAAAAAGGAAGTCTGGTTCTCAAATCTTCAAGACAGTGCCATAACTAGAGGTTCACCTTTCTCCTCAGCTTGATGTGAGTGAAGTGGTAAAAGCTCTAATCATCGGGTCTCAGTTGGGAGTAAAGAGATGCAGTTATTCCCAGTCAGTTGGCATCATTCTATGGAGACAAGCAAAACTGAATGTCATGTCTGAATGCTTGCAACCACCTCAGGGCTGTGCAAGTGAAATTGTGCAGCAATGCAAACTGAATAACTTTGTCAAACTTCAGGTGGGTGGAAAAAACCAAGTAGGATTTAGAAGCAAATATTTACCCAAATCACCTGTGGGCCTACTGGCTGCAATAATCTAGAATTCTGCCTAGCAAGTCTTGAAAGCAGTGAAATGCTCTTATATTGCAGTGGCTCAGATCCTCATTCTGAGTGTGCCCAGCAAAAGTCCTTTGGCTAACCACGACCATGGAATATTTAGAGGCCGACATATCCAATTGCCATCTATGGTACTAGATGGACATAGGTAAAGTCCAAAAAAATGGAAGTCTGGTTCTCAATTCTTCAATAGATTGGCATATGTAGAGGTTCAACTTACTACTTAGGTTGAAGTGAGTGAAGGTGTGGAAACTTTAATCAGCAGAGCATAGGTCTGAGCAAGGAGGTGTAGTTATTTTCAGTCTGCTGGTATGGTCCTATGGGGAAAAGCAAAACTGAGTGCCACATCTGAATGCTTGTACCTGCTGCAGAGCTGTGCAGGTGCAATTGTGCAGCAATGCAAATTGAATAAATTTGCCAAACTTCAGGTCAGTGCGAGAAAACAGGTAAGATTTAGAAGCAGAAATTAACGCAAAACTCCTATGGGCAGACGGGCTACAAGAATCCGGAATTCTTCCTAAGAAGCCATGAAAGCAGTGAAATTCTCTTATGATGCAGTGGCTCAGAATATCATTCCGAGTGGGCCGGCAGAGGACATTCTGCTAACAACAATCATGGAGTATTTAGAGGCTAATATTTCCAGTCGCCTTCCATAGCAATGGATAGACATAGGTCAAGTGTATATAAAGGAAGTCTGGTACTCAAATCATCAACACAGTGCCATAAGTAGAGGTTCAACATACTCCATAGATTGACGTAAGTGAAGGGGGAAAAGCTCTAACCAGCAGAATTCATGTGGGAGGATCTAGAAGTGGACATTCCCAGTCAGCTGGTATGGTCCTACTGGGACAAGAAAAACTGAATGCCACATCTGTATGCTTGCAACCGCTGCAGAGCACTGCGGGTCCAATTTTGCAGCAATGCAAACTGATTAACTTTGCCAAACTTCAGGGTTGTAGAAGAAACCACATAGGATTTAGAGGCAGATATTAACACGGAACAACTGTTTGCCTATCGGCTGCAAGAGTCTGGAATTCTTTCTAAGAAGCCTTGAAAGCAGTGAAATGCTGTTTTGTTGCAATGGCTCAGAACCTCATTCTGAATGTGCTGGGAAGAGGTCATTCAGCTAACCACAACCGTGGAGTATATAGAGTCTGATATTTCCTGTCCCCATCCATCGTAATGGATGGACATTGGTCAACTCTAAAAAAAAATCAACTGTTTCTCAAATCTTCAACACAGTGCCATAAGTAGAGGCTCAACTACTCCTCAGGTTGATGTGTGTGAATGGGTAAAAGCTCTAATCAGCTGGTCTCAGGTGGGAGGACGGAGATGTGGTTATTCACAGTCAGCTGGTATCATCCTAGGAGGACAAGCAAAATTGAATGCCACGTCTGAATGCTTGCAACCTCTGAAGAGCTCTGCAGGTTCAATTGTGCAGCAATGCAAAGTGAGTAACTTTGCCAAACTTCAGGTGTGTAAAAGAAACCACGGATGATTTAGAAGTAGATATTAACCTGGAATACCTGTGGGCCAACAGGCTGCAAGAATCTGGAGTTCTTCCTAAGAAGTCTTGAAAGCAGTGAAATGCTCTTATGTTTCAGTGGTTCAGAACCTCAATCTGAGTATGCCCGGCAGAGGTTATTTTGCTAACCACAACCATGGATTATTTGGAGGTTGATATTTCCAGTCACTGTCCATAGCAATGGATGGCCATATGTTGAGTCCAAGAAAAATTGGTTCTCAAATCTTCAACACTCTTTAAAAATAGAGGTTCCATATTCTCCTCAGATTGACTTGAGTGAAGGGGTAAAAGCTCTAAACAGCAGAAGTCAGGTGGGGGTACTAGAAGTGGTTTTACCCAGGTAGCTGCAAATGTCTTACGAGGACAAGCAAAACTGAATGCCACGTCTGAATGCTTGCTACCACGGCAGAGCTATGCAGGTGCAATTGTGCAGCAATGCATACTTGAGTAACTTTGCCAAACTACAGGTGTGTAGAAGAAAGCAGATAGGATTTAGAAGCAGATATTAACCCGGAACACTTGTGGGTATACCAGCTGCAAGAATCTGGAATTCTTCATAAGAAGCCTTGAAAACAATGAAATGCTCTTATGTTGCAATGGCTCAGAACCTCATTCTGAGTGTGCCCGGCAGAGGTCATTTGGATAAACACAATCATGGAGTATTTACACGGTGATAGTTCCATCCACCATTCATATCAAAGGTTGAACATAGTTCACATCCAAAAAAACGGAAGTCTGGTTCACAATTCTTCAACACAATGCCATACATAGGGGTTCCTCTTATTCCTCAGGTTGCCATGAATGAACGTGTAAAAGCTCTAATCAGCAGCATTCGTGTGAGAGGCATGAAAAAGGGATATTCCAAATCAGCTGGTATTGTTCTACCTGGACAAGCAATACTGAATGCCACCTCTGAATTCTTGCAACTGCTGCAGAGCTCTGCAGGTACAATTGTGCAGCAATGCAAACTAAGTTTCCAGAATATCAGGTTTGCAGAAGAAACCATGTAGGATTTAGAAGCAGATATTAACCTGGAACACCTGTGGGCCAACCAGCTGCAAGAATCTGGTATTCTTCCTAAGAAGCCTTGAAAGCAGTGAAATGCTCTTTTGTTACAATGGCTCAGAACCTCATTCTGAGTGTGCCGGGCAGAGGTCATTCGGCTAACCACAACCCTGGAGTATTTAGAGGTTGATATTTCCAGTCACTCTCTGTAGCATTGGAGGTACATAGGCCAAGTAAAAAAAAAAAAAAAAGGAAGTCTGATTGTAAAATCCTCAATACAGTGCCATGATTAGAGGATCAACATACTCCGCAGGTTGACAGGTTGACCTGAGAAGAGATAAAAGCTCTAATCAGCAGAACTCAGGTGGGAGGAACAAGAAGCGATTACTCCCAGACTGCTGGTATCGTCCTACCTAGACAAGCAAAACTGAATGCCACTTTTGAATGCTTGCAACGGCTGCAGAGCTGTGCAGGGATATTTGTGCAGCAATGCAAACTGAATAACTTTGCCAAACTTTAGGTATGTAGAAGAAACATCCTAGGATATAAAAGCAGATATTAACCCGGGACATAAGTGGGTCAACCATTTGCAAGAATCTGGAATTCTTCCTAAGAAGCCTTGAAAACAGTGAAATGCTCTCATGTTCCAAAGGTTCAGAACATCATTCTGAGTGCCCGGCAGAGAACATTTGGCAAACCACAACAGTGGAGTACTTAGAGGCTGATATTTCCAGTCACCATCCATTGCAATGGATTGACATAGTTCAAGTCTAACAAAATGGAAGAGTAGTTCTCAAATCTTCAACACATAAATAGATGTTTAACTTACTCCTCAGGTTTACGTGAATGAAGGGGTAAAACCTCTACTCACCAGGTCTCAGGCGGGAGGAATGAGATGAAGTTATTCCCAGGCAGCTGGTATAGACCTACGGGGACAAGCAAAACTGAATGCCACGTCTGAATGCTTGCAACCACTGCAGAGCTATGTAAGTGCAATTGTGCAGCAATACAAACTGAGTAACTTTGCCAAACTTCAGGTGTGTAGAAGAAAACACATAGGATTTAGAAGCAGATATGGACCCGGAATACCTGTGGGCTTGACTGGCTGCAAGATCCTGGAATTCTTCCTAAAAAGCCTTGAAAGCAGTGAAACACTGTTATGTTACAATGGCTCAGACCTCATTCTGACTGTGCCAGGCAAAGGTCATTTGGCTAACCACAACCGTGGAGTATTTAGAGGCTGATAATTCCAGTTGCTATCTGTAGAAATGGATGGCCATATGTCGCATCCAAGAAAACACAATTCTGGTTCTCAAATCTTCAACACAGTACCGTAAACAGAGGTTCGATGTACTCCTCAGTTTGACCTGAGTGAAAGGATAAAAGCTCTAATCAGCAGCATTCGTGTGGAAGACATGAGAAGGGGCTATTCCCAGTCACTTGGTATCATCCTAAGGGGACAAGCAAAACTGAATGCCATGTCTGAATGTTTACAACCGCCACAGAGCTGTAAATGGAAATTGTGCAGCAATGCAAACTGAGTAACTTTGCCAAACTTTAGGTGGGTGGAAAAATCCAAGTAGGATTTAGAAGAAGATATTTACCAAAAACACCTGTGGGCCGACAGGCTGCAAGAATCTGGAATGCCCCCTAGGAAGTCTTGAAAGCAGTGAAATTCTCTTATGTTTAAATGGCTCAGAATCTCACTCTGAGTGTGCCTGGCAGAGGTCATTCGGGTAACCACAACCGTGGAGTATTTAGAGGTTAATATTTCCAGTTGCCATCCATAGGAATGGATGACATTAGGTCGTGTAAAAGAAAACAGAAATCTTGATCTCAAATCTTCAACACTCTGCAATAAATAGAGGTTCCCTATTCTCCTCAGGGTGATGTTAGTGACGGGGTAAAAGTTCTAATCAACAGGAGTCAGGCGGGGGGGAACGATAAGCTGATATTGCCAGTCAGCTAGTATCATCCTACGGGGACAAGCAAAACTGGATGCCACCTCTTAATGCTTGTAACTGCTGCAGAGCTCTGCAGGTGCATTTGTGCAGCAATACAAACTGAGTAACTTTGCAAAATTTCAATGTGTAGAAGAAACCATGAGGGATTTAGAAGCAGATATTAACCAAGAACACTTGAGGGATTTAGAAGCAGATATTAACCGAGAACACCTACCGGCTGCAAGAATCAGGAATTCTTCCTCAGAAGCCTTGAAAACAGTGAAATGTTCTTATGTTGCAATGGCTCAGAACCTCATTCTGAGTGTGCTTGGCTGAGCTCATTAGGCTAACCACCACCGTGGAGTATTTAGAGGCTGAAATTTTCATTTGCCATCCATAGCATTGGATGGACATAGGTCAAGTCTAAAAAAAAGGAAGTCTGGTTCTCAAATCTTCAACATGGTGCCATGGGTAGAGGTTCAACTTACTCCTAAGGTTGACTTGAGTGAAGGGGTAGAAGCTCTAATCAGCAGGAGTCAGGCGGGAAGAATGAGATGAGGTTATCCCCAGTCAGCTGGTATCATCCTACGGGGACAAGAAAAACTGAATGCCACGTCTGAATGCTTGCAACCACTGCAAAACTGTGCAGGTGCAATTGTGCCACAATGCAAACTGAGTAACTGCCAAAGTTCAGGTGTTTAGAAGAAACCACGTAGGATTTAGAAGCAGAAATTAACGCGGAACTCCTGTGGGCAGACTGGTTGAGAGAATCTGGAATTCTTCCCAAGAAGCCATGAAAGCAGTGAAATGCTTTTATGATGCAATAGCTCAGAATATCATTCTGAGTGGGCCGGCAGAGGACATTTGGCTAACAACAAACGTGGAGTGTTTAGAGACCAATATTTCCAGTCGCCTTCCATAGCAATGAATGGACATAGGTCAAGTGTATTAAAAGAAAGTCTGGTGCTCAAATCTTCAACACAGTGTCATAAGTAGAGGTTCAACATACTCCATAGACTGACGTGAGTGAAGGGGTAAAAGCTCTAATAAGGAGCATTCATGTGGGAGGAATGAGAACTGGATATTCCTAGTCAGCTGGTATGGTCTTATGGGGACAAGAAAAACTGAATGCCACATCTGAATGCTTTCAAGCACAGCAGAGCTGTGCAGGTGTAATCGTGCAACAATTCATACTGAGGAACTTTGCCAAACTTCAGGTGTGTAGAAGAACCTACATCGGATTTAGAACCAGAAAATTAACCCAGAACACCTGTGGGCCGACTGGCTGTAAGAATCTGGAATTCTTACTAAGAAGTCTTGAAAGCAGTGAAATGTTCATATGTTGCAGTGGCTTAGAACTTCATTCAGAATGTGCCCAGCAGAGGACATTGGGCTATCCACAACAGTGGAGTATTTAGGGGCTGATATTGCCTGTCGTCTTCCATAGCAATGGATGGACATAGGTCAAGTGTATAAAAAGGAGGTCTGGTTCTCAAATCTTCAACACAGTGCCATAAGTAGAGGTTCAACTTACTCCTCAGGTTGTCATGAGTGAAGAGGTAAAAGCTCTAATCAGCAGCTTTCATGTGGGAGGAACAGGAAGTGGATCTTCCCAGTCAGCTTGTATCGTCCTATGGGGACAAGAAAAACTGAATGCCACCTCTGAATGCTTGCAACTGCTGCAGAGTTCTGCCGATGCAATTGTGCAGCAATGCAAACTGATTGACTTTGCCAAACTTCAGATGTATAAAAGAAAACACATAGGATTTAGAATCAGATATGAACCTGGAACACCTGTGGGCCAACTGGCTGCAAGAATCTGGAATTCTTCATAAGAAGCCTTGAAAACAGTGAAATGCTGCTATGTTGCAATGGCTCAGAACCTCAATCTGAGTGTGCCAGGAAGAGGTCATTCTGCTAACCACGACCATGGGGTATTTAGAGGCTGATATTTCCTGTCGCTGTCCATAGCAATGGACATTGGTCAAGTTTTAAAAAAAGGAAGTCTGGTTCTGAAGTCTTCAACACAGTGCCATAAGTAGAGGTTGAACTTATTCCTCAGGTTGACATGAGTGAAGGGATAAAAGCTCTAATCAGCAGCTTTCGTGTGTGAGGGACAAGAAGTGGATATTCCCAGTCAGCAGGTATGGTCCTATGGAGAAAAGAAAAAGTGAATGCCTCGTCTGAATGTTTGCAACTGCTCAGAGCTGTTCAGGTGCAATTGTGAAGCAATGCAAACTGAGTAACTTTGCTGAACTTCAGGTGTGTAGAAGAAACTAGGTAGGATTTAGAAGCAGACAATTAACCTGGAACACCTGTGGGCTGACCAGCTGCAAGAATCTGGAATTCTTCCTAAGAAGCCTTGAATGCAGTGAAATGCTCCTATTTTGCAATGGATCAGAACCTCATTTTGAGTGTGCTCGCCAGAAGTCAGTTAGCTAACCACAACCGTGGAGTATTTAGAGGCTGATATTTGCAGTCGCCGTCCATAGCAATAGATGGATATAGGTCAAGTCTAAAAAATGGACGTGTGATTCTCAAATCTTTAACACAGTGTCATGAGTAGAGGTTCAACTTCTCCTCAGGTTGACTTGAATGAAGGGGTAAAAGCTCCAATCAGCAGGTCTCAGGTGGGAGGAAAGAGATGCGGTTATTCCCAGTCAGCTTGTATCGTACTACAGGGACAAGCAAAACTGAATGCCACGTATGAATGATTGCAACCTCTGCAGAACTCTACAGGGTCAGTTGTGCAGAAATGCAAACTGAGTAACTTTGCAAAACTTCAGGTGTATAAAAGAAACCACAGATAATTTAGAAGCAGATATTAACCCGGAATACCTGTGGGCCGACCGGCTGCAAGAATCTGGAATTCTTCCTAAGAAACCTTGAAAGCAGTGAAATGCTCTTACGTTTCAATGGCTCAGAACTTTATTCTGAGTATGTCCGGCAGAAGTCATTCAGCTAACCATAACTGTGGAGTATTTAGTGGCTGATATTACCAGTCGGCATCTATAGGAATGGATGGACCTAAGTCAAGACCAATAAAAAGGAAGTCTGGTTCTCAAATGTTCAACACAGTGCCATAAGTAGAGGTTCAACTTACTAGTCAGGTTGACTTGAGTGAAAGGCTAAAAGGTCTAATAACCCGCATTCATGAGGGAGTAACGTGAAGTGGTTATTCCCAGGCAGCTGGTATCATACTACGGGGACAAGCAAATCTGAAAGCCAGGTCTGAATGTTTGCAACCACTGCAGAGTTCTGTATGTGGAATTGTTTAATAATACAAACTGAGTAACTTTGCCAAACTTCAGGTGAGTACAAGAAACCACGGAGGATTTAGAAGCAGATATTAACCAGGAACACCTGTGTGCTGAATGACTGCAAGTTTCTGGAATTCTTAAGAAGCCTTGAAAGCAGTGATATGCTCTTATGTTGCAATGGTTCAGAACCTCATTCTGAGTGTGCCCAACAGAGGACATTTGGCTATACACAACTGTGGAGTATTTAGAGGTTGATACTTACAGTCGCCTTCCTTAGCAGTGGTTGGACATAGGTCAACTCTAAAAAAATGGAAGTCTGATTCTCAAATCTTCAACACATTGCCATAAACAGAAGTTCACCTTACTTCTCAGGTTGATGTGAGAGAAGGCGTAAAAGCTCTAATCAGCAGCATTCATGTGGGAGGCAGGAGAAGTGGATATTCCTAGTCACCTGGTATCATCCAAAGGGCACATGCACAATTGAATGTCATGCCTGAATACTTGCAACCCCTGCAGAGCTCTACAGAGGTAATTTTGCAGCAATGCAAACTGATTAACTTTGCCAAACTTCAGGTGTGTAGAAGAAACCATGTAGGATTTAGTAACAGATATTTACTGGGAACACTTGTGGGCCAACTGGCTGCAAGAATAGAGAATTCTTCCAAAGAAGCCTTGAAAGTAGTGGAATGTTCTTATGTTGCAATGGTTCAGAACCTCATTCTGAATTTTCCCGGCAGAGGTCATTCTGCTCACCACAAGTATTTACACGATATTTCCAGTTGCTATCCATAGCAATGGAAGGACATAGGTCGCATCCAAGAAAACAGAAGTCTGCTTCCCCAATCTTCAACACAGTGCCATAAGTAGAGGTTCAACTTATTCCTCAGGTTGACGTGAGTGAAGGTGTAAAAGCTCTAATCAGCAGCATTCCAATGGGAGTAACGAGAAGCAGATATTCCTAGTCTACAGGAATCGCCTTCGGGGACAAGCAAAACTGAATACCACGTCTGAATGATTGCAACTGCTACAGATCTGTGCAGGTACAATTGTTCAGCAATGTGAATTGAGTAACTTTACCAAACTTCATGTGTGTAGAATAAGTCACATAGGATTTAGAAGCAGATATTAACCCAGAACACCTGTGGGCCTGCCGGCTGCAAGAATCTAGAATTCTTCCAGTGAATCCTTGAAAGCAGTGAAATACGCTCATGTTCCAATGGTTCAGAACCTCATTCTGAGTGTGCCTGGCAGAGGTCAATCGCCTAACAACAACCGTGGATATTTCCTGTCGCTCTCCATAACAATGGATGGACATAGATAAAGTCTAAAAAAAAGGAAGTCTGGTTTTAAATCTTCAACACAGTGCCATAAATAGAGGTTCAACTTACTCCTAAAGTTGATGAGAGTGAAGGGATAAAGGCTCTAATCAGCAGGCATCAAGTGGGAGGAACCAGATGCAGTTATTCCCAGTAAGCTGGTATCGTCCTACTGAGAGAAGCCAAACTGAATGCCATGTATGAATGATTGCAACCATCGCAGACCTCTGCATGTGCAATTGTGCAGGAATTCAAACTGAGTAACTTTTCCCAAACTTTAGGTGTGTAGAAAAAACAAGGTACAACTTAGAAGCAGATGTTATCATGGAACCCCTTTGAGCTGACCAGTTGCAAGAATCTGGAATTCTTCCTAAGAAGCCTTGAATGTAGTGAAAGGCTCTTTTTTTGCAATGGCTCAGAACCTCATTCTGAGTGTGCCCGGCAGAGGTCCTTCTGCTAACTACAACCGTGGAGTATTTAGAGGCTAATATTTCCAGTCACTGTCCACAGCAGAAGATGGGCCATAGCTTGAGTGCAAGAAAACGGAAATCTGGTTCTCAAATCTTCAACACAGTGCCATAAATAGTGGTTCAATTCACTCCTCTGGTTGAGGGAGTGAAGGGGTAAAAGCTCTAATCAGCAGGAGTCAGGCAGTAGGAATGAGAAGTAGATATTTCCTGTCAGCTGGTATCAGCCTACGGGAACAAGCAAAACTGAATGTCACATCTGAATGCTTGCAACTGCTGCAGAGCTGTGCAGGTCCAATTTTTCTGCTATGGAATTCAAGTAACTTTTCCAAACTTCAGGTGAGTAGAAGAAACCACGTAAGATTTAGAAGCAGATATTAACCCAGAAAACCTGTGGGCCAACTGGGTGCAAGAATTTGGAATTCTTCCTAGGAAGCCTTGAAAGCAGTGAAATGCTCTTATGTTGAAATGGCTCAGAACCTCATTCTGAGTGTGCCCGCAGAGGTCATTTGGCTAACCCCAATCATGGAGTATTTAGAGCCTGATATTTCAGGTCACCGTCCATAGCAATGGAAGGACATATGTGGTGTCCAAGAAAAAGGAAGTCTGGTTATGAAATCTACAACACAGTGACATAAGCAGAGGTTCAACTTACCCCACAGTTTTACGTGAGTGAATGGTTAAAATTCTAATCAGCAGCATTCATGTGGGAGGCACGAGAAGCGGATGTCATTGAGTATTGTCCTACGTGGACAAGCATAACTGAATGCCAAGTCTGAATGCTTGCAACCATTGCTGAGATCTGAAGGTGCAATTCTGCAGCAATACAAACTGAGTAACTTTTAAAAACATCAGGAGTGTAGAGAAACCAAGTAAGATTTAGAAGCAGATATTACCCTGAAACACATATGTGCCGACAGGTTGCAAGAATCTGGAATTCTTCCAAAGAATCCTTGAAAGCAGTGAAATGCTCTTATGTAACAATGGATCAGAACCTCATTCTGAATGTGCCCAGTAGATGTCATTCGGCTGCCTACAACCATGGAGAATTTAGAGGCTGATATTTCCAGTTGCCTCCCACAGCAATGGATGGACATAGGTCAAGTCAAAATAACGGAAGACTGGTTCTCAAATCTTCAACACAGTGTCATATGTAGAAGTTCACCTTATTCCTTAGGTTGACATGAGTGAAGGGGTAACATCTCTAATCAGCAGATTTCAGGTCTGAGTAATGAGATGAAGTTATTTCCAGGCTGCTGGTATCATTCTACGGGGACAAGCAAAACTAAATGCGATGTCTGAATGCTTGCAACTGCTGCAGAGCTCTGCAGATGCAATTGTGCAGCAACGCAAATGGAGCAACCTTTCCAAACTTCAGGTGTGTAGAAGAAAGCACATAGGATTTAGAAGGAGATATTAACCCGTACCACCTGTGGGCCTACCAGTTGCAAGAATCTGGAATTCTTCATAAGAATCCATGAAAGCAGTGAAATGAACTGTTTCCATAGCTCAAAACTTCATTCTGAGTGTGCCCTGCAGAAGTCATTCTGTTAACCACAATCGTGGAATATTTAGAGGCTGATATTTCCAACCGCCGTGCAAACCAATGGATGAACGTAGGTGGCCTCCAAAAGAACGGAATTCTGGTTTTCAAATTTTCAACACAGTGCCATAAGTAGAGGTTCAACTTTCTCCCCTTGTTGACGAGAATGAAAGGGTAAAAGCTCTAATCAGCAGGCTTCAGGTGGGAGAAACAAGAAGCAGATATTCCCAGTCAGCTGGAATCTTCCTACGGGGACAAGCGAAAATGAATGCCATGTCTGAATGCTTGAAACCGCTGCAGAGCTCTGCAGGGACAATTGTGCAACAATGCAAATTGAGTAAATTTGCCAAACTTCAAGTGTGTAGAAAAAAACCACGAAGGATTTAGAAGCAGATATTTACCCGGAACAACCGTAGGCCTACTGGTTGAACGGAATTCTTAAAAATCCTTGAAAGTAGCAAAATGCTGTTATTTTGCCATTGCTCAGAATCTCATCTGAGTGTGCCTGGAAAGGTCATTTGGCTAACAACAACTGTGGAATATTTAGAGGCTGATATTTTCATTTGCCATCCAAAGCAATGAATTGCCATAGATCGCATCCAAAAAAATGGAAGTCTGGTTCTCAAATCTTCAATATAGTTCTATAAGTACAGGTTCAAATTACTCCTCATGTTGACATGAGTGAAGGGGTAAAAGCTCTAATCAGCAGAAGTCAGGTGGGAGGAACGAGAAGGGGATATTTCCCCTCAGCTGGTATTGTTCTACAGGGACAGGCAAAACTGAATGCCACTACTCAATGCTTGCAACCACTGCAGAGCTCTGCAGGTATAATTGTGAGGAATGCAAACTGAGTAACTTTTCAAACCTTCAGGTGTGTAGACGAAACCACGTAGGATTTAGAAGCAGATATTAACCCGGCACACCTGTGGGTCTACCGGCTGCAAGAATCTGGAATTCTTCCTAAGAAGCCTTGAAAGCAGTGAAAAGCTCTTATATTGCCATGTCTCAGATCCTCATTCTGAGTGTGCCCAGCAAAGGTTATTTGGCTATCAACAGCCAAGGAGTATTCACACACTGATATTTCTAGTAGCTGTCCATAGCAATGGATGCATATAGTTCGCGTCCAAAACACGGAAGTCTTTTCCTTGAATCATCAACACAGTGCCATAAGTAGAGGTTCAACTTACTCCTCAGGTTAACGTGAGTGAAGGCTTAAAAGCTCTAATCAGCAGGAGTCAGTTGGGAGGAACAAGAAGCAGATATTCTCAGTCAGCTGGTATCATCCTACAGGTACAGGCAAAACTAAATGCCACATCTAAATGCTTGCAACCACTGCAGAGCTCTTCAGGTGCAGTTGTGCAGCAATTCAAACTGAGTAACTTTGCCAAACTTTAGGTGTGTAAATGAAACCACGTAGGATTTAGAAGCAGATATTAACCCAGAACAGCTGTGGGCTGACCGGGTGCAAGATTCTGGAATTCTTCATAAGAAGCCTTGAAAGCAGAGAAAAGTTCTTATGTTGCAATGGCTCAGAAACTCATTCTAATTGTGCCCAGCAGATGTCATTCAGCTAACAACAACTGTGGAATATGTAGAGGCTGATATCTCCAGTTGCCATCTAAAGCAAAGGATAGATGTACGTAGCCTCTAAGAAAATGGTAGTCTGGTTCTCAAATCTGCAACACTGTGCCAAAAGTAGAGGTTCCACTTACTCCTCAGGTTGAAGTGAGTGAAAAGTAAAGCGATAATCAGCAGGAGTCACACAGGAGAAACCAGATCAGATTACTCTCAGTCAGCTTGTAGGCCTATGGGAACAATCCAAACTGAATGCCACATCAGAATGCTTGCATCTGCTGCAGAGCTCTGCAGGTGCAGTTGTGCAGCAATGCAAACTGAATAACTTTGCCAAACTGCAGGTATGTAGAAGAAACCATGTAGGATGTAGATGCTGATATCCACAAGAATACCTGTGGTCCTACCTGCTGCAAGAATCTGGAATTATTCCTAAGAAGCCTTGAATGCAGTGAAATGCTCTTATGTTGCCATTCCTCAAAACCTCATTCTGAGTGCTCCCCGCAGAGGTATTTCGGCTAACAACAACCGTGGAGTATTTGAGGCTGATATTTCCAGTCGCCGGCCAAAGCAATAAATGGATACAGGTAGGGTCCCAAAAAATGGAAGTGTGATTCTCAAAGCTTCAACACAGTGCCATAAGTAGAGGTTCAACTTACTCGTCAGGATGAGATGAGTGAAGGGGTAAAAGCCCTTATCAGAAGGAGTCAGTTGGGCGAAACAGGAAGCAGATATTCCCAGTCAGCTGGAATCATCTTACGAGGACAAGCAAAACTGAATGCCCCTTCTGAATGCTTGCAACTGCTGCAGAACTCTGCTGGTGCAATTATGCAGCAATGCAAATGGAGCAACTTTGCAAACATCAGGTGTATAGAAGAAACCATGTAGGATTTAGAAGCAGATACTAACCCAGAACATCTGTGGGCCTACCGGCTGCAAGAATCTGGAATTCTTCCTAAGAAGCCTTGAAAGCAGTGAAATGCTCTTATGTTTCCATCCCTCAGAACCTCATTCTGAGTGCCCCTGGCAGAGGTATTTCAGCTAACAACAACTGTGTAGTATTTTGAGGCTGACATTTCCAGTCGCCGTCCATAGCAATGAATTGCTATAGGTCACATCCAAGAGAACAGAAGTCTGTTCTCAAAGCTTCAACACAGTGCCATGAGTAAAGGTTCAAGTTACTCTTCTGGTTGACATGAGTGAAGGGGTAAACGCTCTAATCAGAAGGAATCAGGTGAGAGAACAAGAAGGGGATATTCCCGGTCAGCTGGTATCGTCCTACGGGGACAAGCAAAATTAATGCCACTTCTGAATGCTTGCAACCGCTGCAGAGCTGTGCAGGTGCTTTTGTGCAGCAATGCAAACTACAGGTGAGTACAAGAAACCACTTAAGAGTTAGAAGAAGATATTAACCTGGAACACCTGTGGGCTGATTGGCTGCAAGATTCTGCAATTCTTCTTAAGAAGCCTTGAAAGCAGTTATAGGCTCTTATGTTGCAATGGCTAAGAACCTCATTCTCAGTGTGCCCGGCAGAGTACCTTTGGCTAACCACAACCGTGGATTATTTAGTGGCTGATATTTCCAGTCTCCGTCCATAGCAATAGATTGACGAAGGTCATGTCTAAAAAAATGAAAGTCTGGTTCTAAATCTTCCACAGAGTGCCTAAAGTAGAAGTTCAATTTACTTATCAGGTTGATGTGAGTGAAGGGGTAAAAGCTCTAATCAGAAGGTCCTGGGTGGGAGGAAGGAGATGCAGTTATTCTCACTCAGCTGGAATCACCTAAGGGGACAAGCAAAACTGATTACCACATTTGAATGCTTGCAAGATCTGCAGAGCTCTGAATGTTCCTTTGTGCAGTAATGCAAACTGAGTAACTTTGCCAAACTTCAGGTGTCTGGAGGAAACCATGGAAGATTTAGAAGCAAATATTAACCTGGAACACATGTGGGCCTTTGAGCTGCAAGAATCTTGAACTCTTCCTAAGAAAACTTGAAAGTAGTTAGATAGACTTATGTGGAAATGGCTCAGAACCTCATGGTGAGTGTGCCTGGCAACGGTCATCCAACTAACCACAACCATGGAATATTTAGAGTCTAATATTTCCTGTCGCCTTCCTAGCAATGGATGGACATAGGTCACAAACAAGAAAATGGAAGTCTGGTTCTCAAACCTAGAGCACAGAGCCAAAAATAGAGGTTCAATTTACTCCTCAGGTTGTCGTGAGTGAAGGGGTAAAAGCTCTAATCAGCAGGAGTCTGGCCGGAGGATCAAGAAGATATTCCCTGTGCAGCTGGTATAGTCTGTGGGGACAAGCAAAACTGAATGCTACATCGAAATGCTTGCAACCACAGCAGAGCTCTGAAGGTGCAATTGTGCAGCAATGCAAACTGAGTAACCTTGCCAAACTTCAGGTGCATAGAAGAAACCATGTAGGGTTTACAAGCAGATATTAACCCAGAACACCTGTGGGCAGACTGGCTGCAAGAATCTGGAACTGTTCCTAAGAAGCCATGAAAGCAGTGAAGTGTTCTTATGGTGCAATTGCTCAGAACCTCATTATGTGTGTGCCCGGTAAAGGTCATTTGGCAAGCCACAACCGTGGAATATTTAGAGGCTGATATTTCCAGTTGCCATCCATAGAGATGGATGGACAAAGGTCAAGTGCAAAAAATAGGAATTTTGGTTCTCAAATCTTCAACACAGTGTCATATGTAGAGGTTCATCTTACTCCTCAGGGTGACATGAGTGAGCGGTTAAAAGCTCTAATCATCAACATTCATGTGGGAGGAACGAGAAGTGGATATTCCCAGGCAACTGCAATTGTCTTACAAGGACAAGCAAAACTGAATGCCATGTCTGAATGATTGCAACCACTGCAGAGCTTTGCAGGTGCAATTGTGCAGCACTGCAAACTGAGTAATTTTGCCAAATTTCAGGTGTGTAGAAGAAACTACATAGGATTTAGAAGAATATATTAACCCTGAACTTTTGTGGGCCAACCAGCTGCAAGAATTTGGAATTCTTCCTAAGACGCCTTGAAAGCAGTGAAATGCTCTTACGTTGCAGTGGCTCAGAACCTCATTCTGAGTGTGCCCGGCAGAGGTCATTGGGCTAACCACAACCGTGGAGTATTTTCACGCTGGTATTTCCAAGAATGGAAGTCTGGTTCTGAAATCTACAACACAGTGACTTAAGGAAAAGTTCAACTTACTCCTCAGGTTGACGTGAGTGAATGGGTAAAACTCTAATCAGCAGCATTCATGTGGGAGGCACGAGAAACAGATGTACCCAGTCATCAGGTATCATCCTACGGGGACATACAAAATGCTTGCAACTGATGCAGAGCTGTGCAGGTGCAATTGTGCAGCAATGCAAAATGAGTAAATTTGCCAAACTTCAGGTGTGTAGTAGAAGCCACGTAGGATTTAGTAGCAGAAATTAAAACAAAACACCTGTGGGCTGACCTGCTGCAAGCATCTGGAATACCTCCTAAGAAGCCTTGAAAGCAGTGAAATTCTCTTATGTTTAAATGGCTCAGAACCTCATTCTGAGTGTGTTCCGCAGAGGTCATTCTGCTAACCACAACTGTGTAGTATTTAGAGGTTGATATTTCCAGTTGCCATCCATAGCAATGGATGGATATAGGTCAAGTCTAAACAAAGTTAGTCTGGTTCTGATATCTTTAACACAGTTCGATAAGTAGAGGATAAATTTAATCCTCAGGTTGACCTGAGTGAAGGGGTAAAAGCTCTAATCAGCAGCATATGTGTGGGAAGCACAAGAAGCAGATATTCCCCGGCACCTGGTATTGTCCTGAGGGCACATGCAAAACTGAATGTTGCTCTACAGGGGCAATTGTGCAGCAATGCAAACTGATTAACTTTGCCAAACTTCAGGTGTGTAGAAGAAACCACGGAGGATTTAGTAACAGATATTAACTCGAAACACCTGTGGCTGACCAGCTGCAAGAATATAGAATTCATCCTAAGAAGCCTTGAAAGCAGTGAAATGCTCTTAGGTTTAAATGGCTCAAAACCTCGTACTGAATTTGCCCAGCAGAGGTCATTCAGCTAACCACCGTGGAGTATTTACATGATGATATTTCCCGTTGCCATCCACAGCAATGGAAAGATAGGTCGCATCCAAGAAAAAGGAAGTCTGGTTCTCAAATCTTAAACACATTGCCATAAGTAGAGGTTCAACATACTTCTCAGGTTGACCTGAGTGAAAGGGTAAAATCTATACCAGGTCTCAGGTGGGAGGAATGAAATGCGGTTATTCCCAGTCAGCTGGCATCATCCTATGGCAACAAACAAAATTGAATGCCACATCTGAATGCTTGCAACCCCTGCAGAGCTGTGGAAGTGCAATTCTGCAGCAATGCAAACGGAGTAACTTTGCCAAACTTCAGGTGTGTACCAGTAGCCATGTCGAATTTAGAAGCAGATATTAACCCAGAACACCTGTGGACCGGCCGGCTGCAAGAATCTGGAATTCTTCATAAGAAACCTAGAAAGCAGTGAAATGCTCTTATGTTACAATGGCTCAGAACTTCATCTGAGTGTGTCTAGCAGAGGTCATTCGGCTAACCACAACCATGGAGTATTTACAGGCTGATTGTACTAGGGGACCTACAAAACTGATTGCCACTTCTGAATGCTTGAAACCATTGCAGAGCTCTGCAGGTGCAATTGTGTAGCAATGCAAATGGAGTAACGTTGCCAAACTACAGGTGTGTAGAAGAAACTATGTAGGATTAGAAGCAGATATTAACCCAGAACATCTGTGAGCCTACCGGCTGCTAGAATCTGGAATTCTTCCTAAGAAGCCTTGAAAGCAATGACAGACTGGTTTATTGCCTGGCTCAGAACCTCATTGAGTGTTCCTGGCAGAGATCATTAGGATAACATCAACCATGGAGTATTTCCACACTGATATTTCCAGTTTCTGTCCATAACAATGGATTATCATAGGATATGTCCAAGAAAACGGAAGTCTGGTTATCAAATCTTCAACACAGTGCCATAAGTAGAGGTTCAACTTTCTCTCCTGGTTGACATGAATGAAAGGATAAAAGCTCTAATCAGCAGGTGTCAGGTGGGAGGAACAAGAAGCAGATATTCTGAGTCAGCTGGAATCCTCCTACTGGGACAAGTAAAAATGAATTCTATGCCTGAATGCTGTAAACCACAGGAGAGTTCTGCAAGTTCAATTGTGCAGCAATGCAAATTGAGTTAAATTTGCCAAACTTAAAGTGTGTGGAAGAAACCACGAAGGATTTAGAAGCAGATATTAACTCAGAACACCTGTGGTCCTACTGGATATAAGAATCTGAAATTCTTCTAAAAAATCCTTGAAAGTAGTGAAATGCTGTTATTTTGCCATTGCTCAGAATCTCATCTGAGTGTGCCTGGCAGAGGTTATTCAGCTAACAACAACCATGGAATGAATATTCACACGCTGATATTTTCAGTAGTTGTCCATAACAATGGATGCACATAGTTTGCATCCAAAAAAAAAAAAAAGGAAGTCTGGTCCTCGAATCTTCAACCCAGTGCCATAAGTAGAGGTTCAACTTAGTCCTTAGGTTGACGTGAGTGAAGGCTCAAAAGCTCTATTCAGCAGGAGTCAGTTGGGAGGAATGAGATGGAGATAGTCCCAGTCAGCTGGTATCATCCTATGGGGCAAGGAAAACTGCAATGTCTGAATGTTAGCATGCGCTGCAGGACTCTGCAGGTACAATTGTGCAGCACTGCAAACTGAGTAACTTTGCCAAACTTCAAGTGTGTAGAAGAACCCTCGTAGGATTTAGCAGCAGATAGTAACCCAGAAAACCTGTTAGCCTACTGGCTGCAAGGATCTGAATTTCTTCCTAAGTAGCCTTCAAAGCAATGAAATGCTATTTTTCCATTTTGGCAAATTGTCACATGATGATTGCTTTGTTTGAAACAAGGTAGATCCTCCCTTTGACAGTAGCTGCAGGATAATGGCTTGTAGGAGGGCTGGCCTGAGTTCTGGCAAGACCCAAGAACCTCCTTTGGGTGGTGGCCACTGGTTGGAGGTGAGGGGGCCAAAGAACAAGCTGGCCTGGACCAGTTGGCTGATGTTTTCCTTCAGGACCAGTTGGTGAAATCTGTATGTAGGCTGGATAGTAAATATACCTAGAGTCAGTGCTGGTGGTTCTAGCTACTTAGGAAACTGAGACCTGGAAGATCTAGGTTCAAAGCCAGCTGGGGCAGAGATGACCAAGATACTCCATCTCCAATTAACCAGCAAAAAGCAAGGATTTGGCTATGATTCAGGTGGAAGAGTGTCTGCCATAACTAAAAAAACACCAACAGTAGGCTGAAAACCCTGAGATCAACCTGGGATGATAGTAAAGCGAATAAACATCAAAGATTGAAGGAAGGTGGAATGTCTATATTTTATACTTTTGAAATAATTTATATGGGGATGATCTGAACTACCTTTGTTGGAGGGAAGAGCAAGGATGGACCTGAGCAGCCCAGATGAAGCACACACCAGCAATTATTATTATTGTTAGCATTCTATTTATAAGCATTCTATTGTTAGCATTCTATATTATAGCATTCTATTTATCCTCTTCTTGAGAGGATCCATTTTAGAGTTGTTCAGAGCTATTCCTGCAGCCATGGAGAGAGAAGAGGGTGAGCCTGTGTACACAGCCTGGTGGACATTTCTGGTGAGTCTCAAGATGGGTATAGGGGTCATTAAAACCAGGAGAGGAGGAGATAGAAATGGGGATCCTGAGGGTCAGCTGCAGTGGCAAGAATACAAAGCTAAGGGAGGTGAAGGAGAAGGGTGCAGGACAGTGGGACAGTATGGTACCCATTCTGATGATACCCATCCGGTCTGGGTATGGTACTTTGGCATCCTCTGTTGGTCACTGGGCACATGGTCATCAGATGCATAGTTAGGAAAACATGTTCCACAAGGAAAGAGAGCAGTCAATTGATCACAGCAGACCCAGAACTGACACTGATCTCACAACCAGGTGGCACTGGGTCATTTCACTTTCTTCCCTGGGACTGAATGCTAAGAGACATATAACAAATACAGAAAATAGCTGTGCTGGACTAGAGATAAAAAACGGAACTTATGAGGAGAAACAGGACAGATGGGACAGTGTAGGTAAAGATTAACGAGCCTAAAGACATGACCAGCAAAAGAAGAAGCCAGCAAAATGAAATGCCAAGCCAGGTGGCAGGGGCGGGGGTGGGGGGGAGTGGAGGAGAAAGAGGTGGCAGGTAATTTGTGGGTAAGGAGAAGGCAACAATGCTCAATAGGAAATGTACTCATTACCTTGCTCATGTAACTGTAACCCCTCTGTACAGCATTTTTGCAATAAAAAATGTACAAAAAATAAAACTGTCCCTTATTAATGGGAAAAAATGAAATGCCAAGACTGCATCAGCAGGTGGTGGGGACCATGTCACATGCTCCACCAGTGTACCTAAAGCACCTAAAGAGGAGGCTGGAGATGGGGGGATACCTCTGAAATGGCTCCTGACAACCAACTTCAGATGTCACAATCTGTGCAAGTTCCTCTGCTTCTGCAAATGCCAGGGAGGGTCTTCTGAGGTCAATTACACTCAGTACTAGACTGCCCTGCTGTCCCCCTGGTTCTTAGGGCTCTGATAAAGGCCTACTGGCTATGTGGCAGGGAACTGAAGTTGGCTCCCAGCATTGTCACTTAGGAATTAAGTGGCAGTAGAAAGGAAATCTGCCAACAGTCATGTGTGAGATTCTGGAGCTGATACTTCCCACAGAGGCCTAAAATGACAACAGCAGCTCACTTGATATCCTGGCCTAAATAACCATGAGCACTGGGTTTTAGTAACATGTGCAGGCAGAGATATTGACATTCCTCACCATAGTTGACAGAATAGGATGAGGGAGAACTGGGGAGGATGTGGAAATCCCTATACCACCACTAGCAAATCACCTTCCTACACTCATATCATGTTTCAGAACCAGACACATCCTTTCAGGAAGCTCATGCACAGAACACACTGGACTCTGGATGGACTTTAGAGCCAAACTCACCAAACTTAATGATCCATATTAGTCACTATCCTATAATTATTAAGGAATCACATAGAAATCATTAGAAGACAAGAATCTGGAAATAAACTGACTTACATCTAAATGACTTGTGGGTCACAAAAGAAATCAAAAAGGATATTATTAGTACTGTGAACAGAAAAAGAATATAAGAACAATGCCAGAAACACCAAAATGCTACAAAAGTAGAAATCAAAGAAATTCATAGCATCAAAAATGTCTACATTCAAAGAGCTAAAGAAGCCAAAACAAGAATGTAAATCAGATCAATGTGAAAAGAAGAAAATATTGGCCTAAGTAGAAATCAGTGCATGTCTTTGTATACACATCTTTGTCTTGGGTAAATGTAGCTGGAACTGGATCACATTGTGACTGTGACTCTGTGTGTGTGTGTGTGTGTGTGTGTGTGTGTGTGTGTGTGTGTGTGTGTGTGTGTCACTGTTCAGGCAGGGTCTTGTGCCCTTTTTGTCAGGACAGCCTCAGACTGTGATCCTCTTACCTTTTAAGAACTTGGGATTACAAGCATCCACTATTACTATCTGTCCTTCTGCTCCAAATGCACAGTTTCAGTGATGAAACATTAGCAAACATATATGAGGGCAATTCCAGAGATTCGCAGCTAATGCTCCAAGAAAAGACTGAGAGCTTGTCCCAGAGCAAATGGGCAAGGATCCAGACAACAGATTTCACTGTGGGACACAGCATTGGATACTAATGACACAATGAAGACCAGTCCACAGTGGCCAGTGGTCAGTGGCCACGGTAACAGATTGTTAGCAGCAAGCAAGATAACTTGGCAAAGAGTAGACCATATTAAAGCAAACAGCACAACTGTTTATTGCAGCATTATTAACCATAGCTAAGATATGGAACCAACCTAGATGCCCCTCAGTAGATGAATGGATCAAGTGACAATGGAATGCTATGCCTCTATCAGAAAGAATGACATTGCCCCATTTGTTAGGATATGGAAAGACTTGGAAAAAATTATATTAAGTGAAGTAAGCCAGGCCCAAAGAAACATAGGTCCCATGGTTTTCTTTATTTGAAATAACTAATACATGTCTGAGACAAGCAGAAACAGTCAGATAAGTTGATGTTAGGTGAAATGAACCCCAAGATAAGTACTCAAATGTGTTTTTTGTTCTTTCTTGCTATTGTTTCTAACATATTTATAAGATATTTCTTTGTTGCTTTGTATGTCCCTCCCAAATGGTATAATCCCTGCTTTCACTGTATTTGATGTTGGTATAATTAGTGGAGGGGAAGGGAAAAAACAAATTGTTTAAATAGGATATAGGTGGACCCATTGCCACAATGAGATGTACAAGACGTTATGTCGAACTTTACATCTTTGGCGTGGGGGCGGGGGATAGGAAGGGATGGTAAGGGGAAACAAAGGAGAGGCAATAATGCTTGATAAAAAATGTACTCATTACCTTGCCCATGTAATTGTAACCTCTCTGTATGGTATTTTCACAATAAAAAAAAAAGTCAAAGGAAAAAAAGAAAAGAAACAAGAAGAGAAGAAAATAAGAAAAGGAAAAGCACCAGATAAAATAGATCAAATAATTAGCTCATTACCACTAAAAAGGGGGGCATAAACATGAGCAGGTTAATTCAACAAGAAGATGCCCTACATGCATTATTAGAACTCCCAAACCTGGGAAGCTAAGTGATAGCCTGAAAGGAGATAAGCAATGCAGGACAGGTAGTGACTCCACTGCCTTTGGAGGGCACAAAGCCAGCAACAGGGCTGGACACTGAAGTGCCTGACTTAGACCCTGCCTAACAACACAATGCTGAGTTCAAATCACAGTACACAAACATATACACACAAACACACACACACACACACACACACACACACACACACACACACATCCCTCTTCTTCCTCTGCAAATCCTCCAAAATGAAAAAGCAAAACTCTACATTTTAAAGATGCTATATATATTATGACTTGCTCTGAGATGGATGATAGCTGCTGCCCCAGCCTTGATTCACTCATTAAACCACAACTGAAACAGGTACAGTGGCTCACACCTGAAATCCTAGCTATTCAGGAGATAAAGATATGAAGTTCTAATAGACACAAGGCTATAGGAAATGAGAGAATCACAAAGCACCACAGTGCCCCTGAGAATAGCCAGTATCTGCACATTCCCAGAGCATGGAAAAGCCCAGGAAACAGGTGGTGTGTCTGGGAAAAGGAGGGACTCCAGAGTGTGATCTGCATTGGTGCAGACAAGCCAACTTCTGGAATTACTTACAGTCTGCCTGAAGCCAGATAAACCAGGGAAAATGGGGAATGGTCCACTTAAAGCAAATATATGAGATATTCTTTCATATGCCTTAAGATTAAGAGAACAAAAGTCATTTTAGAGGAAATGAAGCAGAATAATTTTTGAAAACTAAGGCCCAGTGAAGGCAACACAGAAATATGGTATTTAGAAACTTAGAAATGCTATCTTTACTTCAAAGAAAGACAATAGGATGCATTCATTACTGAGGGATCCACTTATGTATGCCTTCCTGAGAAAAATGCTTCCCCAAACTTAAGCCACCTAACCCAAAATGCAGATAGCAGGGCACCTCCTTGTATCAAAGATAAGATGTTTTATGGCAGGATGCATTCTAACCTGGAAACTCAGAAAATAATGCTAGGTATTTCCTTAATATTTTATTTGGGGGGGGGGTATTACGAATGGAGTTTCTTTCCTTATTTCAGCCACGCTTTCCTCATTGCTAGCATACAGAAAAGCCATTGATTTTTTTGTGTAATTTTTTGGGGGTCGGTCATGGGGCTTGAACTCTGGGCTTGGGTGCCGTCCCTGCGCTCTTCAGCTCAAGGTGAGCGCTCTACAACTTGAGCCACAGTGCCACTTCCAAACCATTGATTTTTGAGGGTTAATTTCATACCCTGCTATTTTGCCAAAATTGTGTATAAGCTCGAGTAATTTGGGAGTGGAGTCTGTAGGATTCTTTAAATGCAAGATCATGTCATCTGCAAAGAGGGAGAGTTTTACTTCATCTTTCCTTATTTGGATCCCTTTTATGTTTGCATCTTGTCTTATTGCTCTAGCTAGGCATTCTAATACTAAATTGAAGAAAATTGGAGAGAGTGGACATCCTTGTTTCATTCCTGAGTTAAGAGGAAATGGCTTTAGTTTTTCACCATTAAGTATAATGCTGCTGTAGGCTTTTCATATACAGCCTTTATTGTATTGAGGAATGTTCCATGGATTCCTAGCTTTTCCAGAGCCTTCGTCATAAAGGGGTGTTGGATCTTGTCAAATGCCTTTTCTGCATCTATTGAGATAACCATGTGGTTCTTATCCTTGCTCTTGTTGATGTGATGAATTATATTAAATTGATTTGCATATATTGAACCAGCTTGCATCCCTGAAATGAATCTTGTTTGATCGTAATGTATGATTTTTTGGATGAATTGTTGAAGTTGATTGGCCAAAATTTTGTTGAGAATTTTGCATCAATGTTCATCAAAGAAATGGGTCTATAGTTCTCTTTGATGAGTCCCTGCCTGGATTTGGGATACAGGTTATGATGGCTTCATAGAATGATTTTGGTAGTGAACTTTCTCTCAATTTCATTGAAGAGTTGGAGGAGTATTGGTATGAGCTCTGCTTTGAAGGCCTTTTAGAATTCTGCTGTAAATCCATCTGGTCCTGGGCTTTTCTTAGATGGGAGGTCTCTTATTGCTGTTTGTTTCTATTTCAATGATAGATATGGGCCTGTTAATTTGGCTTTAACTCATCTTGGTTTAGTTTGAGCATGTTGATATTTGCTAGGAAAAGTTCCATTTCTGCCAGGTCCTCAAACTTATTAGCATAAAGATTTGAAAAGTATTCCCTTATAATGTTCTGAATCTTTGTTGTTTCTGTGGAGATGTTTCCATTCTCATCTCTGAGTTTATTTATTTGGGTGTGTTCTCTTCTTTTTCTGATAAGATTTGCTAAGGGTCTGTCAATTTTGTTAATTTTTTTGAAGAACCAACTCTTTGTTTTGTTGAGTCTTTCTATGTTTCTTTGGATTCTAATTCATTTAATTCTGATTTAATTTTAATTATTTCTTTCCATCTACTGGATTGGGGTTTAGATTGCTGCTCTCTTTCAAGGAGATTCAGACATCTCATTATATTGTTGGTTTCAGATCTCTCCAACTGTATATAGTCAGAGCTATATACTTGCCTCTGAGTACTGCCTTTGCTGTGTCCCAGAGGAGCTGGTAATTTGTGTGTTCATTTTTGTTGAATATCATGAACATTTGAATTTCCTTTCTAATCTCTTCAATGACCCACTCATGATTCAACATTGTGATGTTCAGCCTCCATGTGTTACAGGACTTTCTTTGGTGGCTTTTGGTGTTGAGGTCTAACTTTATTCCCTTATGGTCTGAGAGAATGTAAGGTATAACTTCAATGTTTCTGAATTTGGACAAGTTTTCTTTGTGACCTAAAATGTGGTCTATTTTGGACAATGTTTTGTGTGCTGAGAAAAACATGTGTTCTGATGCTGCTGGGTGAAATATTTGGTAGATGTCTGTTAAATCTAGTAGATCTATGCATACAAAACTTTCTTATACAGATAGTATAATCATATCTTGGTGATCCACGTGATAGGGAAACTTTCAGGGATATAGCTCACTGAACAAGCTTATTTTTTAAGAATGTCCAAAATCTAAGGAAAATACTTCTGCCATCAGATACTTCCTCTTTTGTTTTAAAACAAAAGCAACTAGACATTGTGGATAGATACAGCTATAGTCTCAGCACTTCAGAATTTGAAGCTTGAGAGGATTAAGAGCTTGAGGCTAGTACTACCTAGTGAGAAAAACAAACCCAAGGAGGGAAAACTGAATTTTTTCCTTTTTTTAAAACTTAAAACTCTTCTATGCAAAGATGTTATTTCCAAACTAGTTGTTTAATACTGTCAAGTAATTAACAAAGTAAGTGCAAGGGGAACTACTTGCTGACCCTGCACAAGGTCCTGGCTTCAATCTCTAGCACTGAAAAAAAAGAAGGTATTTAACATATATTGGTACAGTGGAACAGGAAGGAGACATTTTCTGCAAGTGTTAATTAAGAGTTAGTTTGATGGGAAAGTGGTATCTGATACATATTAGAACACTGAATATTTTTTTTCTACAGAAATATAAACTATATGTGACCAGGATGGAAGAAAATGAGGGGAAAGGACATATAAGCCATTTTATTAGACTAATAATAATTTTAAGATTCTTTTCCACTTTGTATTGTTTTGTTTGTATGTAATTTGTTTTTGAATGTTTTGAATGTGAATTAACATATAATAGTTACACATTTTTTAGCTTTTTGTAACTTATTTCAGGTATTCTTCCCACAGGAACATTTTATAAACAAACCTAATGTTTTTGTTTTAGCTTAGGAGAGAATGAAAAATAGCTAAAGTTTTATTACAATTGTTTAATTTGTGCTAATTTATATTTCTGTCAGATGTGGGGCCTGAATTCTGGGCCTGGGCACTGTCCCTCAGCTCTTCAACTCAAGGTGAGTGCTCTACCACTCGAGCCACAGCACCACTTCTGGCTTTTTCTGCTTATGTGGTACTGAGGAATCAAACCCAGGGCCTCATGCATGTAAGGCAAGCACTCTAACCCTAACCCTATGCCTCACCCGCACCCTAACCCTCACAGTCACCCTAACTCTCACCATTAACCTAACCCTCACCCACACCTTAACTCTCACCCTCAGCCTCACCCTAACCCTAACTCTCACCCTCACCCTACACATCACCCTAACCCTCACCCTAAACCTAACCCTCACCCTCACCCTCACCCTAACCCTAACCCTCACCCTAACCCTAATCCGCACCCTAACCCTCACCTTCAACCTAATCCTCACCCTATACCTAACCCTAACCCTTACCTAACCGAAATCCTCGCCCTCACCTTCACCCTCACCCTAACCCTCACCCTCACCCTAGCCCTCACCCTAATCATAACCCTAACCCTCACCCTCACCCTCACCCTCACCCTAACCCTAACCCTAACAATAACCCTAACCCTAACACTAACCCTCACGGAGTCACCTTCCCAGTCCCTTAAATATATTTTTTTATGATTTGATACATTCTAAAAATTTAAAATAACCATTTTATAATGATAAATGCTCATATACATGCACAATGATCTACTCATAATTATTTTAAATTTGATACTGTTAATACTCCTATAATATAAATAAAGCAGATATCAGAAATACTTTTATGCAGAAGAGCATGAAACAGAAGCTCTGGAAAGTAAATGGTTTACTCTAGAAGCTCTAGCTTCAATTCACACTCAAGGCTTCTGATCCTTGAATTTTTTCTATGGCACATTTGTTTGAGTATGATGCTTATGTGTTAGTGGTTATTTCTGATCAGCCTTAGTGAAAAATTATGCCCATGTGTTTCAAAGTCTGTACAATGTTAAGGTCTGATTTATAATAAACAATGAGGAAAAGGGGCTCAGATATTTTGTCATGAATAAAAATGGTATAAGTTGTTTATTCAAGAGGTCAAAAGGGGGAAAACAACTTGTCACTGTACTCCATGGAAACAGGAGTAAATTCAAACTTTCTTCTAAAAGCTGGAGGAACTTTCAAAGTTAGTTTCATGTTACTATGATTTTTAATGAAATGTCCATGATGTAAGGTTGTCTTCAAAGAATGTTGTACTTTGTTTTCCTATTTCATAGAACTGGAAGTTGTAACAAAACAGAGGCATTGAAGTGATAATTCTGCAAAGATTCTCTTTGCGTTTAACAAGGGAGTATTAAATAAGCAAACATTAAAACATACTGAATAAAGATACAAAACTATTTTTAAAAGTCATGTATATATCAAAATGAGTTTCTCTGAATATAGAGAAATTAAATATTGTTTTTCTAAATAGACAATACATGCAAAAAACTCATAAAGAGCAGTTTTATAAAATCTACTGGAAACATTTTACCAAAACACTTCAAAGGTAAATGCTAGTAATCTTCAGGGAAAATGGTAGAATTGATTTTGGGTTCATCATCATCATTGTCACTTTCAACTTTTTCATCATTTTCTTCAGGAATACATTGGCTATGTGTTTTTTCCGGTTTCTTTTTCTTGTGAGTATAAGATGACTTGTTTTTCTCTTTGACCTTAGGATGTGAATCAATAATTGTTTCTTTTTCCAAAGCATGCTGTAGGCAGTTGTAAAACCTTTCAATTCTTTTCTTGTTTTCTTCCATTTTTTAATTTGCTATCTTTAATAGGAAGTCAATGTATTCTTCTGTCACCATCAGATTTCCCTTATGGCTTAATGGAACCTCTAAGCCATGTGTACTCTGGACAGCCAACATAGTTTTTCCTCTTTTTCCCACTGTGATGCCAGAGTTCCTGAAACCAGAGTCAATTGCCACTGAATGCAGAATCTGTGCATCCTCCAACTGCCGACACTGCACATGAAGGACTAATGGTTCAAATTTTAAGATGGCATCAGCATTCGCTTTCTTCAGAGCTACCATCACATCATCTTTTACACAAGGTTTGTGTGAAACCAGTAGCTTGTTTCTGAACCTCAAAACCGTGTACACCCCCGTACAGGAGAAGGACGCAGCTGGCACAGGAGCTGGTGGTGACAAATTGCTCCTGAGAGTTGAGCAGCTCAGGAGCTCCACCACGTCCTCGTCCACGCTTCCTTTGTGGCTCAGGTCGGCTCAGTTCAGACCCTGCACCTTCCACCGCCTGAACTCGGCTCTGGGGTCCATGGATGCGCGGGTCAGACCTTGGCCCACAGGGCGATCGCGGCTTTCCAGCCGGCTCCTGGGCGTGGCCATATTGGAACCAACCAGATAGTTCTTGTATATACCTGTTGTTTAAGAATTATTAGCAGTGGTCACATTCATTCATGGAAGTGACCATATTTAACAGATGGCCTACTGAATGTTACCAATATCAAGCCATATTTTCTGCATGTTGAATTCTGTTCGTTGTTTTCTTTTTGTAAATTTATGTTATTAGGAGCATGATTCATGATAGCTACAAGGTAGAAACAAACTGTCTATTGGCAAATCAATAGATAAGCAAGATGTGAAACCTTCCTCAATAGACTCTTACTGAGGCTGAAGAAGGAATGGAATTCTGATACAAACTACAACATGGATGAAGGTTGAGAACATTATGCTAGTGTAATAAACAAGTCAGATAAGGACATATCCTGCATGAGCCGACATTGTATATTATGTGAGGTACCTATGCACAGCAAATAGAAGAGAGGTTAAGGTGCTGAGCAAAAAGGGATGGAATCAGGTGTCATTGTTAATGGCTACTGAGTTTCAGGTTTGTAAGATGAAAAGAGAACTGGAGTGGGCCGGTGGTGATCATTGCACAATAGGCTGTCACAGAACTTAGTGTTTATTCATTTATTTTATTTACTCACTTATTTTGGATAATCCTGGGTTACACACAGGTTCTTACATTTATAAGGTAAATACTTTACCACTTACACCACACCCCCAACCCTTTTATCCTTTGCTCTTTTTTTATATTTATATTGTGAAAATACTGTACAGAGGGGTTACAATTACATGGGCAAGATAATGAGTACATTTCTTATCAAGCATTGTAGCCTGCTCCTTTGTTTCCCCTTCCCAACACTTCTCATCCTTCCCCAACCCCCTCACCGAATCCTCCTCCACCACCTCATCAAACTTGTAAAGTTCGTTTTTCCACATAACGACTTGTACATCTCATTGTTGCAATGGATCCACCTGTATCCCTATTTAAACAATTTGTTTTTTCCCCTTCCCTATACAAATTATACTGACATCAAATACAGTGAAAGCAGGGGTTATACCATGGGGAAGGGACATACAAAGCAACAAAGAAATATCTTATACATGTGTTAGAAACAATCACCTGAAGGGAAAAAAAGCATTTGAATACATATCTCAGGGTTCATTTCCCTAACATCAACTTATCTGACCTTTTCTGCTTGACTCAGACATATACTAGTTATTGCAAATAAGGGAAACCATGGGACCTATGTTTCTTTGGGCCTGGCTTAGTTCTCTTAATATAATTTTTTTCAAAGACTTTCCATATCATAACAAATGGGAGAATGTCATTCTTTCTGATGGAGGCATAGAATTCCATTGTGTATATACACCACATTTTCTTGATCCATTCATCTACTAAGGGGCATCGGGGTTGGTTCCATATCTTAGCTATAGTAAATAATGCTGCAATAAACATAGTCGTGTTGGTAGCTTTAGTGTGGTCTTGTTTGTGAACATTTGGGTAAATGCCCAAAACTGGGATTGCTGGGTCATAGGGGAGTTCTATGTGGAGTCTTTTGAGGAACCTCCATACTGCTTTCCAAAGTGGTTGAACAAGTTTACACTCCCACCAACAATGCAGTAAGGTTCCCTTCTGTCTAATCTCCTCCAGCATC
The DNA here is from genome assembly GCF_019054845.1 of Dipodomys spectabilis. Classification (NCBI taxonomy): domain Eukaryota; kingdom Metazoa; phylum Chordata; class Mammalia; order Rodentia; family Heteromyidae; genus Dipodomys; species Dipodomys spectabilis. The sequence goes on from NW_024870680.1 coordinate 316,424, forward strand.
TGTTGTTATTAGAGTTCTTGATTTTTGCCATTCTAACTGGGGTGAGGTGGTATCTCAATGTTGTTTTGATTTGCATTTCTTTTATGGCTATGGAGGTTGAGCATTTCTTCATGTGTCTATTGGCCATCCTTCTTTCCTCTTCAGAGAAGTTTCTCTTTAAGTCTTTAGCCCACTTATTTATTGGGCAATTGTTTCTTTGAAGATTTGTTGTTAGGGGATATAATTTTTTGAGTTCCAAGTATATTTTAGATATGAGACCCTTGTCTGTTGTAAAGCTAGTGAACATCTTCTCACAATCTGTGGCCTTTCTATTAATCTTGCTAACTATGTCCTTTGCCATGCATAAGCTCTGCAATTTCATGCAATCTGATTTGTCCAACCTTTTTTTGATTTTGTGTGTTTCTGAGTCTCTATTAAGAAAATTGCAGCCTCTGCCAAGGAGACCTAGGGTTTCCCCTATTCCATCCTGTAATGTTTTCAGGGTGTCTGCTTTGACTCTGAGGTCTTTGATCCATTTGGAGTTGATTCTGGTGCAGGGTAGTATATAAGGATCTAGCTTTAGTTTTCTGCAAGTAGTTAACCAATTTTGCCAGCACCATTTATTGAAGAGGCTGTCTTTCTTCCATTCTATTTTTTTTTTACATCCCTTATCAAGGATTAGACAGCTATAGGTCTGTAGGTTCATTTCTGAGTTTTCAATTTTATTCCATTGGTCTGTTCTTGCCAGAACCAAGCTGTTTTGATTACTATGGCTTTCTAGTAGAGTTTGAAATTTGGTATTGATATTCCTCCAGCACTGTTCTTTCTGCCGAGGATCGTTTTAGCTATTTGGGGTCTTTTATTGTTCCATATGAATTTTTGGATTGCCTCTTCTATTTTCTTGAAGAATAGGGATGGAATATTGATAGGTATCGCATTGAATTTGTAGTATTGCCATTTTCACGATGTTGATCCTTCCAATCCAGGAGCATGGGAGTTTTTGCCACTTTCTAAGTTCTGTTTTGATTTCCTTTTTCAGGTTTGTAAAGTTTTCATCATTGAGGTCCTTCACTTTTTGGTTAAGTTAATTCCTAGGTATTTTATTTTGTTGTGGGGCTATTACGAATGGTGTTGCCTTCCTAATTTCAGCCAAACTGTTTTCTTTGTTGGCATACAGAAAAGCCATTGATTTTTGAGGGTTAATTTTATACCCTGCTACTTTGCCAAAGTTTTGAATCAGCTTCAGTAATCTGGGAGTGAAGTCTGTGGGATTCTTTAAATATAAGAACATGTCGTCTGCAAAGAGGGAAAGTTTTACTTCTTTCCCTATTTGGATCCCCTTTATGTTTGCATCTGGTCTTATTGCTCTAGCTACGCATTCTAATACTACATTGAAGAGCAGTGGAGACAGTGGACAACCTTATCTCATTCCTGAGTTAAGAGGAAAAGGCTTTAGTTTTTTATCATTAAGTACAAGGCTGGCTGTAGGATTGTCATATACAGCCTTTATTGTATTGAGGAATGTTCCATGGATTCCTAATTTTCCAGAACCTTCATCATAAAGGGGTGTTGGATCTTGTCAAATGCTTTTTCTGCATCTATTGAGATAACCATGTGGTTCTAATCCTTGCTTCTCCTGATGTGATGAATTATATTAATTGATTTGCTTATATTGAACCAGCTTGCATCCCTGAAATGAATCCTGTTTGGTTGTGGTGTATAACTTTTTGGGTGCATTGTCGAAGTCGATTGGCCAAAATTTTGTTGAGAAGTTTTGCACCAATTTTTATCAAGGAAATGGGTCTATAGTTCTCTTTCTTTGATGAGTCCCTGCCTGGTTTTGGGATGAGGGTTATGATGGCTTCATAGAATGAGTTTGGTAGTGAACTTTCTCTTTCAATTTCATTGAAGAGTTGGAGGAGTATTGTGTGAGCTCTGCTTTGAAGGCCTTGTAGAATTCCACTGTAAAACCATCTGGTCCTTGGCTTTTCTTAGATGGGAAGTCTCTTATTGCTATTTCTATTTGAATACTTGATATGGGCCTGTTAGGATGATTTAACTCATCTTGGTTTAGTTTCGGCATGTCAATATTTGCTAGGAAAAGTTCCATTTCTGCCAAGTTCTCAAACTTATTAGCATAAAGTTTTGATAAGTATTCCCTTATAATGTTGTGAATCTTAGTTGTTTCTGTGGTGATGTTTCCATTCTCATCTCTGAGTTTATTTATTTGGGTGTGTTCTCTTCTTTTTCTGATAAGATTTGCTAAGGGTCTGTCAATTTTGTTAATTTTTTGGAGAACCAACTCTTTGTTTTATTGATTCTTTCTAAGATTTTTTTGGATTCTAATTCATTTAATTCTGATTTAATTTTAATTATTTTTTCTGTCTACTGGAGTGGGGTTTATCTTGCTGCTCTTTATCAAGGAGGCTGAAATGCCTCATTATATTGTTGGTTTCAGATCTCTCCCAATTTGTTGATGTAGGAACTCAGAGCTATAAACTTGCCCCTGAGTACTGCCTTTGCTGTGTCCCAGAGGAGCTGGTAGTTGTATGTTCATTTTTGTTGAATATCATGAACATTTGAATGCAAGGTGTAAGTTCAATGTTTTTGAATTTGGACAAGTTTGCTTTGTGGCCTAAAATGTGGTCTATTTTGGACAATGTTCCCTGTGCTGCTGAGAAAAACGTGTATTCTGATGCTGTTGGGTGAAATATTTGGTAGATGTCTGTTAAATCTAGTTGATCTATGCAGTTGTTTAGATTTGCAGTTTCTCTGTTGAGTTTTTGCAGAGTTGATCTATCTAGTGGGGAAAGTGGTGTGTTAAAGTCCCCAACAATTAATGTCTTTGGATCTATGTGGGATTTGAAGGAAAGTATTTCTTGGATAAATTGGGGTGCTCCATTTTTGGGTGAATAGATATTTAGTACCTCCTGTAATGTCCTCCCTTAATTATTATGTAGCGACCTTCTTTATCTCTTCTCACTAATTTTAATTTGAAGTCTATTTATCTGATATTAGGATTGCAACTCTCGCCTGTTTCTTGGGGCCATTTGCTTGGTACATTGTGTTCCAGCCTTTCACATTGTAAATTTGTTTGTTTTTATGGACAAGATGTGACTCCTGAAGGCAGCACATAGAAGGATCTTGCTTTTTAATCCAACTTGACAATCTATGTCACTTAATTGAAGAGTTAAGTCGGTTAATGTTGAGAGATAGGACTGAAAGGTATTTTGGGGTTCCTGCCATGTTATCCATCTTCTTGGGGGCTGTGGCAACTGGGTTCTTCCTATGGTTCTTGGATTCTCAGTTTGGGTGCAGTTTCTTGGCCTTTATTGTGGTCTTGTTGGTTTTCTATGTGAAAGACATCTTTCAGAATCTTTTGTAGGGCTGGTTTGGTGGGGATATATTGTTTCAACTTTTCTCTGCTATGGAAGGTTTTTATTTGACCTTCGGCTATGAAGGAGAGTTTAGCTGGGTACAGTATTCTTGGTTGATAGTTGTTTGTCTTTAGGGCATGGCATACATCATTCCAAGCTCTTCTTGCTTTGATTGTCTCTGCTGAGAAATCTGAGGCGATTCTAATTGGTTTCCCTTTATAGGTGATTGATCTTTTCTCCTTGACAGCTTTAAGGATGTTTTCTTTGGTCTGAATTGATCCTGTCTGGATTATAATATGATGATAGGATTTCCTGTTCTGGTCTGGTCTATTTTGAGTTCTAAAAGCTTCTTGTATCTGAATAGGCCTATCTTTTTGCATGTTTAGGAAGTTCTCTGCTAGGATCCTGTTAAATTTCCTAGACCATTAGCTTCTGTTTCTAGGTGCTCCTCTACACCCATTATCCTCAGATTAGGCCTCCTCATGGTGTCTTCCAAGTGTTGAATAGATCTATCATATTTCTTGGATTTCTCTTGGATGGTTGTATGTTCTTTCTCTATAATATCTACGCTGTCTTCAATCCTCGAGATTCGATCTTCTTCATGATCTAACCTACTTATCAAGACTTTCTACTTTTTTATTTCTTTTCCTTCAAGTTGATCAGCTTTGATGGCTTAAAATTGTTTGTTAGAGCTTTGTTTTAGATCTTGTATGAACTTCCTTAATTTGGTGTTCAGTGTTTATTCTCAAATCACTTAGTTGATTGGCTATGGTGTCCTTGGACTCCCAGTCCTTCTGTTGGGTTCCATTCAGCATTCCCTTGGTGGACTCCCTGAGTTCTTTCAGCTCTCTTTTTTTTGGATTCCATTAATGCCTTTAGTGATCTTTGTGTATTCTCATCCTGCTTTTTCAATTCCTGTATTACTCTTTGATTAGCTTCCTCACATTCATGTGATTCCTGTAGCCTGCTCACGCCATTCTTGACTTTCTCTTTGTCTGTTCTCGGCCAGCTCCCACAATTCCTGTCTATCTCTTTGACTGATCTCAGCCTGCTCATGCCATTCCTTTATTTTTCTTTGAGTATTTTCAAGCTGCTCATGCGATTTCTGTATCAATCTTTGAGTAGCTTCCTCACTCTCATGATATTCCTGTAATGACCTTTGGTTTGCCTCCTCTCTCTCCCTATCATGCTCATACAGAGTCCTTTGCAGGTTTTCAATCTTTTCATTTACCATGTTTACCAGTAGTGTTTGTAGAGCTTTTTGGGAACTATCTTCTGGATTATTCATTATCTGTTCTGTCTCCTTATTATCATGAGTGGGAGTTGAGATACCTGGACTTGCCATTTTCTTGTGTTTTTCCGGCTTGCCCTGCACATTTGGGATGAAAGTAACACCAGTTCTGTGCTAGAACTCTATCTTAAGTTAAGCAACAACCGAAGTCTGTAGTTGCACAGTCAAAAGTCTGCAGATACACTCTAGTTCAACAGATATATCTATTCAGCATCAAACAACTATGTATTAATGGGCTATGAAATGCAAAGAAGAATTTGGCAAACCAGAAATTATTAGGTTTAGGGAGAGATGTGGGTAAAAATAGGAATAGAGGGATGTGGAAAGGCAGAGGGTGAGTTAATTTAACTAAGTCCTAATCTCAAAGAGGGAAATTGGTTGGATAGAATGATAGTAGAGAGAGAAAAAACAAAGAAGAGAAACAGAAAAAAAGAGACAAGAAAAAAATAGAAAAACAAATATTAAACATTAAAAAGTGAAACACTTAAAAATTATGCAAATTTAAAAACGTAATATTCATAGAAGAATGTGTATAGGATAAGATAAGGGTAGGGATAGAAAAGAGACATGTAAAACTTAAAAATAAAAATGCTTAAAACATATACATATAAAGAAGTAGTACTGCTATTAAGGAATTTAAGTCTAAAAGGTTTTGAATTGAATAATAAATTTCTGGATTAAGTGTGTACAATGAGGGTCCTTTATTCTTTTTTTTCACATATAGTTTCTTCCTTCTTGCCTGGCCATCCTGGGCTCTTTTGCTTCTTCCATGCATATTTTGTAATAGGGATGACAGACACACACCACCATTCCTAGATTATTGGTTAAGATGGGATCTTGGTACCTTTTTCTCATGGTAACCTGGAACTCTGATCCTGCTAATCTCCACCCATGGATTTGGTGTGATTACAGGCACCAACCACTTTGCCCACTGTACAGTTTTAAAAGTTCTTACCTTCCAAAGAATGAGATAAAATAATTACCAAGCAAATTCTTTTTTGTGAAAGTGGTGGTGGTGATTTAGTCCAGTTTTTGCTGCTACAAGAGAATTCCTGCCATTGGGTAATTTATTTTAAAAATAATGTCTTACAATAGCAAGTCCCAAAGCTGAGGAACCACATCTAGAGAGAGTCCCTTTGCTCTCAAAATATGATAGAAGGCATCCCAAGTAGTTTATAATGCTTATAAAGTCACTGATAGCATCATTGATCCCTACCTCCACCTAACTCAGCTTACTCCCCCAAAATTTTGTTTTAGCAAAATTATGAGAACCAGTGATTATTATGAGACCAAGCTCTTAGCATAGGGACATGGCTCCGTGGAGAATTCTCATGGCCATATATCCTCATCTTCTCCCCAACTCTGGGCTGGTATAGGAAACAGATCTAACTTTTTTGTGGGGGGGGGGGTCAGACAAGAGGCAACTCAGGGTCTGGACAGAGTCCTTGAGCTCTTTTGCTCAAGTCTAGAACTCCTTATCACTTTGAGCCACAATGTCACTTCCCATTTTCTGGATGTAATTGGAGACAAGAGTCTCTTGGACTTTCCTGCCCTGATTAGCTTCAAACTAAGATCCTCAGTTCTCAGCCTCCTGAGTAACTAAGATTATAGGCATGAGCCACAAGTGCCCAGCAAGGCCTAACTTTTATCTTTTTCCTGATTCAGTTTCTTCTATTTTGTCGAAATCTGCAGTAGGAAACCTTGACTGATAAGACATTATATTCACAGCCAGCAGTTGAGTTTTAATTTTACTTTTTTAATTTAATTTAATTTTTTGTCCTGGTACTAGGTTCAAACTCAGGGCCTTGCACTCTTGTATAGCTTTTTCTCTCAAGGCGGGCATCCTACTACTTGAGACACAGCTGCACTCTGACTTTTTTCCTAGTTAATTGGAAGTAAGAATCTCATAGGCTTTTCTGCTTAGAATGGCTTAAAACCAGGATCTTCAGATCTTAGCCTCCTGATTAGCTAGTGTAATGTAAATTAAATAAGTAGGTTTTAATTAGATAGCTGATAAAGAGAATACCACGCAATGTTCAGGCAGGAAAGAGAAGTTTATTTTATTATCACACTGCTGCCCCTCCATGCTTGGTGGAGAGCACATGGCTGAAAGGGCTGGCCTATATCCCACCTGGGTTTAAATAGGGAAGGGGTGAGGAGAAAGTGTGGCCACACTGGATGCAGATGTGATTTCAGGGTTTGGGACCCTCCCCCTGTCCTATGGGAGGCATGACCTCAGAAGGGAGAGATAACTGCCAGTTACCTAGGTGACACTGTACTGGGTGGAGACTGATGGAGGAAGTGGGGAGGCCAGGGCCTGCATGGCCTGGGCCAGACCTTACAGCTAGGATAATGGGCATGAGCCTCTACACCTGGCTAATGTTCTTTTTTTTTAAATTACCCTTCCACTGTCCATTCTTTGCCTCCCATTACCCTCACACAGCAAGATAATTCTTCGTGCCTCATTGTCACACAGCTGTTTGTGTGAGTTTGAGGATGTTCAAGTGTCACAATGGACAGTTATTCACCAACCACACACTAAGCAGTAACATGTGCTAGGTTCAGGGCTAGTCCTGGAGGCTGGGCAGTGAATGAGACTTGGCTATGGCACTTGGAATGCAAGGCTTTGTGACAGAGATGGCCATATAAATTAGATAAATATACAACAGGTGGTAAGTGCAATTACAGGTAGAATCATAGAGAATGATGAGAACATAGAAAACATGGAAATGAAGTCAGTCTGGGCCTAACAAGGAGGAGCAGGAAGGTGGCAAGGGAGAGAGGGAAGAGGAAAAGATCAGAGCTAAGAGATAATATTTGGGCTCATTTCTGCCAATGTGGGAAGAAAGGCTGTTTCATCTTTTTTCAAGGCTCATCATAAGAAGTTAGCTGGTTTTAACTGAGCCTGCAAAATCTTCCTTGCCACCATCACTCACAGCTCTGACCTCTCTAGTGGCCTGTGCCTCCTTCCTTCCTGAGAATATTCTAATAAATATTTGGAACAGATTTTTTTTCTACCCATCCATCACCCCACATATGTGGTATTCTTTCTCCTCTTCTACGCAGGTATAGCTAGAGGGTATACAGATTTGGGAGACTTTTTTTGTTAGTGTAGGGCTTGAACTCGGGGCCTGGGCACTGTCCCTGAGCCTCTTTGTGCTCAAGGCTAGAGCTCTACTACTTGAGCCACAGTGCCACTTTTGGTTTTTGAGTGGAGAAAAGAGTCTCACAGGCACTTTTCTATGTGCCAGCTTCAAACTGTGATCCTCAGATCTCAGCCTCCTGAGTAGCTAGGATTACAGGCGTGAGCCACCAGGTGTGAGCCACCAGCACCCGATCATGATAATTTTAAAGGTAAAGAATGAAAATATATGGAGAGCTTCCTCTTTCTTTTTTATAGAGCCAGGGCACAAGCTTTTTATCTTTTTTTCTTTTCTTTTTTTGCCAGTCTTGGGCCTTGAACTCTGGGCCTGGGCACTGTCTGTGAGTTTCTTCATATTCAAGGCTAGTGCTCTACTTGAGCTACAGTACCAATTCCAGCTTTTTTCTGAGTTTTTTGGAGATAAGAAGGTCATGGACTTTTCTTCACTGACTGGCTTCGAACCATGATACTCATGTTTCAGCCTCCTGAGTAGCTAGGATTACAGGCTTGAGCCACTGGTGCCTGGCTGAACTTTCTATACCAAAACTGAATGGGTGAAATAAGTGAGCTGGTTAAGCTTGATTCCATCCAAAGCTACCAGGGATTCCTTCTTCTTCCTTCTTCTTCCTTTCTCCACAAATCTGTCAGTCCTTAAAGCCCCATGAAGGCCAGTGTCCAACTACACAGAGGTCCCTAAACAGTTACAGTTCCCTGAAGATTGCCAAGAGTTTTAGCCCTTGCATGGTAGGCATGTAACCCCCTGTTGATCCACACCACCAGGCCCATGCAATTCTATTCAATGGAATGTTACTGTTTTGGATCCACCCTAGACTATCTTACCTTTACTGTCATCTAGCCAGAATCTTTTCCCCTTATTTCCTTTCTTTTGTGCCACCTTACACCTCAGTTGTCAGAAGTACACACATACTCATAATGCTGTTAAAATGACATGCAAGGTTAACACTTGTTGATTCATAGTCAGTATTGCCACACTTGACTACAACTACCATTCAGCGAATTTGCCAATGCCCATGGGCAATGCCCATGCTGCTACATGGCTGTTTGTGTTACCAAAGGTCCCCGAGCCAAAATAATTGTAGATAGTGTGATAGTTTGGGCACCTTTGGAGTAACAGGTAATGTGACAGAAATTTGTCTCTTCTCTAAGTTGCTGAGCAGATCCTACACTAGGTATCATTCTTAGGGTGTGTGAGTCTTTCATTTCTAGATCCCATGGTATAGACCAACTGTTATTGCATCTACAAAGCAAACTAGAATCACAGACCTTGCTTGAGACCTACAACAACTTTCAGTTCTTTTCCATTTTTGTAAAACAGACAGCCATCTTCTAATGCTCTTTATTAAGGCATGTGAACTATCTCCATCATGCCTAAGTTTACTTTGTATAGCTGTAAAAAATTACTGGAGATTAATTTCTTTACAAAGAGAGGTGTGTTTGACTCTCAGTACTGGACATTGGAAACTGGCCTAGCAGCCCCTTCTTTTAAGGACCTCATGCAGCATCACAACCTGATGCAATACTGGAAATTTGGTCTGAACTCAATGCCACTTCACAAATGATGAGAACAGAGTTTTTGAAGAAAAGAGAGTAGAAGTGTATTCATTTACCAGGCAAAGTCAGCCCTGAATGAACTGTCATTTTAGGGAAAAATTGTAGTTCTATTACAGTTTAGGGTGTGTGATTGGGAGAGGATGGATGGGTTTTTTAAAGGAAAAGACCAAAATGGGCTTTTGGATGTACATGTTAAAGCATGACTTTGGGCCAGATGTGGGTCTTCCCTGAGTAGCATAGCCAGTAAGATAACAGGAGCCTGAGGGGTTTATCTGGAGCTATATGGACATTCTTGAATTCCCTAACTTGAGGAGTTGAGGGAAGAGGTAAGACAAAGAGAAAGAAAAGAAAAAGCACAGGCCAGGAGAGTAAGTTGTTGAACTAAAACTACAATTGTTAGCATATTTAAATACCTATTCCAATTACACTGGGAAACAGATGGACAAACACAAGGACTTGTGGAAGAGAGCATTAGTAACAAATTATTAACATAAATACAAAGGGTAAATAATAGGGAAATGCTGTGTATAGTATAGGTGATGGCTACCTAGAGATGCTATACTTTCTGAACAATTTTTTGTGAACCCAAATCTACTCTAAGAAGTAAGTCTGTTAATTATTTTAAATATAAGTCCTTCATTAAATCCAATATAAATGGTATGTTGGTGCATACTTGCAATCTCAGCACTAGGGAGGCTGAAGAAGGAAGATCACCAGCCCAAAGCCAGTGTGGGCTACCTAATGAGGCCTTGTCCCCAGCCCCATCCACTGCAAAAAAAAAAAAGCAAAGTGAAAAGATTTTAGCAATGTAATAGCATAGTTGCTTATACCTAATTCAGATAATGTGACTTGCTAAAGGTGGTTGTTAGACACTGTTGAGCCACCAGAGCCTAGTAGAGTATAATCAAGAGTCTGAGAGGCTTGTCCTGTTAGATAGGAAGGACAGCATCTGGCCTTGTGGAGTACTTCTTCCAGACTGCTGGGATGATACCAACTTTTAATGCAGTAGGAACATTTAATGGTTTCTGGAACCATGAATTTATCTCACCAAGTTTATACTTCAATGGGAGCCCATGTTTGTAAAACCCAACTTTCTCCACATAAGACTATTACATGAGATTTTTTTCTTTGTTTTTATGAAAGGAAAAATCATTTTCCCTCCCAGGCCCTAGTTGTTTGTGTCTATAGTCTCCAGCTATTTGGGAGGTTAAGAGAGGAGGATCACAGTTTGAGGCCAGGCTCAGCCCACCCCACCCCCCAAAAAAATCTATACAACTTTTTCTAAATGAAAGAAACTGAACATGGTAACATTTGTCTGTCATCCCAGTCACAATATGAAAAACTAAAATGGATTCTGGTTCAAGAGTGAAAATGGAAGAAATGAGACCCCTATCACAAAAATAATCAGTGCAATAAATGTTGGAATCATACATGGCTCAAGTGGTTTAGTGCCTGCCTGGAAAGCATAAGATCCTGAATTCAAAACTTAGTACTACTGAAAAACAGAAACAAAAGCAAACAGAAAGAAATTGTACCTCCATTATATTTTCATAAGAAACATTTGGGGAATTGGATTGGTATACATCAGCATTCCAAGATTTTACCAAGGGTGTGTTCTATAATTTATCTTGATATATGCTTGACAGATGCCCCAAGCTAATGGCTTAGTTTCATGAATTGGTCTTCCATTCTGCTTCGTATAACAAATAGCAGGTCCCTGGTTGTGACATACTTCAGACCTAGTAGCTACAAATTATAATTCCCACAACACTGCTCTCCTCAAATTGGATATTTCTCTTGGATATTTTTCTAAGACTGCTCACAGAGTTCAAGGAAACCCATTTTTCCATTTATTCCAAAGTATCCGATATTATAAGGGTACATGATGAGAAGCCAGAATGCAAGACAGAGAGGACAGGAGATATGGGACATGAGGATTGAGATCCCAGAATCTTATCAATGCTTGTTAGAGAGTTTTTATGGATCTTTGTGTTCTTCCTTTTATACTTTCCTGATCTTCACCTTCTAAGAAATTTTGGACATGTCCTTCCAGATTTTTTGCTAAGAATTCACAACTAGAAATATATATCACTTGATCCACATGTTTTCTCTCCAACATGGCTTGTATGCATTTTCTCCTATACAAATACAAGGCTGTATTTATATATGTGTGGATTCAACTGTACAATTAATCTAATATGTATTCAGTATATTTTCTCAGAAAGTTTCTCCATATGGCAGCCAGAGCACTTGAGGATGGGGGACAAAGCTTGCAGCCAGAGCTCTCCTTGAGGATGGGGGGCAAAGCTTATCTTTAAGCATGCCAGCACCCCACATTTCTCTGGGGACAACCATGATCCTGACCTGCCCTGAGCACCATGAACAGACGGAATCTTCTTCCTTTGTCCCTTGAACCCTTCTATCTTGCTCCAGTCTCTGGCAACCTGTTCTTCCTCCTGCTAGCCAGGCACATGGCTTTGCCCTGGCTTATTCCTCTGTCTAGGTCTTCTGGTTTTCCTCAAAGCTCACTATAATCTTTTTTAAATAAGTTTTTTTTATTGTGAAAATACCGCACAGAAGGGTTACAATACATGAGCAATTCTTATCAAGCATTGTTGCCTCCTCCTTTATTTTCTCCCTACCATCGCTGCCCTTCCATCTCCATGACTACACTCCCCACCATCTCATTGTTGCAATGGGTCCACTTGTATCCCTATTTAAACAATTTGTTTTTTTCCCCTTCTCCTTCCCAAATTATACCAACATCAAGTATAGTGAAAACAGGTTTTTCACTCTAATCTTTTTTAAGCTTCATCTCACATGTCACCTTCCCAAGTAGGGTGGTCTCAGTCACCTCATTTAAATTGTAGCCTCTCCCTCTCCTAGAAAATCCCTTGGCTCTCATCTATTTTATCACCTGTAGAGTCCTTAGGACTTTTGGACTGGTTTATTCATTTAGTATATGTATGATTTAGTACATAACCCCTATAAGATCAGAAATATTTTTTTTGCTTACTGGTATATCCCAACAAGCTCACAGTGCCTGGATCAAAGCAATGATTTTATAAATATTTGTGAATGTCTTAGAACATTTCAAATGATTTGGAAGTATTTCCTTATTTTCAAATACAATCTGTTGTCTTTGAATAACTGAGGCTTAGACCAAGACTTATCCTGAGTAGCTAGGATTACACCAATGCCCCACTTCTCTGAGCTTTTTTTCTCAAAGCTAGCATTCTAGTACTTTGAGCCACAGTGCCCAGGCACTGAGTTCAAGCCCCACAACCAATCAGAAAAATTATATATGTATACATATATTATATATACATATATAATTAAATATTATATATACATATATAATTATATATGTACACATATTCTTATTTAAAAGAAGTAAAGTCAGCTCCACTGAGCTATCTTTCATGGTAGTCACTCAGAATTGTAAAGGTACAAAGATCTGAGACCTTGAAGTCCAATACTAGCCCACTTATTTTATAGCAAAGAACTTAAATGACATATATAAATAAATATAAATAATTCCACATTCTAGCATTGACTTGGTCTTCTGTTTATATGATTATTTGTTGTCTTAATTGTTCCAGGGCTTGGGATCTGACAGATTATTATATTTTCATGGATTTCATGACTTTTTTCTTGTTTTCCCACTACAGTTGCCAGATATATATAGATATATAGATATATAGATATATATATAGAGAGAGAGAGAGAGAATTTTAAAAAGGAAAGTAAGAAATCAAATCTCCTAAAAACTCAGGGCATTTCACTTCAGGAAGCACAGAAACTACTTACTGAAAACCTGACTGCCATTTCACTCATTCATGACACTGAGACAAGAAAAGGAGATTCCCAACTTGTTTTCACACGTACTATGTTGAAAAAAGAAGAAAATAAGAAAGAAGTGGCACCAAAGTCTATGACTGAAGTCCTTTACCACAGCCTGCTAATTAAATCCATCGACCCAGTAGAGCAGCTCTCCAGGTCATGGAAGAGACTGGTCCAGCAAGAAATCCATCCTCCTGTACACATTTTTCCTTATGAAATTATTATTGACAAGCCAAGTTCTGAGCCTGAGTATATCATTCAGGAAATTAGGGAGCATACCAAAATACTTAGGCGTTTTGGCCACTCTACTCACTCCCCAGACATGGTGTTTGAAAGTAAACCTCTGAGATATGTCTTAATAGAGCCAGGTAATTTAAACAGATGAGACCACATGTTAGGGAGAAAGTGGAAATCTTGTTTAAAATTAAGATAGCTTTCCAAAACAGAAATAATCAAATATTGACCCAGGGAAATATTGTTTATTCTAAGGTATATGGTTATGACTTTTCCTGCTTACAGTGACAATGAAATGTAGAAAAAAGAACTTTAAAAATGCCAAGGTTGGAGTTCCGGGAAGATGGCGGAGGAGAAGCTGGAATCTGAACAAGCACTTGCATAGAAAACAGTTTCAGAGTTCCAGTGAACAGTCCCAAGCCAGAGAATCACACCAAGTGTGCCATCACAGGACAGAGAGTTAGTCAAGAGAGGGGAAGCCAAGCAGACACATCTGAGCAGCTGCCGCTGAGGCGGCAGGGTCGCAGCGGCGACCACCGCCGCGGAGGCATACCTGAGACGCAGTCCGGGACGAAGGAGCCAGACGCAGCGGACGAGCGGATTCTACTCAACACCAGCAAGAACCGAAAAGGAGCGGACAACTTCATCCTGCACTTTGCAGACCAGAGACGACCCGAGATCCAAGACTCCGCGTGAGTAGAAGCCCCACTTCCTCACTCCTCTGGGAGCAGAGGAGGGAAGGCCACCCCTCCCCCCCCAGCACCGGTGATCTCCATCTTGGATACCGACAAAGCTCGGAGGAGCGGCTAGCTCCAGCTCAGGCCTTGGAATAGAGCTAGTCATTTGGCAGGTCACAGGAACTTGGCGGCGAGGTGACCTCACAGACTCAGTTCCATCCAGGGAGGGGTCGCCCAGCTCAGGCACCAGCCACTGGAGTGGCTCTCCTCGCTGGGTGGCCAGAGCCAGAGGCTGCCCCTCCCTCTAGCAGCCACCACAATCAATTGAAAAACAGAAACCCTGAGAATGGCTCCAGGCTGGGTGCTGTGAGTTTTTTTTCACAAAATAGCCCCAGGGAAAAGCTACTGTTCGTTGAAAGGCCTCAACTCTACCCAGAACCTAGCCTCATCACTGCATCCCCCTCTTTTGTGATTCTCAAAGCAGATCACCCTCCCAGTAAACTAACCTGGGAGGGGGATCTCAAAATCTTGGGTAAAGCAGAGCATTTTCCTGCCTGTTCCAACAAACTGACTTAAGAAACCAATCAAGCCACAGGACCTCAAGCTGACCAGAGACTCCAACCAGACTCTGGTTACAGACAAAAGGGAGATACAGGACACTTCCCACCCCTCCCAAAAAAAAAAAAAAAAAAATCAAAGAACTTTTTTTTTCTTATTCTTCTTTTCTTTTTTTCTTTTTCTTGTTTTGTTTTTTTTCGTTTTTTGTTACCTTATATATATATAAAAATTTTTTTTTGCTTTTCTAAAACTTTTATTAATCTTTAATTTTTGCCTCTTCTGAAAAAATAATTGTTTTCCATTAACTTTTTTTTTTCTCCTCTTATAATTTTTATTTTAGGAATACGTGAATGTGTGTTTTCTTTTCTTTTCTTGTCTTCTTTCTCTTTTTCTTTCATTCTTAATTATCTTTTTGTTTTTTTTTCTAGCTCTACTGAACTTCTGATCTTTTCTTCTCACTTTCCTATCCTTTCCATCTTTTCCTCTTTGTTCATCTTTATGTGACTTAACTCTTGTCCTGCACATCCTCAGATAAACCCGTAGTTAACCAGTAGACCCTATCCCCCATTGTGTACACACTTAATCCACAAACTTATTACTCAATTCAAAACCTCTGAGACTTAAATTCACTAATAGCAGTACTTTATACCTATACAATATTTTAAGCATTTTTTTAAAGTTTTTCTCATCTCCTCTATGTCCCTCCCTTTCTCTCAACATATTCATATTCCTCTATAAATAGATGGTCTTTTAATCTCTAAAATAACATTAATTTTTACGTTTCTATTTTTTTTCTGGTCTCTTTTCATTCCCCTTTCCCTTTCTTCTTTTTCTCTCTCTCTCTACTTACATCCTACCCAACCTATTTCCTGCATTGTGATTAGGACATAGTTAACTCTCCCTGTGCCTCCCCACACCAATCTATTCCTATTTTTTACCCACATCTCTTCCTAACCCTAATAATTTCTGGCTTTCCAAATTCTTCTCTGCGGTTCGAAGTTCTTTAACATATAGTTGTTTGATGTCGAATAGATGCATCTGTTGAACTAGATTGTATCTGTAGACTATTGACTGTACAAATGCAAACTTTGGTTGACGGTTGCCTTAAGATAGTGTTCTAGCACAAAACTGGTGCTATCTTCATCTCAAATGGGCAGAGTAAGCCGGAAAAACACAAGAAAAATGGCAAATTCGGGTATCTCAATTCCCAATCCTGATAATCAGGGGTTAGAACAGATAATGAATAATCCAGAGGAGAGTTCCCAAACAGCTCTACAAACACTGGTGGCAAACATGATAAATGAAAAGTTTGACAACGTACAAAGGACTCTGTATGAGCGTGATAGGGAGAGAGAGGAGGCATCCCAGAAGTTTATACAGGAATATCATAAGCGTGAGGAAGCTACTCAAAAACTGATACAGGATTTGCGTGAACAACTTGAGAATACTCAAAGAGAAAGGGAGGAATGGCGTGAGCAGGCTGAGAACACCCAAAGAGATCTGCAGGAATCCCACGAACGGGAGGAAGCTAATCAAAGAGTAATTCAGGAATTGAGAGACCAGGTAGAGAACACACAAAGATCACTAAAGGCATTCATGGAATCCATTAACAAAGAGCTGAAGGAAGTCAGGGAGACCACAAAGGGAATGCTGAATGGAACCCAACAGAAGGAATGGGAGCCCAAAGAAACCATAACCAATCAACTAAGTGATTTGAGGACAAACACTGAACACCAAATTAAGGAAGTAAAGAAATTCATACAAGACCTAAAACAGAGCTTCAACAAAGAACTTGAAGCCATCAAAGCTGACCAACTAGAAGGAAAAGAGATAAAAAACAAAGTAGAGAGTCTTGACAGCAGGTTAGACCATGCAGAAGATCGAATCTCAGGGATTGAAGACAGCCTAGATATTATAGAGAAAGAACATACAACCATCCAAGACAAGTCCAAGAAATATGATAGATCTATCCAACACCTGGAAGACACCATCAGAAGGCCTAATCTAAGGATAATGGGTGTAGAGGAACACCTAGAAACAGAAGTTAATGGTCTAGGAAATCTGTTTAACAGGATCCTAGCAGAGAACTTCCCAAACATGCAAAAAGATAGGCCTGTCCAGATACAAGAAGCCTTTAGAACCCCAAATAGACCAGACCAGAATAGGACATCCCACCGTCACATTATAATCCACACAGGATCAACTCAGAACAAGGAAAAGATCCTTAAAGCTGTCAGGGAGAAAAGGGTAATCACTTATAAAGGGAAACCAATTAGAATCACCTCAGATTTCTCAGCAGAGACAATCAAAGCAAGAAGAGCCTGGAATGATGTATGCCATGCCCTAAAAACAAACAACTATCAACCAAGAATACTGTACCCAGCTAAACTCTCCTTCATAACTGAAGGCCAAATAAAAACCTTCCATAGCAAAGAAAAATTGAAACAATACATCTCCACCAAACCAGCCCTACAAAAGATTCTTAAAGATGTCCTATACATAGAAAACCAACAAGACCGCAATAAAGGCCAAGAAACTGCACCCAAACTGAGAATCCAAGAACCATAGGAAGAACCCAGTTTTCGCAGCCCCCAAGAAGGTAGATAACATGGCAGGAACTCCCAAATACCTCTCAGTCCTATCTCTTAATGTTAACGGACTGAACTCTCCAATTAAGCGACATAGACTGTCTAGCTGGATTAAAAAACAAGACCCTTCTATCTGCTGCCTGCAGGAGTCACATCTTGCCCATAAAAACAAACACATTTTCAATGTTAAAGGCTGGAACAAAATCTACCAAGCAAACGGACCGCATAAACAGGCGGGAGTTGCAATCCTAATATCAGATAAAATAGACTTCAAATTAAAATTCATGAAAAGAGATAAAGAAGGTCGCTACATACTAATTAAAGGATCTCTCCTTCAGGAGGATATTACAATTCTAAATATCTATTCGCCAAACAATGGAGCACCCAAATTTATCAAAGAAACACTACTTTCCCTCAAATCCCATATAGATCCAAAGACATTAATCGTTGGGGATTTTAACACACCACTCTCCCCACTAGATAGATCAACTCGGCAAAAACTCAACAGAGAAACCGCAGATCTAAACAGCTGCATAGATCAACTAGACTTAACAGACATTTACCGAACATTTCACCCAGCAGCATCAGAATACACGTTTTTCTCAGCAGCACATGGAACGTTTTCTAAAATAGACCACATTTTAGGCCACAAAGCAAACTTGTCTAAATTCAGAAACATTGAAGTTATACCTTGCATTCTTTCTGACCACAAGGGAATAAAGTTAGAACTCAACACCAAAAGCCACCAAAGAAAGTCCGGTATCACATGGAGGCTGAACAACACACTGCTGAATCATGAGTGGGTCATGGAAGAGATTAGAAAGGAAATTCAAATGTTCATGCTATTCAACAAAAATGAACACACAAAATACCAGCTCCTCTGGGACACAGCAAAGGCAGTACTCAGAGGCAAGTTTATAGCTCTGAGCTCCTACATCAACAAATTGGAGAGATCTGAAACTAACAATTTAATGACACATCTAAACCTCCTTGAAAAAGAGCAGCAAGATAAACCCCAATCCAGTAGACGGAAAGAAATAATCAAAATTAAATCAGAATTAAATGAATTAGAATCCAAAAAAACTATAGAAAGAATCAACAAAACAAAGAGTTGGTTCTTCGAAAAACTTAACAAAATTGACAGACCCTTAGCAAATCTTATCAGAAAAAGAAGAGAACACACCCAAATTAATAAACTCAGAGATGAGAATGGAAACATCACCACGGAAACAAGCAAGATTCAGAACATTATAAGGGAATACTTCTCAAAACTTTATGCTAATAAGTTTGAGAACTTGACAGAAATGGACCTCTTCCTAGCAAATATTGACATGCCAAAACTAAACCAAGATGAGGTAAACTATCTTAACAGGCCCATATCAAGCATTGAAATAGAAACAGCAATAAGAGACCTCCCAGCTAAGAAAAGTCCAGGACCAGATGGTTTTACAGCGGAATTTTACAAGGCCTTCAAAGCAGAGCTCACACCAATTCTCCTCCAACTCTTCAATGAAATTGAAAGAGAAAGCTCACTACCGAACACATTCTATGAAGCCATCATAACCCTCATCCCAAAACCAGGTAGGGACTCATCAAAGAAAGAGAACTATAGACCCATTTCTTTGATGAACATTGATGCGAAACTTCTCAACAAAATTTTGGCCAATCGACTTCAACAATTCATCCAAAAAATCATACACCACGATCAAACAGGATTCATTTCAGGGATGCAAAGCTGGTTCAATATACGCAAATCAATTAATATTATTCATCACATCAACAGGAGCAAGAATAAGAACCACATGGTTATCTCAATAGACGCAGAAAAAGCATTTGACAAGATCCAACACCCCTTTATGATGAAGGTTTTGGAAAAATTAGGAATCCATGGAACATTCCTCAATACAATAAAGGCTGTATATGACAAACCTACAGCCAGCATTATACTCAATGGTGAAAAACTAAAGCCATTTCCTCTTAACTCAGGAACAAGACAAGGATGTCCACTCTCTCCACTTCTCTTCAATCTAGTATTAGAATGCCTAGCTACAGCAATAAGACAAGATGCAGACATAAAGGGGATCCAAATAGGGAAAGAAGAAATAAAACTCTCCCTCTTTGCAGATGACATGATCTTGTATTTAAAGAATCCCATAGACTCCACTCCCAAATTACTCAAGCTGATTCAAAACTTTGGCAAAGTAGCAGGTTATAAAATTAACCCCCAAAAATCAATGGCTTTTCTGTATGCCAACAATGAGAAAAGTGTGGCTGAAATTAGGAAAGCAACTCCATTTGTAATAGCCCCACAAAAAATAAAATACCTAGGAATTAACTTAACTAAAGAAGTGAAGGACCTCTATGATGAAAACTTTAAAATCTTGAAAAAGGAAATCAACACAGAACTTAAAAAATGGCAAAACCTCCCATGCTCCTGGATTGGAAAGATTAACATCGTGAAAATGGCAATACTGCCCAAGGCTATCTACAAATTCAACGCAATACCTATCAAAATTCCACCCTCATTCTTCAAGGAAATAGAAGAGGCAATCCAAAAATTCATATGGAACAATAAAAGACCCCGAATAGCAAAAACGCTCCTCAACGGAAAGAACACTGCTGGAGGAATATCAATACCAAATTTCAAACTCTACTATAAAGCCATAGTAATCAAAACAGCTTGGTATTGGCATAAGAACAGACCTCAGGACCAATGGAATAGAATTGAAAACCCAGAAATGAACCTACAGACCTATAGCCATCTAATCTTCGATAAGGGAGCTAAAACAATAGAATGGAAGACAGACAGCCTCTTCAGTAAATGGTGCTGGCAAAACTGGTTAACTACATGTAGAAAACTAAAGCTAGATCCTTATATATCACCCTGCACCAGAATCAACTCCAAATGGATCAAAGACCTTGAACTCAAAGCAGACACTCTGAAAACATTACAGGATGGAATAGGAGAAACCCTGGGTCTCCTTGGCTCAGGCCGAAATTTTCTGAATAGAGACCCGGAAACACAACAAATCAAAGAAAGGCTGGACAAATGGGATTGTATAAGGTTGCAGAGCTTCTGCAGGGCAAATGACATAGCTAGCAAGATCAATAGAAAGCCCACGGACTGGGAGAAGATCTTTACTAGCCATACAACGGACAAGGGTCTCATATCTAAAATATACTTGGAACTCAAAAAATTAAACCACCCAACAACAAATCCTCAAAGAAACAACTGCCCAATAAGTAAGTGGGCGAAAGACTTAAAGAGAAGCTTCTCTGAAGAAGAAAGAAGGATGGCCAATAGACACATGAAGAAATGTTCAACATCCCTAGCCATAAAAGAAATGCAAATCAAAACAACATTGAGATATCACCTCACTCCAGTTAGAACAGCAAAAATCAAGAACTCTAACAACAACAGATGCTGGAGGGGATGTGGACAGAAAGGAACCTTACTTCATTGTTGGTGGGAATGTAAACTTGTTCAACCACTTTGGAAAGCAGTTTGGAGGTTCCTCAAAAGACTCCACATAGAGCTCCCCAACGACCCAGCAATCCCACTTTTGGGCATTTACCCAAATGATCACAAACAAGGCCACACTAAAGCTACCAGCACAACTATGTTTATTGCAGCATTATTTACCATAGCTAAGACATGGAACCAACCCAGATGCCCCTCAGTAGATGAATGGATCAAGAAGATGTGGTATATATACACAATGGAATTCTATGCCTCCATCAGAAAGAATGACATTGCCCCATTTGTTAGGAAATGGAAAGGCTTGGAAAAAATTATATTAAGTGAAGTAAGCCAGGCCCAAAGAAACATAGGTCCCATGGTTTCCCTTATTTGCAATATCTAGTATAGGTATGAGTCAAGCGGAAAAAGTCAGTTAATGTGATGTTAGGAAAACAAAACCTCAAATATGTATTTTAATGTTTTTGTTTCTTTCATGCATGTGTTTCTAATGCATTTATAAGATTATTTCTTTGTTGCTTTGTGTGTCCCTCCCCCACAGTGTAACCCCTGCTTTCACTATATTTGATGTCAGTATAACATGTGGAGGAGACGGGGACAAACAAGTCGTTTAAGGATTCAGGTGGACCTGTTGCAACAATGAGAAGTACAAAATGTCATGTCAAAACCAGCTTTACAATGTCGGTGGGGGGGGGGGTATGATTGGGTGGGAGGGAGGGGGGAGGCTGGGAAGGGAGGTGAAGGGTAAACAAAGGAGGAGGATGCAATGCTTGGTAAGAAATGTATGCATTATCCTGCCCATGTAATTGTAACCCCTCTGTACAGTATGTTCTCAAATAAAATAAAATAAAATTTAAAAAAAAAAAAAATGCCAAGGTTATGTCCCAGATTCATTCGTAAAGGGTACATTATTTAGATACAACACTTATATTCTCTTTTTTAACATAGCCAGTTATACCCAGATACTACAGCTCCCCATAGGTACTTTTTTCTGCTGAGACTTAGACATTTTTAGAGTGTTGTGTATACACTGTCCCTGAGATTTTTTTTCTTTTCCCCCCTCAAGACTAGTGCTCCAACAATTGAACCGTAGTTCCACTTGTAGTTTTTGTTGGTAAATTGGAGATAACTCTCTTGGATTTTCCTGCTCAAGATGGGTTTGAATCATGATCCTCAGATCTTAGCCTCTTGGGTAGTTAGGATTATAGACATGAGCCACTCTAGGGTAGCTACAGATTATCTTATTCAAAAAACTTACTGTTACATTTCTACCAGCTCTTTCAGCACAGATCATAAACAATAAAGAAGCTCTTCACTTCTGATTCTTTAATAGAGAGGTACTCATAAAAGACCAAAGATCATACGGAGCAGTTTTTGTCTTTACAGCCAAAAGATAACTCCTTGGCCTCTAGGCCTTACGACTTTAGGGAAAAATCTTCTATTCTTCATTTGTTTGTTGTATAGTGTTGAATCACACCAAAAGCCTGACATATACTATGCATGTGTTTTACCACTGAGATATATCCTATTTTCTAGGAAAACAGTTTTCTGAGAATACATTTACATTCAGTTGTCATCCCACCCTGCAAGGGAGGCTGATAAATACTCTTGTAATTGGCTTGAAAGAAGTCAATCTAGTGTGTCTACTACAAATCATGTCATAAAGGTCTTTGATCCAAATCATCACCAGTAGGTCCTTCTCTAGCCAAATATTTCTTCCCTTTCTTCTCCTAAAACTTATTGCTATGCCAGGTCTATGAAGATCATTTCAGCTCCCTAAAACCTGGTAACTTGACCCTGGGGACAAATTGTTGAAATCAAGGTAGGTGTATAATGTATCCTAGTGGGAAATGGATAAACTCAAGGGAGAATCTTTAATAACTGTTTTCTGTATGTACTGAATATACATCAAGAGATTCTCCCAAGCACACTTGGGAAGCCTTAGCCCTTCCCAGTACAGAGCTGGAGGATTAATGAGTAGGTACCATATCTTCTCAACTCATGCACTGTAGCACAGGGCTGGAGGATTAATGAGTAGGTGCCATATCTTTTCAGCTCATGCGCTGTAGTAACCTGTTCACTGTTCATCATGTGGAGAGAATGGTGAAGTCATCCAAAAGAATATACTATACCTGCCTATGCTTTTCTCCATTATTATCTTTTGTATTATTATTATCTTCTGCATTATCTTTTCTTGTCTTCCTTACTATGATTTTACACTCAACACCTTACCTTCATTCTTGCTTTTCTTGTTGGTGTTGTTTGTTTTGAGTTTTAGGTTTTCAGCATAGTTAGTTGGGAAAAGAGTTCTACGGAAGAAAAGGGGAAATGACTGCTAAGTTGAGGGATAAGCCTATGCCTTGACTTGGTTTCCCTTGGCTCCTTGGCTCTTTGAATACAATGAGTAATGATACTCCAACTGGTAGGTTCTGAAACATTATAGGAAGTATTCATCCTTCTAGACAGACAGAGCTTGAGAATTTTATGTTAGCTGCTCAAAGGTATAAGGAAGGATTCTAGCTAACATATAAGCCAGATTCCAGCTAAGCCACTACTCTTTTACACTTGATCTTAGCCAAAGGCTGAGAAGAGATGCCATTGCTCTTTTATACTCAAGGTTTACATCAGCATCTTGGAAGAAATGAGACTAACAATCTGTGTGCCTCTCATCAGTCTTTCTATTTCTACATCTCATTTAGGATGAATTTCTCATCCCTGTTGTTGTTAGTCCCATTATATCTCCATGTGCACCTTTTGCTAATGTATAAGCACCCAAGGAGACACTCCCTTTATCTGTTCTGGCCATGTAGATTCCACTAAAATTCAGCATGCCAGACTTACCCTTTCTTTCTTGGGGGAAAGTAGTAAATGAGATAAATAACATAATTTCTCCATTTATAGACCTTTTGAAACTGCTTTCTTCCAACAAGGAGGAGGCTCAAATCATTGAAGTAACTCAGACTAAAAGTTAACTTACCATGCAATTCTTTTAAAATATGATTCCTTTTAGAAAAACAGTTCTTTGATCTGCCAGATCTGGAATACAAATATTTTACAGGAGTTGTGAAGTTGAAGAGGATTTCTAGAGATATTCATGGAAGTAAAGTATGACACTGAAAAGAGATTTATAAAAAGCCAGGACATGCCTCCTGTTTTCCCTCCTCTACTCTCATTAAGACTTTGATTTTTTTAGCCTCAAGTTGATTATCAAAAAGAAGAAACTTATGATTCTAGCAAAACTCTAGTTTATTAAAATATCTTGGATGTGGAGTTTTGCCTTTTGAGAACATTGAATTTATACAGAAGAGGTATCCAATTATATGTGGGCTGAGTCTGTACACTATACCGCTAGAAAGCCTCAAAATATTAATATTAAGTTAAAAAATTAAGTTTATCTGCTAGCATAAGCTTGGTTTAGATGCATAAAACCCATTTGAATCAAGGCTCTGTTACTTATTGATTATGAGGGAAAAATTGTGCAAGAAAGAAAAATGTCCAAGCAAAAAAGTCTAAACAAGAATACTTTGTAAATAAATATATCTTCTAAAACATTACTAGGCCCAGATATGGTCCTACGTTTAATTTCCAGCACCCACTTCTCAATTTAAGCACAGAATGTCCATCATCTTAAACAATAAATTCAACTAGTTGAAGTATTTGGTTAGTTTAAGTATTCATCCCTCTAGATATAGATATCTGAGAATTTTTATGTTAGTTGTGTAGAGGGAACAGGAACAGGAAGGGAACAGGTAGGATCTCATCTTCTTGGAGTAATAGGAGGATTTGTGAACAACTTGGAAAGCTTTATATTGAGAAATTAATTCATTAAGATAATAATAAATTATCCAAATGGCACACTGTAATTTGAAGAAAAATGTTTGATGATTTGGAATATAGCACTGAAAAGCTTCTAGATCATAGCATAGTAAGACAGTAGGAACTGATGTAAAATTTGAGAGTAACTGAGGGCACAATGAATGTTTGGGAACAAAGATGGTGTTTAATATTAAACTTGTAGATATATGTCGTATAATAATTCACAATTGAGAATGTGGCTCACTGATAGAATACTTGGTTAGCATGCAAGAGACCCTATCTTCAATAATCACTATTTCAAATAATTTTTTTAAAAAGTTAAAAATAAAGTGACTAATAGTTTTTTAGAAGTGATAAAATAGGCCTTAAGTTGAAAAATCTCACTGAGTAAGGTGGATAAAGTACACCTTGCCAGATACAAGTGGCTCATACCTACAATCCTAACTTCTCAGAAGGCTGAGATCTGAGAATTATGGTTCAAGCCAGCTGTGCAGAAAATTCCATGAGACAATTATTTCCAATTAATGAACAAAAAGCAATTGGAGCTGTGACTCAACTGGTAGAGCACTAACTTTGAACATAAGAGCTCAAGGGCAGCACTCAGGCCCTAAGTTCAAGATCCAGGATTCACACACACACACACACACACACACACACACACACACACACACACACACAAATACACTTATACCAAGAATAACAAAACTTCATATAATTAAGAACTATAGGAAAACATAATCTACCAAAGGAAGATGTGTTAAAATCAAAGAAATAACATTGATAATGATAGCTTTAACAATTGATCACAATTGCTAGGATATCATATATTCATCATGCAGAGGGAAAAATATATCCATCTGGAATTCTGTTACCAGCTAAACTGACTTTAAAGAGGGTAAAAGAAATATAGTCAGTCAAAAAAAAAAGGTGGTGTTTGCTGTTAAATGTCTTAAGGAACTTCCTTTTTTTTTGTCGGTGGTGGGGCTTGAACTCTGGGCCTGGGCACTGTCCCTCAGCTCTTCAACTCAAGGCTGGCGCTCTACCACTTGAGCCACAGTGCCACTTCCGGCTTTCTGGTGGTTTATTCGAGATTAGACTCTCACGGACTTTCCCACCAGGGCTGGCTTTAAACTGGGATCCTCAGATCTCAGCCTCCAGAGTAGCTATGATTAGAAGTGTGAGCCATTGCCACCCAGCTATTGAGGAACTTTCCCTTTTTCTCCATGCAGTTGACTTCCTGTGGAAATATATCCCTTGTTCTAGTGAGTCCCCCTTCTAGACTTATGTCCTTAACATACTGTACAAGTCAGATGACTTGTTCTTCTATTCCAAAGGTTTATAAAAGAATAAATCCATTAGCTTATTTCTCATGAATTGGATGGATTAGATCAGGCTCACCTCTTCTTGGAAAGAAGGCTTCATTAGGTGGTATACTATGTACATTGCATTGCTTCACAACAAAAGGCAGATGATGTCTGGTCGTACCTCAGCGATTTTCAGACTACATTGAGAATTCAAATGGGGACAGCTGGTGCCTCTCTTTTATAGTTGTCCATCAACTTTCCATCTAAAATTGATAATTGTGGTAGATTCCGGATGATTTTTGCCTCCTGCTGTTTATATCCTGGGGAATTCCCTCACCATTGAAGCTAAGGTAGACTTTTTTTAAATTGGGTGTTGAATCCAGGGTCTTACACCTTCTATGCCACTGACCTATGCCCAGAGGTAGGCCAACATTACAAATTGTCTCTAATACTAGAACCCAGAAGAGATGATGGGGATGCCACTTTCAGATTTAGTTACAAAATTGTTGTGGAAAGGGACCCAGAGAAGAATAATGGCCTGGTTCCTTGACCATGAAAACCTCCTTGGCTGTGACCAGCACCTCCCTTCTGGAATGAAATACAGCCCACTTAGGACCCCTGCTCCTGAAACTGCAGGCCCCAGTTGTGTTCCTTGAGAAAGCTACTGTCAGTATTGAGTCTACCAATCTCTACCACTACAATGATGTGAGAGATCTAGAGAAGGTGTGGGACGAGTCAGGTCACTGCCACAGGGACAGCTGTGCCTAGTTCACATGAGATGAAATGGCAGAAAGCAAAAGCATCCAAAATGAAGTAGAAGAGTGCCATCTTCTGATATTCCAATCAACACATGGATGGACAGTGACCTTGCACCTGGCCAAGGTGGGAGTTAGGCAAAGAGAGTAATGATGGAGGAGGATGAGAGGGGTTTTAACTAAGGGCCTCCTACTTGCTAGTATTACTCAGTGCCACTGAACTATGCCTCCAGGCCTGTTTTTAACTAGCCATTTTTAGGATAGGGTCATTTTGCACAGGCACAGACTGAGGTTCAACCCATGTACTTTAGGCGTCTTGTTGCTGAGATCACAGGTATGCACCAAGGCATTTAGCTTTACTCTATTTGACACCTCATTGACTTTTCTGCCTGGAATGGAATGGAACTATGATCCTCACAATTTAAACCTCCTAATTATCTTGGGGAGGCAGTACATACCACTGCAAAATTTCTGATATTTTTTTGTTTCTTATTATAAAAATGTTTGAGAGCTATATGGTATACAATCACGCTGGTATGTCCAAAAATCCCAGTGTTATGTTATACAAACACGTCTTCTTGGGTTTAAGTAACCCCCAAATCCTGCACCTCATCCTTCTCTTGCACCTTCTTTTCTAAATCCTTTCCCCCTATCAGCTGTCTGTCTCCTAATTTACCATCACTTTTTAAAGCTCTGATGCTTCTCATTTGTTGCCGTGTCCAATAACTCTTACTTGATTTCCTATAATGGGGCAAGACAGGCTCTAGGCCATTATCTCTTGGAAATTACCCTGCCTTATGAACAAATATCCTTCTATCTTTGACATCCAGCCCAGCCAAGCTTTACTTTAACAAATACCACTGGATCCTAGGAACCATAGACATTTGTAGTCATAGGCTCTTCCATTGAGCTCATGATGAGACTGTAGAATCCTACACAGACCAAGGGCCACACACATGCACAGAGAATCTACCACACCACAGCATTGCTTAATTGACAAGAAACCTATGCAACAGTCAATTTTACATCTGGTAATTTTGGACTTGCTTGCTCTTTTTTTAACTTTTTTTTTATTGTCAAGGTGATGTATAGAGGGGCTACAGTTATATAAGTACATTTCCTGTCAAACTTGTTTTTATAAGAACATGAAGTCCATTAAGCTTCTTTTCTGGAGGTATCTCTGTTTTTTGGTATTTTTAAAGCGTATATACCTATGGGTTTTTCTCATAGTACTGGCTTTACTGTATCCAAATGGTACTTGTATGTTGTACTTCTATTTTCATTAGATTCTAGGCCTAGATTCCATTCTAGGCCTTTCAAGTCAAAATCTCCAAGTTCAAGATCCAAAATACAGTTTCAATATGACTATTTAATTGTTTGGATGGAGATTTCTGGACTCACTTTTGAGTGACACTCTTCCTCTACTGCCACTAACACTGGTAAAAGAATAGGCATTCTGCACAGCAGTTTCTTCTCCCCGGCTCTCCTTGGTGAGGGAAGTGAAAGTGGAAATGTTGTCTTTCAAGGTGGAAATTCAGAAGTCATTCTGGCAATCAAAATAGAGTAAGCTGTGGAAGTGTGGTTGCTATTTAAAAGTGTCCAACTGGAGGGCATCCTGATCCTTCTTTTCTACTCATTCCACACAGCTACTGGTAGCCCATGGTGTAGATCAAGAATTTAATTTCACCTAGAACCTGATTAGTTTAAGCATGTCCTGAATACAGAGCTTGCATTTTCTCTTGCCTCAAGCAAAAGAAACTCAGGGACAGTGCCCAAAGCCTGAGTTCAAGCCCCAGGACTGCCAAAAATTCATGAATTAATTTGGCAAGAAGAATGCACTAATCTTCCTTCAAATTCTTGATACTAATTCATTTATTCCTCACAACCACTCTCTGATACAAATATCAGCTATCCCTATCTTATAAAGAGCCTGTAACAGATTACATTAAAACACTTATTCTAAGCTCCTTAGATAAGAAGTTATAGAGCTGGTATTTGAAGCCAGAACCTTTTGTAGTGACCAAGGCACAGCACCATACAAACAGCAAGGTTTGGAAGGAAGAGAAGGCTAATGTCTCACTGTGGCAGCGTGGGGAGTCCTGGCCCTGGGGGAGCCAGGTGGGGGTTCGTGCAGCAGGCTAGTGTGGGCTTCGGGTTCTATGCTGGTCTACAGCAGAGGAGGTGGGAGGTGGCTGGCCAGTGATGGGCAGCCTTGGGGGTGGCTGCTTGTGGCTGCTAGGTGTGTCTGTGAAGTTGCCTGTAGCAGCTTAGTGGTGCCCTGGTTGTGAGAGCCTGGGTGGCAGCTGGGAGGGAGTAGGTCTCAGCAAAGTGCCCAGTTGACAGGGCGATCAGCCCATAGAACTTAGAGGGATGGATGGGCTGTGGCTGTGATTTCCTGGGACCCTTGTGCGGGGGTTGGCGGGGGCCCACTGGGATCCCGCCAGGCTGACTTTGGGGCCTTACCCAGTGGTGCCAATTTCTGGTGATTGTAATGGCGGTATTGCTGAGTTCACTCCTTCCCTGTAGCGGCCCTTGTGTGGTGGGAGGCCTGTTGGTGGGGACTGTTTGCAGGCTAGGTTTTCACCACATTCCCTCCTAACTTTCCGGGGGTCTAGTGTTGAGTGCTTTGTTTGGTTTTTGGGTGCTCCTCTGCTTAAAGTCTTCAAAGAGTTCCAGCGACACACGGCAGGGAGCTGCATGGTGCAGCTGCTCCCCAAGGGTCTCGTTCACTGTTTCTCTTTTCTTATTTGCCTATTAGGATAGTCCTCTTATAGTAGAAAAAAAGTTTTTAGGTATTTAAAGTTTGATTGGAATAGATCTCTTGAGGTAAAGTGTGGCTGTGCCCCTAGATCTTCTTTCGGTCAGAGACAAGTAGTAAGGTTACCTGTGAGAGCGCCCAGGGTGCTTGTTTCTTTTGCTCATGGTTCCTTTTGTGCCAATGCCAGGGCTTTGACTCAGGGCTTGTACACTGTCCTTTAGCTTTCCCAGTTAGGGATGGTGTTCTACCATTTGAGCCACACCTCCATTTCTGGCTTTAGTTGGTGGTTAACTGGAGATAAGAGTCTCACAAACTTTCATGCCCAGTCTGATTTCCAACTTTAGTCCTTAGATCTCAGGCTTCTGAATATTTAGAATTGTAGTCCTGAGCCACTGGTGTCCAGCTTCATGCTGGGCAGAATGAAGTCTGGTTCCAGGCCTCCTTACTTGCTGATACCTGTCACAGCCATCTTCCTACTAAAAGACAAGTCCAGGATGGAGTAGGAAAGATGTTTGATTAATTAGATTAACTAGCAAAATGAAAAGATGTTTGATTAATGAAAGCAGAAGAAATCAGAAAGGAGGCATTCAGTCAGGAATCTACTTAGTGAACAGGAGGTCAATAATTATACTATGGGCTGATCACCTTCCAAGCATGCTGAGCTTTGAGCTCAGTCCTTAGCACTGCAGACAGAACCAACAAACAAAATAATCAGAACAGTTTTAAATGAAATACTTACTTAGGGTCGGGCAACATAGCTTGGTGGTAGAAATTCACATTTAGAATGCCCAGTGCCAAGTTTAATACCCAAAACTAGGGTGGTGGGATGAAGGGAAGACAATGGCTAATAATTCTGCTGTGTAGTGTCAGAGAAAGTGTCCTGTAAACTATCAAATGGCAGATGAATATGTAACTAATAATTACCCTTAATGTTTTACTTCCCAATTTATAAAGCTCTGAGTAAAAGCAGTGATTCCTTCAGCCTGAGAGCCCTGTCAGCACTTACACAACTCATATAACTTTGCATCCTGTTTAGTTTTCCAATTCTCATGCAGTTTTTACATTCATGTAATTGCCCAGTTCCACAACGGCACAGGACCAGCCCTTCTGTGCAGTAGAAACTGTTGGTTAGTGGGCAGTGCCTCCTTGTGGCTGATGTCCAGGATGATGGAGAGGCTGAAGGTGGTTTAGTTAAGATGGTGAACAGTGTGCATACACGTGTGAATGAAAGTATGAAAATGTGGAATAGACATGGATGGAGCTATTGAAGATTTTTAAATCAGGATAGGAGTATCTTGAATATTTGAAGACAGGAAAGCAAACCTGTACATTAAAAATTCTTTATAAGATAGAATGGGTTTATTAACATACTTTTGGTGGTGTTAAATGAAATACATAGATTCAGGGGAGAACACAAACAATGTAATCTCCTAGAAAGCCAAAACCATTGTACAACAAACACTAGGAAAAGGGTACCTAAAAGGGTTGAGGTGGGACTAAGACTTGGTGGTAGATGATTGAAATGAAGATAAGAAAGAGGGAGAGTGCAGAAAAAAAAGCAATGCTTGTCCTACAAAACAAAAGTGAGGGAAGGAGCAGGTTGGGAAGGATGGGTTATATGATGAAAAGAGTGATATTGATCAAGAAACATTGTAGTCAGAAACTGCTTTGTTGGATAGCAACTCCTTTGTAAAACTTCTTAAAGATAATAAAAGCACTTAATAGTTCAAAGTGCCTAGAAGGAGGTAAGAAACCATCTAGCCTGTAATTTGAGAGCCAGCAGCATCAGTCCTACTTGAGAGCTTGTCAGAAATGCAGAGTCCTAGGCCCCATTCATGAATCAGAATCTGCATTTGGTAACAAGCATGGAAAGATCTGCACAGAAAGTATAAGGTGGCTGTGCACAGAAGGGTTTGGCTCCTGAACTTTAGACTTAAAATTAGGTTCAAGGGGCTGTGAAGATGGCTCAGTGGTAGAGCGCTTTACTTGCATGCATAAGGCCCTGGGTTCGATTCCTCAGCACCACATAAGCAAAAAGAAAAAAGCAGGAAGTGGCGCTGTGGCTCAAGTGGTAGCATGCTAGCCTTGAGCTGAAGAGCTGAGGAATAGCACCCAGGCCCAGAGTCCAGGTCCCATGCCCAGATCCCCCCCCCAAAAAAAATTAGGTTTGAACCTTGGATGTGTTTTGTAATCTTTAGTGTGTTACACTTCAAAGTGTGTTACACTGCAAATAACATTAGTGCACAGGATTACTGCAGACAACCACAATCAGCTTTACCATTCCTAATTTTTATAACAGTCAAAGCAATGTTTGAGGCTTTTTTTTTTTTGGTTGGTCATGGGGCCTGGGTGCTGTCTGGAGCTCTTCAGCTCAAGGTGAGTGCTCTACCACTTGAGCCACAGCACCACTTCTGGTTTTCTGGTGGTTAATTGAAGATAAGAGTCTAACGGACTTTCCTGTCCTGGCTGGCTTTGAATCGTGATCCTCAGGTCTCAGTTTCCTGAGTAGCTAGGACTACAAGTGTGACCCATTGGCACCTGGCCCTTTTTTGTTTTATTCATGAAGGAAGAATAAATCCTGGTAAATGATAAATGCTCCTTGAAACTTTTTGTCTATATGCCAGTCTAGGGGCTTGAATTTGGAGCATGGGCTCTGTCCTTGCATTTATTTTGATCAAAGCTAGCAGTGTACCACTTGAGCCATAGTGCTACTTCTGGCTTTAATGATAGTTTAGTGGTGATAAGAGTCTCAGACTTTCTTGCCCAGGCTGGCTTCAAACCACAATTCAAACCACAATCCTCAGATCTCAGCTGCCTGGATTAGTTAGGTTTAGAAATCTGAGCCACAGGTGTCTGGGAAAATGTTTTAAAAGTCAGTGGGGTTGTTATAATAGTGTACGGTTGTATGTCAACATGGACTATGAGCACATGAAGGTAATGAACCACTTTACCTGAAGACATGGACACTACCATTGGCAGGAAGAGGCCTATGCTAGGGCCCTGGAGACAGCAAGCCTGTGGTCTGTGTGCTAAACATCAGCTCACTCTGCACTTTTGGTGGAGATAGGATGCTGCCAAATGAAGCCAGTGTTCTCAGACCTTGCTTAAGCTAACAAGGGAAATGTTTTCAAAGGAGACTCTCAATTGTTTAGGTTTTAGGAGCCCTAGAAACTCTTCAAAGCTATTAAGGACTCCAAAGAACTTTACTTTACATGGGTTTACCTTACTGGAAACAGAAGCTTATGGGAGAATGAAGGAAGGAAATGAGGAGTGGTTCAAGTGGTGGTGTGCCCAGCCTTCAGGGAAAAGACTAGGGATAACACCTAGCTCTGAATTCAAGACCCAGTACCAGCACCAAAACAAGACAAAATTCCCCTGAAACTGAACATCCAAATCCTCCCAAGGGATTCCAAAAGCAATCGATTGTAGGATATTATAGGCATTTTAAAGTAGCAAATACTAACACAAGTCAGGCACCGGTTGCTCATGTCTGTAATGGTAACTACTTAGAGACTGGTATCTGACGATCACATTTTGAAGCCAACCAGGGCAGAAAGTCCTTGTGAGACTCTTATCTAAAATCAACCCCTCAAAAACTAGAAGTGGATCTGTGGCAAAAGAACTCAGGGACATCAACACCAAAAGCGCCCAAAGAAAGTCCTATATACATGGAGGTTGAACAACACACTGCTGAATCACAAGTGGGTCATGGAAGAGATTAGAAAGGAAATTCAAATGTTGATGATATTCAACAAAAGTGAACACAAATTACCAGCTCCTCTGGGGCACAGCAAAGGCAGTACTCAGAGGCAAGTTTATAGCTCTGAGTTCCTACATCAACAAATTGGAGAGATCTGAAACCAAAAATTTAATGAGACATCTGAGCCTCATTGAAAAAGAGTGGCAATATAAACCCCACTCCAGTAGACACAGAAAGAAATAATTAAAATTAAATCAGAATTAAATGAATTAGAATCCAAAAAAACTATAGAATGAATCAACAAAACAAAGAGTTGGTTCTTCGAAAAAATAAACAAAATTGACAGATCCTTAGCAAATCTTATCAGAAAAAGAAGAGAACACACCCAAATAAATAAACTCAGAGATGAGAATGGAAACATCACCACAGAAACAACCAAGATTCAGAACATTATAAGGGAATACTTCTCAAAACTTTATGCTAATAAGTTTGAGAACTTGGCAAAATGGACCTTTTCCTAGCAAATACTGACATGCCAAAACTAAACCAAGATGAGTTAAACCATCTTAACAGGACTATATCAAGCATTGAAATAGAAACAGCAATAAGAGACCACCCATCTAATAAAAGCCCAGGACCAGATGGTTTTACAGTGGAATTCTACAAGACCATCAAAGTAGAGCTCACACCAATATGCCTCCAACTCCTCAATGAAACTAAAAGAGAAAGTTCACTACCGAACTCATTCTATGAAGCCATCATAACCCTCATCCCAAAACCAGGCAGGGACTCATCAAAGAAAGAGAACTATAGACCCATTTCTTTGATGAATATTGATGCAAAACTTCTCAACAAATTTTTGGCCAATCGACTTCAGCAATTCATCCAAAAAATCATACACCACGATCAAACAGGATTCATTTCATGGATGCAAAGCTGGTTCAATATATGCAAATCAATTTAATATAATTCATCACATCAAGAGGAGCAAGAAAGAACCACATGGTTATCTCAATAGATATAGAAAAAGCATTTGACAAGATCCAACACCCCTTTATGATGAAGGTTCTGGAAAATTAGGAATCCATGGAACATTCCTCAATACAATAAAGGCTGTATATGACAAACCTACAGCCAGCATTATACTTAATGGTGAAAAACTAAAGCCATTTCCTCTTAACTCAGGAATGAGATAAGGTTGTCCACTGTCTCCACTGCTCTTCAATGTAGTATTAGAATGCCTAGCTAGAGAAATAAGACAAGATGCAAACATAAAGGGGATCCAAATAGGGAAAGAAGAAGTAAAACTTTCCCTCTTTGCAGATGACATGATCTTATATTTAAAGAATAACACAGACTCCACTCCCAAATTACTCAAGCTGATTCAAAACTTTGGCAAAATAACAGGGTATAAAATTAACCCTCAAAAATCAATGGCATTTCTGTATGCCAACAATGAGAAAAAGTGTGGGTGAAATTAGGAAGGCAACTCCGTTCATAATAGCCACACAAAAAATAAAATGCCTAGGAATTAACTTAACCAAAGAAGTGAAGGACCTCTATGATGAAAACTTTAAAAACCTGAAAAAGGAAATCAATACAGAACTTAGAAAATGGCAAAAAGTCCCATGCTCCTGGATTGGAAAGATCAACATCATGAAAATGGCAATACTTCCCAAGGCTATCTACAAATTCAATGCCATACCTAACAATATTCCAACCTCATTCTTCAAGGAAATAGAAGAGGCAATCCAAAAATTCATATGGAACAATAAAAGACCCTGAAGAGCAAAAACGATCCTCAACAGAAAGGACACTGCTTGAGGATTATCAATACCAAATTTCAAACTCTACTACAAAGCCATACTAATTAAAACGGCTTGGTACTGGTACAAGAACATACCTCAGGACCAATGGAATAGAATACTGAAATCCCAGAAATGAACCTACAGACCTATAGCCATCTAATCCTTGATAAGGGAGCTAAAAAACAGAATGGAAGAAAGACAGCCTCTTCAGTAAATGGTGCTGGTAAAATTGGTTAACTACTTGTAGAAAACTAAAACTAGATCCTTATATATCACCCTGCACCAGAATCAACTCCAAATGGATCAAAGCAGACACTCTGAAAACATTAGAGGATGGAATAGGAGAAACCCTAGGTCTGCATGGCACAGGCTGAAATTTTCTTACTACAGATCCAGAAACACAACAAATCAAAGAAAGGTTGGACACATGGAATTGCATGAAATTGCCGAGTTTCTGCATGGCAAAGGACATAGCTAGCAAGATCAATAAAAAGCCTATGGATTGGAAGACGATCTTCACCAGCCATACAACGGACAAGGGTCTCATATCTAAAATATACTTGGAACTCAAAAAATTAAATCGCCCAACAACAAATCCTCAAAG
Source organism: Dipodomys spectabilis (assembly GCF_019054845.1). Lineage (NCBI taxonomy): Eukaryota > Metazoa > Chordata > Mammalia > Rodentia > Heteromyidae > Dipodomys > Dipodomys spectabilis. The sequence continues at coordinate 351,908 of NW_024870680.1, forward strand.
AAACAACTGCCCAATAAATAAGTGGGCTAAAGACTTAAAGAGAAACTTCTCTGAAGAAGAAAGAAAGACGGCCAAGAGACACATGAAGAAATGCTTGAACTCTCTAGCCACAAAAGTAATGAAAATGAAAACAATATTGATATACCACCTCATCCCAGTTAGAATGGCTATACTCAAGAACTCTAATAACAACACATGCTGGAGGAGAGTTGGACAGAAGGGAAACTTACTGCATTGTTGGTGGGAGTGTAAACTTGTTCACCACTTTGGAAAGTAGTATGGAGGTTCCTCAAAAGACTCCACATAGAGATCGCCTATGACCCAGCAATACCACTTTTGGGCATTTACCCAAGTGTTCACAAACAAGACCACACTAAAGCTACCAGCATGACTATGTTTATTGCAGCATTATTTACCATAGCTAAAATATGGAACGAACCCAGATGCCCCTCAGTAGATGAATGGATCAAGAAAAATGTGGTATATATACACAATGGAATTCTATGCCTCCATCAGAAAGAATGACATTGCCCCATTTGTTAGGAAATGGAAAGACTTGGAAAAAAATATATTAAGTGAAGTAAGCCAGGCCCAAAGAAACATAGGTCCCATGGTTTCCCTTATTTGCAATAACCAGTGTATGTCTGAGTCAAGCAGAAAAGGTCAGATAAGTTGTTAGGGAAATGAACCCTAAGATATGTATTCAAACTTTTTTTCTTTCATGCGATTGTTTCTAACACATTTATAAGATTATTTCTTTGTTGCTTTGTATGACCCTTTCCCACGGTATAATCCCTGCTTTCACTGTATTTGATGTTGGTATAATTTGTGGAAGGGAAGGGAAAAAACAAATCTTTTTAATAGGGATACAGGTGGACCCATTGCAACAATGAGATGTACAAGTCGTTATGTCGAAAATGAACTTTACAGCTTTGGTGTGGGGGAGAGGAGGGTTGGGTGGGGGGACGGGGAGAGGATGGGAAAGGATGGGAAGGGGAAACAAAGGAGGAGGCTTCAATGCTTGATAAGAAATGTACTCATTTTCTTTCCCATGTAATTGTACAGTATTTCACAATAAAAAAAAATGGAATAGTAGACCCAGAAGTAAACCCACCGACTTATAGCCATTTAATATTCAAGAAGAGAATTAAAAATCATAGACTGGAAGAAAGACAGCCTCTTCAACAAATTGTGCTGTCAGAACTGGATATCCACATGCAGAAAACTGAAACTAGATCCTTATATATCGTCTTGCACTGGCATCAACTCAAAATGGATTAAAGACCTAAATGTAAGACATGAAACAATTACAGAAAAGAGTAAGGGAAGCATTAGGCCTCCTGGGTACAGGTAGAAACTTTCCGAGTAAAGATCTAGAAGCCAAGCAAATTTAAAAAAAAAAAAAGACAATAAATGGGACTACATCAAACTAAAATGTTTCTGCTCAAGAAAGGATGTACCCAACAAGATAAAAAGATGCTTTCAAAATGGGAGAAGATTTTTGCCAGCTACACGCTAGACAATGACTTAATATCCAGAATATGACAGGGAGCATTTAACAAGCTGTGGACCCCCAACTCCACCTTTTAACATTCTCAATAAAATAAAACAATAACAACAAGGGAACCTCAAGAAAAAGAACTCAGGGTCAGAACCAAGGTCCTGAGTTCAAACCCCACAACCAACTAAAAAGAATTAACACTTGCCAAAAGTAACATTGAGAAATGTGGAATTTTCTCTGTTTTTGAAAATGTCTACTTCTGGTAGTACATGAGAACAACATATTCTATTCTTATTTAAGCAATCATGGTGCTGTATAGGCTTGTATAAAGTCTGTGTATGCTAGGCTAATGCTCTACCACTGAGCTACACCTATCAATACACAGTTTCTTTGAAGTCTAGATTGATCAGCTAGAGCTAGATTCTCCTGTACTGCTGTGCTCAGTCTGTAAGAATAGCACGTATCATGTGTGAGACTGAATGGGGAAAACAAAGGATGGGAAGTCAGCTACAGGCAAAGAAATGGGCCACATTATTTGCTCAAAATCAAACTCTAATATTGGCCATAACTATTAATGGGAAATTTCACTTTTTTAAAAAAGCATGTTCATGCTCAACCTCCCTAGCCATAAAAGAAATGTAAATCAAAACAACATTGAGATACCACCTCACCCCAGTTAGAATGGCTATACTCAAGAACTCTAATAACAACACATGCTGGAGGAGATTTGGACAGAAGGGAACCTTACTGCATTGTTGGTGGGAGTATAAACTTGTTCAACCATTTTGGAAAGCAGTATGGAGGTTCCTCAAAAGACTCCACATAGAGATCGCCTATGACCCAGCAATACCACTTTTTGGGCATTTATCCAAATGTTCACAAACAAGACCACACTAAAGCTACCAGCATGACTATGTTTATTGCAGCATTATTTACCATAGCTAAAATATGGAACGAACCCAGATGCCCCTCAGTAGATGAATGGATCAAGAAAAATGTGGTATATATACACAATGGAATTCTATGCCTCCATCAGAAAGAATGACATTGCCCCATTTGTTAGGAAATGGAAAGACATGGAAAAAATTATATTAAGTGAAGTAAGCCAGGCCCAAAGAAACAGGTGGACCCATTGCAACAATGAGATGTACAAGTCGTTATGTCAAAAATGAACTTTACAACTTTGGTGGGGGAGGAGGATTGGGTGAGGTGCAGGGGTAGGAAGGGAAAGAATGGGAAGAGGAAACAAAGGAGGAGCTACAATGCTTGATAAGAAATGTATTAATTATCTTGCCCATATAATTGTAACCCCTCTGTACAGAATTTTCACAGTAAAAAAGTCATTAAAAAGCATGTTCAAAGAGTAACATGGAAATATTGTACTATGCAGCAGTTTGAATCCAATAACCTGAAGGGGAAATGTTACAAATGTGGAGAACCAGAGCACTGGAAAGCCAAATTCTCTAAGAAAGGGCCACACTGTCTGCCCCAGAGGACAGTCCACCAGTGCTGGTTCAGTAGCATAGCTCTCTGGATCTCAGCCCTCCTGACCAGCTATGATGGTAGGTGTGAGCCACCGGCATCTGGCCTTCAATTAGTTTAGTGTATGTGAGCTATCTTCCTTCTCCAAGAAGAGACTACGACTGGAGACGGGCACAATACCCTAATGTCTGCCACAGATCTGTGGCAGTACTGTCACAACCCTGAACCTTCATGGCCCTGGGGCCCCAGATGAGTCGCTCTGCTGTTTCATTGGAGGGCACAAGATGGTGACCTGAAGACCCTAGCTTCACGTTTGAACATTAGGCCCCCTTGCTCCCTATTCCACATGGCTTTCTCAATTACAAGTCCACCCAGGAGAAGATGAAAAACAGGAGGATGAAAGCTGGTGACATAATCATAGGCAGAAATGCAGTCACTTCCACTGACAAGATTTTTTTCTCATTTGTTATGAAACTACATTTATTGGAGAAATAACATCTCACAGACTACACATATTCCAAACTGCTAATTTCACTAATTAACAACCACATTTCCTGATTCAGGTCACTTATCGTAAGAACTCTCACATATCACCTTAGTAACAGAGACTGAGTGATATATCGGCAATGGACGGGGACGGGGGCGGGGACCAGCCCCAGCACTACCGCCTCTGGCCTCCCAGTGCTGGGACTATTCCCTGGCTCAGTGCCCACGGGACAGCCCTGCCACTTCTGCAACACTGCCTGCTGTTAATGCCATGTCACAGGGATGTCTTCAGCAGGTCCATCATAATAGACTCTGGTTCCACTGGAACATATGTTATCCCATCAGAGTCCAGAGAAACTGTGGAGGACTGGGGGAAAAAGAGGTTGGGTCATTGGTGATGAGAGGAAGTGGATGCTTCCTAAGTTGGCTGGGAAGGACAGGAGGTGGCCTGACTGCTTCCCTGTAGCTGAGAACCTCCATAAGACAGGTGAGCTCACCACCATGTATGACTGTAGGCTTTGAGCCACTGACCCCTCTGCCAGAGGCAACAGCTGTGCCAGCTTCTGAGGACTCAGCTCTGAGGGGATTTCAGGCCCTGCTTGGTCTGAGGAGGAGGTGTCTCCTCATCTGCCCCCTCCCATTCCTCCAGGGACAAGAACAGGCTGGGTGCTCACCAGATTCTACGTGTCCTCACAGGTCTCCATGACTCGCTGATGGGGACACCTCACCAGCCAGCTTGCTAGACTGCACAGGAAGCTGTAACCCCACTTAAGAGTATGCTTGTGTGTTTACCCTATGAGAGTGGCTGTCTGACCAGTCCAAACTGACAAGGGACAGGGCCCCTGATTAAAACACTAGAGAGTTGCAAAACTTAGGAATGGATAGAATGGGCAGGGTGAGAGTCCCGGCCTCTGGGTCCCCTCATCAGGTTCATTGACCCCTCTAGGGCTGAGCTGTAGGTGGGCCCCCAGGTACCTTGTGGCCACAGATTGGGGAGCTCAGCTGGAAGTCCATGTCCACAGAGTCGGTCTCACTGGGACTCCTTGGAGCTGAGCCATGAGTGCCACACCAGCTGGCAGATGGTACCTCTTGGTTTTGCTATCATGAGTTGGAAAAATCATTAGTGAGTTGAGGAAAATGATGAGCCCTCCAATTAGGGATCCAAGCACAGCTCCTGGAATACACACTGCCCAATCATGGAGTCCAGTTTAAACCTTCCCACCACTCCTGTGTGTAGCCGACACCACTGCTCATGCTAAGATAAACATGTTTAGATTCAGAGACTAGCAGTCCTGCCAATGGTACACAACTGGTAGACCACTGGTGTTAGATGTGCTCAGAAACCAGAACTCAGGCTAGCCCATCCTTCACCTGACACCCTTGCTGGATATCTGGCCTCCATTCCTGTCCTGGTTCTATTGTGTCCTGGCCACATTCAGCATAAAACCCCAACACTGTCTAGGACTCCCTGAAGGTCTCATTCTAATGAGGAACACAGGAGTCCTGTGTCTGATTTCTGACCACTGTACCAGTTGGTGATCCATTCTCCCCATGCCTGTGCAGCACTAATGGGAGCTGGGCAGCAGTGCTCAGTCTGGTACCTGGCCCATGCTCAAAACTCTTTAGCACACACTTCCTTGAGTGGAGACCAACAACCACTGCCTCACACCTCTACCCAAGGAGTTATCACAGGAGACACAATCGCACACATGGAGGGGGATCTGGAGGGTGTGGAGTTGGATGAGCTGAGGAGAAGTACCAAGGGACTCACAGAATCAGCATGGGACCTCTTGCTGTCTCGTTGGTCCATGCTGGGGATGCTGTGCAGGGGGCCAAGGCAGTGGTCCTGACAGGAGCTGCAGGTGAAAGCGCCTCGTCTGTAGTAGGGTTTGGTGAGCATCCTGCAGCCTCCAGCTGCCCTCACAAATCTGGGCAGAGGGCTACTGCATCAATGCTTGAGACAGGCCTCAGGGTATATGTTCCCCAGGAGATGAGGAGACACCATCCAGCATCCAGCTCTCCTGAAGCTGAGGCCCTCACACTCGCCTCCCAACCCTCCCAATCCTCCATATGATGACAGTGACACTCACGGGACCATCTGTGATCTGCAGCACAGCTGCTTCAGGTCTGCCTTTCCGTCCAAGTTCTGTGTCATTGGTTTTCCTGAAATAGGAGCAGAGACTGGGGTGACACACCAGGGCATGCCATGTGGATAGGGCATATATGCGGCATTCCTGGAGCTCCCAGGTTGACACACACTAGGTCAGGCACAGAGCCCTTTTGTACCTCAGGCCCTGCCTGTATGATGTGGGGAAACCAAAACAGGCCTTTCAGACTCTCCTCCTTCCTCATCTCTTGTTTTTCTACCTATGATAGTTTATAGTCCAGAATCCTAAATGGGAGTATGTGGTCCAGACAGATTTTTTCTCCCCAGACCTATGACTATATAAAAATAGGAAGCCACCAAGTGTTGATGGCTCACACCTGTCATCCTAGCTACTCAGGAGGCTGAGGTCTGAAGATGAAGCCAGCCTAAGCAGGGAAGGTGTTCATAATCCCCTTATCTCTAATTAACCATTAAAAAGCAAGAACTTGAAAAAAGATCATTAATCATAGTAAGCCAGACCCAAAGAAACATAGGTCCCATGATTTCCCTCATTAGTATATGTCTAGGATAATCCTAGCAAATGAGGAGAATAGCTCAATAGCTATCTACACATGACTATATAAGATGATGCTTAATGAAATGAACTCCAAGACATGGACACACAAGGTTTGTCTTTGTTGTTGTTGTTTTTAATGTACTATGTGATTTCTTTATTCTTTTGTATTTTCCCCCTATGTTTTATCCCGTTGTCACTGTATTTGATTTTGTTACCTTGGTATTCTATATACATTTATTTGAATAAGAGAAAGGGAAGGGAAACAATGAAATGGTGAAACAAAGGACAAGGGGGAACCAACACAACAGTGACACTCACAAGATATGTTGGAAATGATCTGTACAACTTGGGGGAGGGTTAGAAGAAGAGAAAGTAGGAGAAAAATGAGGAAAGGGGTAACAAGTTTGAAGAGAAATGTACTCCCTACCTTACTTGTAACTGTAACCCCTCTGTACATCACCTTGATAATAAAAAAGCAAGAAATGGAGCTGTGGCTCAAGTACTAGAGTGGTAAACTTATCTCAGAGATAGCATTGAGGCCCTGAGTTTAAGCCCCAGAAATAGCACAAAAGAAAAAGAAAAATAATCCATATTCAAGTGGTCAATGGGTGTCCACGCTGCTCCACAATAGGTCATGCATCCACAAAGAAGGAGGTAAATGCCACCGAGCTTGGGGCTGGCTCCACACAGGAGCCTGGGGCTGGCTCTATCTCTCTACTGGAAAGACAGAGCCAGGCATCCTAGATCTGCCTTTGAACCTACTGTTCGCCCTTGGCCTGAAGACTGAGGCAGTACAGACCTGGACCTTGAAGTCCTCTTCTTGGTCTATCGAGGGGACTGGAACCGACCCTATCCAATTCTTGTGCCACCAGTCACCACCCCTGGGGCTCCCCTCCCAACACTGGGGATCTGAACCTACTGCACCTCTTTGCAGATGATTAAAAATAATCTATGCTCAGAGGAATTAATCATCTGTTCAAATCACAAAGCCAGTCTCTAGGATCTATCTGATACTAAATTCATGCAAAAGTCCCTCAGCTATTGTCTAGAGATGGACAGGGAAAGTGGTGGGCTTACTTCTCCTGTCTGGCTTGAGGTTGAATCCTGTTTGCTCATGCAGAGGAAGGCCTGTGGTGTTGCAGTCACACAGACCCCAGTGAGGGGGCTCCATGTCCCTGTGCTACTGGGCATCCTGGCATGCTTCCTCTGCTGTCTCCTCCTAGGGAGCCCAGTACCCAACACTCTTTACATTCTCTCAGACTCCCACTCCTTCCTCCTCACCCTTAGAATCTGCCTCACTGTGCTCTGGGTCTTCCAGATGTTTCAGCAGAAGTGTGATATGGTCAGCCAAGTCTGAGGAGGGCATGTGCACCATCACGTAAGCCATCAGCTGATGAAGGTCAGCCAGATTGGCAGACTGGGAAAAATCTTCAGGATACTTTTCCAACCAGGTTTTCAGGAGGAAGCAGATGATGCTGGTGACAGGTAGATGGGCAACAGAGTCAGGACAGCAGGCTTGCCCTTGTCCTGCTGGGAATGGTGGGCAGCAGTGTGAGTCCTCTGAAAGTTGGGTACTCCCCACATCCCATTGTCCAGGCCCAGATGGAGAATGCTCCTAGGAAAGACTGGGAGAAATGGATTTTCACCCGTGCTGTCTCTCCACCCCTAACTCCTCAACTCCTCTGTCCCTGGCAGCCCACATACAGCTCTGTTCCCTTCTGCCTATAGGTAAAGCCATAGGCCTCCATCTTATAGTAGAAATCACAAGAGGTGGGGGATACAGTTTTCCAATCTCCAAACCCTCTCTACTGAAGATGAGAGTCCTTTCAACCCAAAGGCCACTCACTTCTTTATTTGGTTTTTCTTCTCACAATCCGGGCGGAAGAATCCACACCTACAGGAGAGCAGGAAGGTGTCATCTCTCCTGTCCTCTGTGCCCACCTGCCCAGGTACTATAAGTCATCTGGCCAAATCCCAGATGGTAATGAATATCCATGAAGTGGGAAGGTTTGTTTAAGCTGCTCCCCGAATTGTATGCTGAGTTTGTGCAAAGAGTGAACCCAGTCAGCTGCTTTCAACACATCTCAATGGGCACAAGGCCTCCTGAGCCTGTCCCAAGAGACTCCCCTCTGGCTGTCTACCAAATGGGTTCAATAATGTCTTTAAATAATTCAAAAAGTGGTGTGCATGAGGCCTGAGATAAGTGAGAACCAGGGCAGTGGCCTATCTCATGGAAGGGGGGTGAAAAGTTCCACACCTGGGGTCTATCATTCCAGGAAACCCATTCCATTTGCCCAAGCACCTCAAAGATCATGCACATGGCCCTGCCTTCACCTTATGAGAGTAATCAAGCTGAGACATACATGGACTCCTGGGACCCTGATAGGAACTGGCAAATGTTTGGAAGGGGAGCACCTACCCTCTGAACAGCAGGTCCAGTACCTGCTGGGTTGTCCCAAACATTCTATAGAAGCACAGGAAATCAGGTAAGATGAAAGGATCCCCATTCTGCAGAGCAGGTATCAGTTGGCTCACCATCTTTTCCAGTCTGCGTGCCTTCATGTTCGTTACACACTGTGGCTCATCTGGAGTTGGGGCTGGCTCCTTTGCAACCTGCATTGGTTGGGGCAAAGAAGAGATCACTTAAACATGGACATGGCAGCCAACTGAAGAATGACTCATTGCCCTGAAGTGACATGAAATCTATGCAAAAGGAAAACTCCATGATATTCACATAAAAAATAAACAACAACAACAACAAACATGCCCAGGTAACCAGGGCAGGGTTTCTGCAGGCAGACCAATGAGGTCTTCTGTCATCTTGGGGTTTCTCTGGGAAAACAGCCCGGGACACATGCACATCATATGCATATATACCTGCATTCCATGACACCTGAGGCGGATGTCTCCACTCACTGTTACAGTTCTAAGAAGTGACTGAATACCCTGCCACACAGATATACAGGAACAGCAAAAGACAAGCACATGTTTATGGACACACATGCATGTACTCACATGCAGACACAGAAGTACAGACAGCTATTCACAGAAATACATTTTGGGGGACAGTTAAACAAACCTCAGTGATGGGAATGTTCTGCTCCTTGCAGGGCCCACAAGTTTTAGGGAGCTGGGCTCCTGGGTATGAAGTGGTCTTAAAGATTGGTAGCTTCTGGACAGCTTGCAATGGGACCTTCCTCCTGGATAGAGGAAAAGTGAGGAAACAAAATACATGGAGTGAGGGTGTGTATACAACCAAAAAAAGCAGAGTCTGAGCTGGCAGCACTTCAACTGTATAGTCCCCAGGAAGTCCCTACAATTGTCATTCTTAACTCCCTGACAGGCCATACCCAGAACCTATTCCAGAGTCTGAGTGGAAAATTCTTTAGTGATTGTACCACTTGGGGTTTTTGGTACCCCACTAGGCAGCAGTGTCCCAAGGCATGGACCACACGAGGCCCTGTTCATGGAGCTGGGTCTGAGGCCTATTTTCCTTCCCCAAAGCAAGAAGCTGCAGCTCAAGTCCACGGAGGTGCCCAGGGCAGCTGCTTGCCCACAGCTCCTCCTAGACACACCTGCCAGACCCACTACTGCCCAGTGTACTGTGGAGCTTGCTGAAACCCTGAAGTTCATTAGACCACTCAGGGGACAGCCTAGGTCCTACCTCCCATCTCAACAACCTCAAGCTTCAGAGTGTAACATCCCTCCTCCAAGGAGAGAAGATTGTTGCAGATGCTGCCTGGAATACTCAGCAACTCAGACCACCTGTTCACTCATGGTGGAAACCTGTGCCCCTTGAACCTGCATAAGACCACTTCATTCACCCTAGCTGCTCTATCAGTCTAAAAGGGAAATGCCTTCACTCTTTGGGGATGTGCTTTCAGTTCCTCAGAGTATCATGCCCGAGTCAGGGTTGAGTCCCTTACCTGGTGACAACTGGCTCCAAGACTCTTTGATCCCTGGGTATGCTGGGGGTCTTTGGAAGGCACACTGTGATGGAAAGAGGAGACACACACCCATCTGTCCCTTGTGGATATTCTGTACCTCCTCAGCCACCTCCCCACCAGCATCTCAGTGATACTCCGAGACACTCAGGTGGACCTCACAGGGTTATATTTCCTTCCACCACCTCCTATTCCAACTCAGAAACACTCCTGACAGAGAAGCTGAAGAGGTAGGATTGGCAGAGCCGCCGACATGGTGCTCATGTGTGCATTTCACCAGATTCCCTGACCTGTTATTCTAGCTTCCACCTCTGACCGCTGACCATGTTTCCTGATCTGCACACTTTAGTCTTGCTGGGGTAGGCTCAAAAGGACAGGGGCAAGGTGAGCTGGGTAGTAAGCATCAGTATAAGCTTCAGTGTAAACATCACTGACTCCTGGTATGAAAGCTGTCGTGCACATCATTGTCCCTTAGAGCTTTCTTAACTCTCTCCTGGGCCAGAATGTTGGGGGTGAGCAAACCTTGGGGACACTATACTACCTCCCTCTCCCTCTGATCCCAGCTAGGTGTTGGCACTCACTTGGATGAAACAGGCTACCATCCACCCTGGGGATGGCAGTAGTGATGGAGGCTGATCTGCTGTTTTGACAGGTTGGAGGTGTCTGTGGAGGGCAGCCCCACTGGGGTGTTTCTGCTTGACCTGGCTTCTGGGGCTGGTATGTGGAAGCTGTGTCTGGGCTTCTTGTACTGGCCATAGCCTTTTCCTCACAATTCTCATCCTGTGTGAATATCCCGTGGACATGGTTGGCTAGAAAACCTGTATCATCTTCAGAGATGTGATCGCCGTTCAGATACACAACTTGTCTGCATGTCCCAAAGTCCTGTGCTTCATTAACTGGGGGGCTGGATTTGGAGTTGTCTGGATGAGTTGGGCTTGGGAGGGTAGTGTTGGTGTTTTCTTTGAATCCTGCACCATCCCAGCGTGCCTTGGAGAGGCTACTAGAATCTTGGGTCTGGCTGAAAAACTTGATGATATGCTGTCTACTGCCCTCGAGAAATTTCTGCACAGATCTGGGACTTCTCATGACAGAATAGGTCCTGGTATCCTCTAAGAAGTCAGTATTCCTAACAGAAAGAAGAGAATGGCAGTGTGTTAGTTACCCACTCATTCCTGTAACAAGATATCTGATATAAACAAAGCAGGAAAGGATTAATCAGCATGTGATTGTAGGGCTTTGTATGCCCAAAGACTACTGGAAGCCAAGCTTCTCACACAATGAGTGAGTTGGTAGAAATAGAGGTGGAGGGGGGAAAGAAGAAGGGGAACATGCTTATGCTCCCAGCATTCTCCTTTTCCCCATTTATTCTCAGAGTCCCCATCCTGGCAGAGGACTGTGCACATTTAGTGTGGAATTTCTCATAGGTGAGTTCATCCTCTCTGGAAAAACCCTCCGACACACCGCCTAGGAGTGCTTCCTTCCTCTCTTAAGAGCTTCACAGCCCAATCAAGTTATCAAGATGGCCCCTCACAAGTCCACCCTTGTCACTTGATGCCCAAACACTTCTCTTTAATCACCTAAGAGCCTCCTTCTGGCCTTTTGAAGTCTTTTGTCCATTTCTGTAAGTCCTCCCCATCTTCAAAAGTTCAAGTCTAAAGTCTCCTAAACTCAGAAAACTCTTCTGTGCCCCTATAAAACCCAAAAGACATCTTCTACCAGAGACATAATGGCACAGATGTCACCTTGCCTTTCCAAAAGGGAGAGAGGGCCCTACCTCCTGGCATTGTCAGCCCATGTGACTTTTGTCTGAGGCTGGTCACACTTGCTGCCTGAAGCCATCCTCAACAGATATTTCTCATCGGCTAGAAGATCTAGAGGGTCCACAGCACTTCATGCTTCCTTGACACATCACATTCTTTAGGGGTACCCTTCGGGGATGTTGGCCCCGCTACATGCTGACTTCCTCTTCACCCTGTCCATTATGCCCCAACCCTCAGACTCCAAACACCTGCAAAATCAGTATCACATGCACGATACTGAGGTCTGTGGTCAGCTCACACGTTAGACGGGCTCCCTTTGCCCATGGCTATGGTCTCTTCTGAGTGTCTAGGAGGCTGAAAGTTGAAAGACACTTCCCTAAGGTGCCTGGGTTAAGCAGTGTGCCCAAGAAAAATCTTCTCAAGGGGAAGGTTTTTGGGGTTTCTTTTTTTTGTTGTTTTTTAGAGTCAACACCGTTACATACTTGAGTCTGGGATGGGTAGAGTCTAGCCAATAGCATGGTACCCTTAAGCAACTCTCTCAGCAGCCCTGTCGGAAAGAATCAAGTTTCTTTCTATTTTGTCAGAGCCATGGTTCAAATCTTCCCATGTTTGTCCCACTTGCTTTGTCAGTTGGTGCACTACCATTTTGGCAACAGCCTGAGTTCATCATTTTGCCTGTGTGTGTGTGTGTGTGTGTGTGTGTGTGTGTGTGTGTGTGTGTGTGTGTGTGTGTGTGTGTGTGTGTGTGTGTGTGTGTGTGTGTGTGTGTGTGTGTGTTAGATGGAGGCTCCCAATCTTTTCTGCCTGGGTTGTCTTTTGATCTAGATCTTGGCTTGTTCTGTAGCTAGGACTACAGGCATGAGCTACCGGTGCCCAAGTCTGTTTCTTTTTAAAACTATTTATTCTTCCTTTCAAAAAAATTTAAGTTTATTTTTCTGTCTTTAATCTACCAATGGTTATCCAGGCATTATGATGGAATGTTATGTTAGATGCACAAAGCACCTTGATCTGTCTTGCTTCCATCATTCTCCTTCCCACTGCCCTCTGCCAACCACCTTCCAGACCAGTCACCTAAAGCTTCCCACTTCTGCTTTTCTTTATATTTATAGGAAGGCCCGTATCTGTCCACCCTTCCCTTTTCCACACATCTACCCCTATCCCAGTGATGCTCATTGATGTTCAGGATGTGTTTTAGTTTCTATATTCATTTCATTAAACTGTCCAGTCTGAAAGCATTTTCATCACATTGTTTTTTTCACTTATGCATACTTTACTCAGGTTGGTTATTTATGCATGTGTATGCCCCTGTGTGTGCTTATGTGGAAGGTTGTGGGTCTAAGATCCACATAGAAGAGAAAACACATATTCCCCTTTCTTCCTCAGTGAAGGTATTAATTCCTTGAACATTCAAACGTTGAACTTCAGTTCAAACCCCAGGACTCACACAAAAAAGAAAAAAAATTAAAAATGGCAGGTACATGCCACCCTGCTTGTTTCTCCTTTATATCACTTCATTTGTTGTTTCATCTTTCTTTTTTCTTTTATTGTCAGTCCTGGGGCTTGAACTTAGGGCCTGGGTGCTGTCCCTGAGCTTTTTTCAATCAAGGCTAGTGCTTTATCACTTTGAGCCACAGTGCCATTTCTGGGTTTCTGGTGGTTCATTACAGAGAACAATCTCATGGACTTTCATGCCCAGGCTGGCTTCAAACTACGATCCTCAGATCTCAGCCTCCTGAGTAGCTAGGATGACAGGTGTCAGCCAAAGACACTCGCCTTCTTTCTTTCCTTTTAAATTGGTAGTACTGGGGTTGGAACTCCATGGACCCAGACCTGCTTTTGTTCTTTTCTGAACAGAGTCGCCATTTATACCCAGCCAGCAGTACTCCTGACAATCCTCGCCTTCATTCTTCTTGCATGGGTGAGATGACAAGCATAAACCACTGGACCTAGGATTTTTACTGTGAAGATGGTGTCTTGTTGTTATCCCTCAGGCTGTCCTTGAATACTCCCAATCTCTGCCTGCCAAACACATATGATTACAGGCATTAGCCACCATGTGTAGTTCCATCCCATCATTTCTGATGGTAGGATGCTGATCTGTAACCCAGTATCATTGGCAATGAGACAGAGACTCCCAGTGAGCTGTGATGACACAAGCAACACTATCATGCTTTGATCTTGTAATCCCATGTATTTGGGAATCTGAACCAGAGACTGAGAAATCAGAGGCACTGAGTGTGAGTGACTGCAATCCTACCTTGAACTCCCAGGCACTCGGCTTGAGCACTGATGTAAGAAGAGGTACTCCTGTGACCCAGTGGAGGAGGAGGCAGGCTGCAGGTGAGGTATGGCTGGACAAGGTGGGAAGACAAGTAGCTGCCTGTCACTGGACAGTGCTGAAGTCTTCTGTTCTTGTGGGCAGTGCTCACTGGAGATGCTGAGCTCAGGCAGAGAAGACCTGGAGCCTGGAATGGCTGGGAACTCATTTCTCTGGGACTCTGTAAATAAAGAGGAGAAAAGGTGTCTTTATCCTAATGTAAGTGGCCCATAAAAAGCAAATACTAAGTGTAGAGGGAGCAGCACTGGCAGCACTCTCCCCCACACATGTGCTCCCACGCTGGGCTCCTGCACAGGAGCTGGGACCCTGGCTATCTTGGTTGGACAAGGACTGTTCCTCTCTATTGTCACTTCCAGTCAACCAGCCTACTCCAGCCATAGCTAACTTAGCACCTGTGGCTGTGAATAACCAATATCCCCTCCCTCTTCTCACAGCCTCATCACCAAAGCCCTGGACCAGCTTCTTCCACAGGTGGGAGCCAGCTGCTGCAGCCTGACAGCTATGGTCTCCTCTGACCTCCAAAATGAATGCTGAAACCAACCCCACAAGTGACACGTGGTATTGGTATTTAGTTTCAAACCTGCCTTCCTTTCATGAACATCCCCCCACGACCCCTTCTGGAAAGAGCCATCTTCAAAACTGGGCTCAATTTTACACAGCATCACTTCTGATACTTTCAGTATTTCCCTCCCATGGGTTTTAACTTAGGCATGTTTTGTCTAGCAATATGTCAAAAATTAAGGAGAAGAAGAGATCAGAATCCAGGAGTTTAGTGTAAACTTGGATAACTCAGTGCAATTCCATTCATTAAACATTTCCTTTAAAAAAAAAAAAAAAAAAAGAGCCGGTGCCGGGGGCTCACACCTGTCATCCTAGCTACTCAGGAGGCTGAGATCTGACGATTGAGGTTGAAAGCCAGCCAGGGCAGGAAAGTCTGTGAGACTCTTATCTCCAATAAACCACTCAGAAAATTGGAAGTGGTGCTATGGCTCAAGTAGTAGAGCACTAGCCTTGAGCTGAAGAGCTGAGGGACAGCGCCCAGGCCTAGAGTTCCAGTCTCATGACTGACAAAAAAAATAAGAAAGCAAGTGTACAGCCAGACACCAGTCAGTTATGCCTGTGATCCTAGTTACTAGGAGGCTGAAATATGAGGATCACAGTGTGAAGTTAACCCCAGGCAGGAAATCCACAAAACTCTTCTCTCTAGTTAACTGCAAAAATCCAAAAATGAACCTTCAGCTCAAGTGTTAGCATGTTATCCTTGAACAGAAAAGCTCAGGGACAGCCAGGCATCTGTGGCTCATGCCTATAATCCTAGCTACTCAGGAGGCTGAGATTTGAGGATCTTGGTTCAAAGCCAGCCCGGGCAGAAAACTCCAATAAACCACTCAGAAAACAGGAAGTGGTGCTGTGGCTCAAGTGGTAGAGTGCTCCCCTTGAGCCGACGAGCTGAGGGATTAGCGTCCAGGCCCAGAATTGAGCCCCACAACCGACTAAACAAAACAGAAAACCTTAGGGACAGCACCAGTTCAATCTCCAGAACTGTCATATAAGCAAAAAAATATAATAATCTTTGTAGATAAACTCCCTCTTCTACAAAACTTCCAACTGAAAGCAAAACAGCAAACATTTTCATGGGTCCATACATAAACATAAAAATGAAAGAAAAATGACAGGAAAGCCAGAATGTGGTGGAAATATTATTTTTAAGATGGCCTGCAAGTGGTCAGTGTACAAACAAGAGGTAGAATGGCAGATGGCTGAGGAAGTGGTGTCTGGAACCCAGAAGACACTTCCCAAAATTTCTTTGCTGCCTATTTGGCCATTATTAGGGGCAGAAGACCCTCTGAGAGTTAGCCAGCCCCTTCTTCTCTTTGGCCATTTCCCTGGTAAATAGAAGGGCTTAGTTAGACTGTTGTTCTCCTTGCAAAAGCACCAGGGTGTCTACCTACCTGTGCTCTCCTCCCTCTTCCTGAAACCACAAATCTGACAGATGCTCTCCACCCATTTATTCATGTCCTCCCTTGTCCTGGTCAAGAGGTAGAAAGCGCGCTCCCTAGTCTTGATGCCAAACACAAAGCCATTTGGCTTCCTCATATTCTGGAAGGTCACACTTGCAACTACAGCCTCACAGAGGCTCAGGTCAATGCTCCCCTTGGGCTTCTTGGAGTGGTCGTTCTTATAGTATTCCACAACATCCTGGTCAGCGCTTGTTTGGCCACTTCGCAGGACAAACCAGCGTTTCCGCCAGACCTGGATACCATCAAGAAAATACCAAAGAGAAAATTCATACCAGTTATTCCAAAGTTTAGAATGTGCTGCTAAGTAAAGGGGGGTAGAATATGTTAAGGATGGCAGGTGTGGGCCTGCAGGCTGCAGAGTCTCTATCTCTTTTTGGGGAGTATTTCACTACTGTTGGAAATGGAATACAGGTTTGGAATCTGCATTAGTGGAATGACAGTTTCTGGCAAAAGTTCTTATCAAATAAATGTGGCACTACATAATTCCAGTTAGGACGTGGGATGATGACCCAGCACCCCAGAGAAAGCGTCCACTGGGCCCAAATCAATGGCAAAGACCCTGAATTTTCAGGTAGGGTTGGGCTTTTGAGGCCATGAGATCTCTGTCTACAAATGGTGGGGAGCCCACTCCTGTGAGGCTGGGTGAATAGAGCCACAGTGCAATCTGGTTAAGCAGCAGCAGCAGATAAAACTTCTCATCCTCAATAGAGTATGTTTTGAAAATTGTACATAGGAACATTTGAAGTTTGCAATTGGAAGCCAGGCCAGGCAGGAAAGTCTATGAGAGTCTCATTTCCAATTAACTTCCAGAAAAGGAACAAATGAGGCTCAAGAGAGTTCGAGAACCAGTCAGGAGAGAAATCGCTAAGGGACGGCGCACACGTGTGCACATGGTTGTAACAAGTGAGTGGTGAGAGTCTACACTATGTAGCCATAAAAGTCACAATGCCCGTCACCCTCTGTCCACTCGCTGCTGGCTGTGCTCCAGAGGGAGGGCACACCGAAGGAGCCCTCCCTGCTGCGCCCAGCTGGCAGCATGGGGTGACCTGCCCGGCTCCCGCAGTGGGGGATCCCCACTGGGGTTGGGGAGGCGCCCACCCCGCGGATAAGCCGCCTGTGCAGTGACCTCACTGTCCCTAGTCCCCTCTACCCTCCTCCACGCCCCTCCTGGAACCTCTAACCAGGGTATGCCCCTGCCCCTTCCCGTCCTCACGAAGATTCCACATATCTTCTCCTGGGGCGCTTTCTTCAGCCAGCCACAACACAGGACGCGCCCACCATCCATGGTCAATGCAGGCCTTGCACCAGAGGCGGAGCTCCAGGAATGGCGTCCAACTCGCCTGCGGCCCAGGCGCCCCACGGTGCGCATGCGCACCCCCACCCCCGCTAGTGGTTTTCCCCTCCTTACCCTACGCAGGCCCCCCCCCCCCCCGCGCTCCCCCCACCTACCCATGTCCGGAACCCTCAGCAGCGTCAATTGGGCTCCAGGCTCTTGACCCCCTGGCCTGAGGTGGGAGGATACAGAAGCTCTGGCCAAATCCAGTGAGTGCAGGGCAGCAGCTGCACAACCGGGAAGTTTCAGAAAAAGCAAAAATCCAAGGGATCACAAACCAGAATAGACAACAGTGCCTTTGACAGAAATGGGGGAAAATAGCACAAGATGAGACATACTATCTTCATGATAGGCAATGAGGAAACCAGTTACTCTTATTAGAATTACCAGGACCTAATGGTACACATTTGTAACCACTGCAACTAAAGAGCACCAGACCTTGGGGACTGAAGTTCAAGATCACATTCAGAAAACAAGTGAGACCTTTATCTCAATTAACTAGTCAGGCATGTTAGAGCATACCTACAGTCCCAGGAAAATACATGATCCTATCAAAAAAGTAACAAAAAGGGCTGGGAGAATGGTTCAAGTGGTAAGGCAGACCTGGAGCAGCCATGCTACAGATCACAGATGGTCAAGTGAGTGTCACTGTCATCCTATGGAGGATTGGGAGGCCAGTGTGAGGGCCTCAGCTTCAGGAGAGCTGGATGCTAGATGGTGTCTCCTCATCTCCTGGGGAACATATACCCTGAGGCCTGTCTCAAGCATTGATGCAGTAGCCCTCTGCCCAGATTTGTGAGAGCAGCTGGAGGCTGTAGGATGCTCACCAAACCCTCCTACAGATGAGGTGCTTTCACCTGCAGTCCTGCCAGGACCACTGCCTTGGCCCCCTGCACAGCATCCCCAGCATGGACCAATGAGACAGCAAGAGGTCCCATGTTGATTCTGTGAGTCCTTTGGTACCTATCCTCAGCTCACCCAACTCCACACCCTCTAGATCCCCCTCCATGTGTGCGATTGTGTCTCCTGTGATAACTCCTTGGGTAGAGGTGTGAGGCAGTGGTTGTTGGTCTCCACTCAAGGAAGTGTGTGCTAAAGAGTTTTGAGCATGGCACAGGGGGACTGGGCCAGGTACCAGACTGAGCACTGCTGCCCAGCTCCCATTAGTGCTGCACAAGCATGGGGAGAATGTATCATTGACTGGTATACAATACACACCATAGAACATCACACAGTACACCCACAGAACATCCCATAGTACATCACATGGTTCACCCACAGTGCACCCACAATACATCCCATAATGCATCACACAGCGTATCCACAGTAAATCCCATAATACATCACACAGTGCACCCACAGTAAATCCCATAGTACATCATACAGTGCACCCACAGTATATCCCATAGAATATCACACAGTGTACCCATAGTACATCACACAGTACATCATACTATGCATCCCATGGTGCACTCACAGTGCATCCACTGTGCAGTAGATGACTTTCCAAAGTTCACTTAATAGACTTGTCTATATTTAGTATAGTTTGAGAAACAGTTTTCTGCATGGTGCTCAGAGCTGGTAAGAATCATTGTAGGATTGTAACAAATTAAAAGACTAGGAAAAAAATTTACTTTTAAGGGAAGATTTTTTTGTTAAAAAAAAAAGTAACTTTTTCTTGTGTCCAGGTATTTCTCAAGATACTCTTGACAAAAACAAGTCAAGTAAGAAAAGAAAAAGTATCAAGAGAATCTCAAGAAAACCAGGACCACTTTAAACATTATGATCTATACCACATATCTATCTTGGCTTAAGCATTCCTTTTCTTCTTTCCCTCTCCCGTTCCCTCCCTTCCTCTCTCTCTCCCTCCCTCCCTCCCTCCCTCCCTTTTTTCCTTCCTTCCTTCCTTCCTTCCTTCCTTTCTTCCTCTTTTTTCTTCCCTTTCATTTCTCTATTCTTCCATCCTTTCTTCCTTCCCTTATCTTCTTTTCCCCAGTCTCCCCCTCCTTCCCCCCTCCCTCCCTCTCTCTCTCTCTCTTTCTTTCTTTCTTTCTTTCTTTCTTTCCTCATTCTTCTTATAGCTGAAAGTAGACTACATGAACCACATTTCCACATTTCGCTGGTTAAGCTCAGAGAGGAAGGCAGTGGCTGGGGACAAGAGAGGACCTTTGTATCTACACCTTCTGTGATGACTTCCTCCAGCTAGGCCTCTCTTTCTAACAGTCCATTCAGCCATGAACCTATCAGTGGATCGATGTATTGATGGAATTGGTATCCTTAGGATCCAAATCTTCTCTCACAAAGCCTTCAATTCATCAGCCTTTGAGGACTTTTTTGTTGTTGGTTGTGGGGCTTGAACTCAGGCCGGAGCACTATCCCTAAGCCGATTTGTGCTCAAGGCTAGTAGCATTCTACTACTTGCCACAGCAATACTTCTGGTTTCTGAGTAGTTAATTGAAGATAAGGGTTTCATGGGGACTTTTCTGCCCCGGCTGGCTTTGAACCATGATCTTCAGATTTCAGCCTCCTGAGTAGCTAGGATTACAGGCATGAGCCATCAGCACCCAGCTTTAGGGGACAAGTTTATCTCCAGATTAAAACACGTATCAATTCCAGAAACATACTTTTTATTGTTATTATAAAGGGCATGTACAGAGGGGTTATAGATGTATAAATCAGGTAAAAAATATATTTCATTTTGGACAATGTCACCCTTTCTTGCGCTCTCAGTTTTCCCTTCAGACAACAAAACTGCTTCTCCTTCAAAGCAGCCTGTGCACTGATTGTATGCTAAGTAGATTGTCAAGCTAAACTGGGCATCAGGGATGGAAAGCAGGAAATTCAGGTTGGACTAGAGAGAAAGTGCTGCGTAGTCATAGCACCCGTCATGTTACTGGATTGAACCTAAATAGAGCTTTAATGCTAGCTCTTCTAGTGAGTTTTTGAACTTTGTCGTGTTGTGCCCAGATAAGGATTCCCAAAGACCACCAAGGAGCGGATTCTGATGCAAGCACAGGAGTCATTTATTGTAAGCTTGAGCCTGGACTCACAACCATCACCAACACAGCGGGTCAGAGTCGAGAGCCCCAACTTCCAGTTTAGCAGAGTTTTTATTGTGGTTAAAGTGAGGGTAGGGGGTTACCAACTTAGCGGTTACATCATCGGTTAACATTTAGTAAGGGAATCTTGTAACAATCTCACTGGCTAGTGTGAGTGGGCTAAGCGGCTAAGCAGCAAACTATGTTAACTATACTATCTTAAGAAACATCTGGAGTTTTAGATACTTTCCTGTAAGTTACTATTTGGCCATTGCTAGGGAGTTATCGGTCAGAGTGTTCTTGGTCAGAATGACCTATGGTCTTTCCAGTACTCTGAACAGCTCATTTCCCAGTACACAATGGCTTTCAGTAAAGGCTTTACAATGGGTGCTTCTTGGGGGCCTTCAAGATGGGAGTCTGGATCTGAAATGGCTATGTTTTGGCTAGGGCTTCTCATTTCCCCCTTTCTCTTGTGACTAGGGGATCCGATCATTGTCCCCTAATGTTTGTTCCATCTCTAGTTTATCTACATGCCCATATTGGGACCTGAGTACCATCAACTGCACCATGTTAACCCACTCCTTAACAAATGTGACTAACCTACTACGCACACAGGGTCCAAGGGTTAACACCACAAGCAGGGGGCTCAGTAAAGTTGAAATCAAAGTCGTTAGCCAGGGTGAAGGGTTAAACCAAGATTCAAACATCTTTCCTGTTGTTCTCGCCCCCATTTCCTTTTTGCTAATTCTTCCCTTACCTTAGCCATTGATCCCTTTACTACTTCTGAATAATTAACAGAGAAGGAACACTCTTCTCTCAGGACAACACAGAGCCCTCCTTCTTGCAAGAACAAGAGATCCAGGCCTTGTCTATTTTGCAAAACCACCTCTGCCAGAGAGGATAGAGAGTCTTGGAGGTGGGAAATGGAATTTTCAATTCTTTCTAGGTCCACATTGATTGCTGCTCTCAAGCTATTATAGTGTTTATTCTGCAGCACCACAGAGGACACTCCTGTTCTTGCTCCAGTCAGACCACGGTCCAATAGAACAGTTAAGGTTACAGCCATGATCACTTCTCTTTTCCCGTGCACCTGCAGTCCTCCTACACATTGATAGACTTCCCCACCCATGTGATAAACCATCCTGGGTACTAAGTGGACAACAACGCAAAAGTCCTGGGTTTGACTTAACACTTTTCCATGGACACAGGGAGTTAGGCCCATGGTACAAGCCCACCATCCATCCTCAGGCGCTAAAATATACTTCTCAGTCTGGACCTGGATTGTCTGGTTGCACAAATTACCATATTGGGGTGGTACTTTTCCTATATATAACCCTTGCCCAGCTACCGACTGCAGGGTAAGCTTGGCAGGCTCTTTCTGCTACCAGCGGCATTGCTCTGGAGTGGCTGATTCAGTATACTTTCCCATCATTGCTATCCCTTCCTAAATGGGTGGATTAACATCATAGCAAAGCCAGCATGATTGGGTGAGTTCTGGTTTGGAGGTGTTAAGGACCTAGTAGGTACTGGTTAGGAGGTTCCATAAGGGGTCTGTATTGGGTGACAGAATAGGAGACACTCCGGTGAGGGGAATGATCCCATTTTGGTTGGCAAGGAGGGGGTTGGTCTAGCTTTTGGTTCAGGTTTAGGAGGGGCTAGCACTAGGTTAGGACCCACTGCAGTAGTTTGAAGTTACTGGATCAACTGATGAATGGTGAAGAGAGCCCCCAATCCCCTCCATGCATTTTGTCATAGAGTCTCACTCCCCAAAAAAGGCCCCCAGTCCACCTCTTATCCTCATGAGCCTGCTCCATAAATCGCAAGACCACTGGGTTGCACCTCCCTTTACCTGTCCTATATAGTTCTAGCGGTTTGGAGCAAGGGTTGATCCCTCTGTCGAACTCGTGGGAATCCTTATGAGACAGGGTGGTCAGGTCAGGTGTGTCTGGTGGCATCTACCACAGTTGTCCCGTAGATCCGCATGACCAAGAGGCAAAAAGAGTAGCTGTCCTCTCCTCTGCACTGCCCGTGTCTCTCCTTTCCAGATTTGTGTCTGGGACAAACATAAAAATGGTGTGTATGGAAGTAAGCATTGTACCAGCGGTACTGGAGGAGTTCTGCCAAGTCAAAGGTCAAGTCAAGAAACCAGGTATGGGGGGCGGAGGAACTGAGGTAAGAACCTACTGGTCAGCAAATCTAACAACTTGCCAGGTCATATTGTAGGGGTGATGATGATTAGAGTTACTATAGTCAGCGAATAAGCTTATTACAAATAAGGTTAGCATTTTCAAATCTCCCGGGGAACAGGGTGCAACTTAAGCTTAAGGGGATTGTCCTTGTTACTGAAGACTTACCACTGTGGTATAAAGGCCTCTTTCACTGCGAAGGGGTCGGCAGGTCTGGCATGGATGTAATGAATCCAGGTCGCGACTCTGTCGACTTTGAGTGAGGTGGTAGTTGTCAGCACCACCATGTCCCTTCCAGCGAGGCTCCAGCTTTCCCTGGTGATGGCATTTCACATAGACCCAACCTCCTGGTCTGAAGCAGTGGGGGTCAGGGGAAGGTCCTGTGTCATAGAGTAACTTTAATTTTGGCAAGACCTCCTGGTGGGCCCGTTGCAAGGCCCTGAGAGAGGACAAGAGTTCATGATCATCAAATTCGGTTAACAAATGTGATTGCAAATTAGGGATAATAGGAGGGGGAATTCCAAACATAATTTCTTTATTTTTATTAATAAGTTTTTTATTGTGAAAATACCATACAGACGGGTTACAATTACATGAGCAAGGTAATGAGTACATTTCTTATCAAGCATTGTTGCCTCTTTCTTTGTTTTTCCCTTACTATCCCTGCCCTCCCATCTCCAAGACTACACTTCCTCCCCCCCAAGTTGTAAAGTTTGTTTTTCTTTTTTTGGGGGGGGGTCTGGTCGTGGAGCCTGAACTCTGGGCCTGGGTATTGTCCCTCAGCTCTTCAGCTCAAGGCTAGCGCTTTACCACTTGAGCCACAGTGCCACTTCCGGCTTTTTTCTTTTTGCTTATGTGGTGCTGAGGAATTGAACCCAAGGCCTCAGGCATGCAAGGCAAGCGCCCTACCACTGAGCCACCTTCTCAGCCCCTAAAGTTTGTTTTTCGACATAGCATCTTGTACATTTCATTGTTGCAATGTGTCTACCTGTATCCCTTTTTAAACAATTTGTTTTTCCCTTCCCCTCCCCAAATTATACCGACATCAAATACAGTGAAAACAGGGGTTATATCATGGAGGAGGGACATACAAAGCAACAAAAAAATCACCTTATAAATGTGTTAGAAACAATTGCAAGAAAGACAAAACATTTGAATCCTTATTTTGGGGTTCATTTAGCCTAACATCAACTTATCTGACCATTTCTGCTTGTCTCAGACATATACTAGTAATTACAAATAAGGGAAATCATGGGACCTATGTTTCTTTGGGCCTGGCTTACTTCACTTAATATAATTTTTTCCAAGTCTTTCCATTTCCTAACAAATGGGGCAATGTCATTCTTTCTGATAGAGGCATAGAATTCCATTGTGTATACATACCACATTTTCTTGATCCATTCATCTACTGAGGTGCATCTGGGGGTGGTTCCATATCTTAGCTATGGTAAATAATGCTGCAATAAACATAGTTGTGCTGGTAGCTTTAGTATGGTCTTGTTTGTGATCATTTGGGTGAATGCCCCAAAGTAGTATTGCTGGGTCATAGGGGAGCTCTATGTGGAGTCTGTTGAGGAACCTCCATACTACTTTCCAAAGTGGTTAAACAAGTTTACACTCCCACCAATAATTTCAAAAGGAGTTAGTCCCATTTTATAAGGAGAGTTACACACTCTGTAGAGGGCATATGGAAGGAGAGACACTCAGTCCCTGCTACTCTCCATGGTCAATTTGGTTATGGTCTCTTTTAGAGTTCTATTCATTCTTTCTACCTGTCCTGAGCTATGGGGTCCATATGCACAATGCAACTTTCAGTCAGCCCCAAGAATAGACACTAAGCCCTGTATTACCTTAGACACAAATGCTGGCCCATTGTCAGACCCTATCATTGTGGGGAGGCCATATCTGGGCAAGATGTCATCCAGTAGTTTCGTGGCCACAATCTACTCCATCTCATGTTTGGTAGGGAAAGCTTCTACCCATCCTGAAAAGGTATCTATAAAAACTAATAGATATTTATAGCCGTATTTTCCAGGCTTTACCTCCTGGCTTGTCCCCTCTCATCCTGGAACCAGGGTTGGAAGAATTCTGGTAGCATTGGTCAGTTGACAAGCTTTGCTTTTGGCAACAATTTGCTCAGTCTTTGAGTTTGCATCTTTGATCTTAATTTAAGCATGTCTCAGCAGATCCTGCATCTTTTTTTTTTTTTTTTTTTTGCCGGTCATGGGGCCTGAACTCTGGGTCTGGGCGCTGTCCCTCAGCTCTTCAGCTCAAGGCTAGTGCTCTACCACTAGAGCCACAGCGCCACTTCCGGGTTTTTCTGTTTATATGGTGCTGAGGAATCGAACCCAAGGCCTCATGCTTGCAAGGCATGCACTCTACCGCTGAGCTACCTTCCCAGCCCAGATCCTGCATCTTTTGAATGCCAATGTGGATGGAACAATGCATCTTAAACAAAATCTGTTCTCCCAATTTTTCAGGTAGAATCATACAGCTGTGCATGTCTTTCCACCACCTGTGTAAACATTGCACCATGGGCAATCGTTTAATCCATTCCAGATCTTCTTTGGTATAACTGGGGTTTGGGGAAGGTCCTTTGATCCAGGGTCAGGGAGAGTAGCCATCATGGTCCGGTCTACTTGGAGGGAAACTTCTCATGCAGTTTTATCTGCAAAGCTGTTTCCCTGAGCCACAGGACCTTTAGATTTCTGATGTCCTAGGCAATATACTATGGCTAACTGTTTTGATAACCATAGGGCCGCTATTAGGGCAAGGATTTCCTTTTCATTTTTAATAGTCTTTCCTTCAGCAGTTAGTATCCCTCTTTCTTTATAAATAGCCATGAGCTGTGGCAAAAGCGTAACGGCTATAGGTGAAAATAGTCAATTTCTTGCCCTCTTCCTACGTTAGTGCTTTAGTTAGTGCCACTAATTCTGCCCACTGTGCTGAGGTTCTGGCTGGGAGTGTTTCCACCCAGATGACTTCTGCCTCAGCCACCACTGCCACCCCTGCATACCTCTGGCCATCCTGGACGGAGCTGTTACTGTGTGTATCAGATAAGGTCTGCATCTGGCAAGGGCTGGTCTTTCAAGTGGGCTCGGATTCCATGAAGTGGTGCCTCAAATCTGGATCAGGCAGCAAAGTAGCGGGGTTCAATGCAGCTGGCATCTGAAATGTAACTCTGGGAGGATTTAGCAACATGCCTTAGTAATGGGCATTGCTAAGCCAGTGGTTTGGTGGTTGTTTAAGGACCCCCTCGATAGCATGAGGGGCAGTGATGTATAGCTCTTGTCCTAAGGTAAGTATATCAACATCTTTGACTAGTAGGGCAGTGGAAGCTAGCATCTGAAAACAGGGTGGCTATCCAGCAGCAACAGGATCCAATTTCTTAGAGATATAGGCTACCGCCCTCCACCAGGCACTCAGCTATTGGGTCAGCACTCCTTTAGCTATGCCCTTGTGCTCATCTACATACAGATGGAAAGGTTTTGTCACATCAGGCCGTCTAAGGCAGGAGCTGACATCAGGGCCGTCTTAATCTGCACATAGGACTTTTCCATACTATCAGTCCATTGCCATTGTTGCCCTTCTTTGGTGGCTACATAAAGGGGCTTAGACAATTCAGCAAATCTGGGGATCTACAGTCTATAGAAGCCAGCTGGCTCCAAGAACTCTCACACCTGATGAGGACTTTGTGGCCTGGGGATTTTGAGCATAGTCTCTTTTCTAGCCTTGGTTGGCCACATCTGGCCCTCCTGCAGCAGGTATCCTAAATAATTTTCCTCAGGTTTACAGATCTGGGCCTTCTTGGCAGATGCTCAGTATCACAAGTTTTCCAGAGTTTGGAGTAAGTCCTTGGTTCCCTGCAGACACATCTCACAGCTCTCAGCTGCAATCAAGAGGTTATTTACACACTGCAAGAGTGTCAGGTTAGGATGCTTAGAACGGAACTCATCTAGGTCTTCATGGAGTGCTTCATCGAAGATATAGAGCGAGTCAGCTGCCCATTGATGTCCATTTGAAGGCTAACAAGTCTTGGCTCTTTGGGGCCAGAGGCAAGCTGAAGAAAAAAAGGATCCTTTACATCCAGGATGGTATACCACTGCTGGTATTGTGGCAGGGAGCTGAGGAGAGTGTACAGGTTTGGGACTGTTGGATGTATGTCCATTGCCTGCTTGTTCACCTCTCAGATCTTGAACTGGCCTATAGTCATTAGACTTTGGCTTGCAGACTGGCAACAATGGAGTGTTCAAGGCAGATTGGCAGGGCCACAACACACTCAATTCCAGTAGGCACCAAATATGGGGATGATCCCCACTCTGGCCTCCAGTGGCATGAGGTATTGCCCGACCCTAGCTGGATCTGCCCCCAGCTTTAGTTCTATGTAGACTGCTGGTCTGTGCTTTGCCAGTCCCATTCCCCTGGTTTCTGCCCAGGCCACAGGAAAAGCTTGTAACCAATAGTCTAGGTGGTAGGGGTTGTTGATGCAGATGATATTCATCACCCAAATTAAGAGTTAAGACCTGAATGGGGTGGCCTTGACAATCCAGAACCTAAGTTCCATCTGGTTAGAAGTGAATTTGAGCTCCTATTTTGCTAAGCAGGTCTCTCCCCAGTAGGGGGTAGGGGCAATCTGGGATGACCATGAACGAATGGGATACCTGGTGCATGGCATGCCTAGGACCACTGTTCTTCGGGTAGTCCATGAGTAATGGCTCATCCCAGTAGCCTCCTGTACCCAAGATGTTTTGCCAGACAGTTTGCCTTGGGGCTAATCTCAACACTCTAATTGTTAGCTCTTTCTTAAACATCTTTAAAATTGTCAGTCAGAAAGGTGAGGGGTATAGTCCAGTACTCTGAACAGCTCATTTTCCCAGTACACAATGGCTTTCAGTAAAGGCTTTACAATGGATACTTCTTAGGGAAGGGCCTTCAAGATGGAGTCTGCATCTGAAATGGCTATGTTTTGGCTATGTCTTCTCAGTCAGACAACTTAGTTTATCCAGAAAATAAATAAAAGTACTTACATCATTTCATTTATGGGCAAAAAAATAAAGAAGAAATTCATAACTGATTTGTTAGAAATGGCAAAATAGGAAGTGAAAAATAATTTAGCAATATTTATATGATACTGCGTGTGCTAAATCATTTAATGCTCTTGACAACACTTTAGTTAGTTGTTACTGATATCTTATTTCTAAGATCCTCGTATCTCCATCTCACTTCCCAAGTATCTGGGATTATTAGCTGGAACCAGCATGCCCAGTGTTCTTTGTTTTGTGTTAAGACACTATATTCACGACTCTCTATTTTTTATTTTTAATATTTTATTGTAAAAATAATGTACAAAGAGGTTATAGTTGTTAGGTTTTTAAAAAGAGGTAACCGAGTAAGAACAGCACCAGCACGCACATGGTATTCAGGTAAGGGGTAGGTTTATTCAGTAGACCTGCTGGGACCAGGCAAGGTTGGCACTCCACGTGGCTGGGAAAGAGAGCGGAAAGAGCTAGAGCAGAGAGAGCTAGAAAAGAAGAGCAAGAGCAAGAGAGCTAGAAAAGAAGAGCAAGAGCAAGAGAGCTAGAAAACAAGAGCAAGAGAGAGCTAGAAAAGAAGAGCAAGAGCAAGCACAAGAGCTAGAAACGAACAGAGAGAAAAAGAGAGAGTCTGGGCCTGGGCTAGCCCTTATCTAGGGTATGGGCGGGGAAAGGTGTGGCCACATCAAATTCAGATGTGACCTCAGCGGATGCAGATGTGACCTCTTCCAGGTGTCCCAGTTGCCTAGGTAACACAGGTACTGGGTGGAGAGTTTGCTGCGAGGAGGGTGGAGTCTGCTTGCCATCCAGGGGCGGACCTTACATTCCAGCCTTTTAATAATCATGAAATAGGGCGAGGATTCTCTCTGGCTACTTCCTGCTGACAAAGGGCGTCGACAATAGGGGTAAAAGGCTGGAATTTGGTCTCCTCCCTGAGAAGGCAGTGAGCAGCAGCTGTCCCTTGGTGGTGTGAGTCCTTAGGTGAAGTCTGGAGAAGTCTCATGAGCATTGAGGGGCAGAGTAGAGAAGTGGTGTGGACGTGGATGTGAAGGCAGCAATGGTATCGATGCGTTGATTCCGCCGCAGACAGACTGGTTCGCAAAATGCCGTCAGAACTGTGGGTATTCCTCAGAGCAAAAAGGGAAGAACAAAAAAAGAAAAAAGAGGAAAAAAACAGAGAAATCCCAGCTTTCCTGACTATAAGCCTTTATCCGAGTCACGGCACCATTTATGTTAGGTTTTTAAAAAGAGGTAGCCGAGTAAGAACAGCACCAGCATGCACGTGGTATTCAGGTAAGGGGTAGGTTTATTCAGTAGACCTGCTGGGAACAGGCAAGGTTGGCACTCCACGTGGCTGGGAAAGGCCTGGGAATGAGAGAGAGCTGGGAAAGAGAGGAAAGAGCTAGAAAAGAGCAGAGAGAGGGGTGAGAACAGTAGCACTCACGTGGTATTCAGGTATTCAGAAGACCTGCTGGGACCAGGCAAGGTTGGCACTCCACGTGGCTGGGAAAGAGAGAGGAAAGAGCTAGAGCAGAGAGAGAGCAGAGAGAGCTAGAAAAGAAGAGCAAGAGCAAGAGAGCTAGAAGAGCAAGAGAGCTTCTGGGCCAGGGCTAGGCCTTATGTACGGTATGGGCGGGGAAAGGTGTGGCCACATCAAATTCAGATGTGACCTCAGCGGATGCAGATGTGACCTCTTCCAGGTGTCCCAGTTGCCTAGGTAACGCAGGTACTGGGTGGAGACTTTGCTGCGAGGAGGGTGGAGTCTGCTTGCATCCAGGGGCGGACCTTACAATAGTTACATGAGTAAGGTAAAGAGTACATTTCCTATTGAGGATTTTACCTCCTCCTTTGTTTTCCCCCTAAATTCCCTCCCCACCTCCCAAATCCTCCCTCCCCTTCCCAAGTTCTAAAGTTTGTTTTCAACATAGTGTCTTGTAGATCTCATTGTTACAATGGGTAAACCTGTATCCTTATTTAAGCATTTTTTTAAATTTCCTGTCCCCTTCCCAAATTAGAAAAATGTATATACAAGATGCAGGGCACCAATGTAGGGCACCAACATCAAAGACAGTGAAAACAGGGGTTATATGGTGGGGAAAGAACATACAAAAGAAACAAAAAAAAAATCACCTAGTACATTTTAAATACATTAAAAACAATAGCATGAAAGTAAAAACCAGTTGTGTCCCTATCTTGGGGTTCATTTTACTTAACATTATCTTATATGATCATATGTACATAACTTTTGACCTTTTCTGCTTGTCCTAGACATATACTAATTATTGCAAATAAGGGAAACCATGGGACCTGTGTTTCTTTGGGCCTGGCTTACTTCACTTAATATAATTTTTTCCTACTCTTTCTGTTTCCTAACAAATGGGGCGATGTCATTCTTTCTGATGGAGGCATAGAA
Organism: Dipodomys spectabilis; assembly: GCF_019054845.1. Lineage (NCBI taxonomy): Eukaryota > Metazoa > Chordata > Mammalia > Rodentia > Heteromyidae > Dipodomys > Dipodomys spectabilis. Next base: position 382,106 of record NW_024870680.1, read on the forward strand.
TTCCATTGTATATCTATATACCACATTTTCTTGATCCATTCATCTACTGAGGAGCATCTGGGTTGGTTCCATATCTTAGGTATGGTAAATAATGCTGCGATAAACATAGTTGTGCTGGTAGCTTTAGTATAGCCTTGTTTGTGATTGTTTGGGTAAATGCCCAAAAGTGGGATTGCTGGGTCATAGGGTGTTGCTGTTCACACAGCGAGGCCTGGGAACTCAGTGTCTGGTAGGCAAAAGGGCCTATACCATGCAGATATAGACGAAGTTTATTAAAACATCATATACTTATATAGGGCACAGGGGCAAAAAAGGTAAGTCTGTAGTCAGGGAACAGTCACAGGACAATGATAGGACAGAAAGTTGACCTTCTTGGGGAATGTGGACAATTAGCAACCTTTAATCAGTGATCTTGAAGAGTTGTTCAAGATAATAAAAGAGGAAGCAAGGTGTAGGAGGAGCTCCTTTAAAAACACAAAAGGAATCTTGAGGCATAATTCTACACAATTAACTAGGAGGAACAAGAATAGAACTTCCTGAAAACCATCACTGAGTCTGGCACTGGGGCAGGACCTTTGCTCAGCATGGAGGAAGGGGTGTCCCCCCCTTCCCCAGCCTCCCCAGAGGAATGCCTGCCAGCACACACCCTCAGGGCACACAGGAACTGGGCCTTGGGAGTTGATGCCTCCAACAATAGGGGAGCTCTATGTGGAGTCTTTGGAGGAACATGCATACTGCTTTCCAAAGTGGTTGAACAAATTTATGTTCCCACCAACAATGCAGTAGATTTCCCTTTTGGCCATATCCCCTTCAGCATCTTATTAGATTTCTTGGTTATAGCCATTTTAACTGGGGTAAAGTGGATTCTCAATGTTGTTTTGATTTGCATTTCTTTTATGGCCAGAGAAGTTGAGCATATCTACATCTGTCTACTGGCCATTCTTATTTACTCTTCAAAGAAGTTTCTCTTTAGCCTACCTCTTTATCAGTTGTATCTTTGAGGATTTGTTGTTGGGGAGATTTAGTTTTTTGAGTTCTAAGTATATTTTAGGAGACCCATGTCTGTTGTATGGCTAGTGAACATCTTCTCCCAATCTGTAGGCTTTCTGTTGATCTTGCTAGCTATGTCCTTTGCCATGCAGAAGCTCTGCAGTTTCATGCAATCCTGTTTGTCCAACCTTTCTTTGATTTGTTGTGTTTCTGTGTCTTTATTAAGAAAATTTCAGTCTGTGCTAAAGAGCCCTATAGTTTCTGCAATTCTTTCCTGTAATGTTTTCAGTGTGTCATGACTCTTTTCTTTCCTAAAGTGAAGAAAGGAAAGAAAGTGTGAAAAAAAACATATTTACAATGTTTTATATTCTACCAGACTCATTCTGGATGATATTCCATATGGAGATTAATGAATTGTACAGTAGATGCTTCCAGGTAATATTTACCAACTAGGAACAGACCTTTAGCATTTAAATTTCTTTGGAGACCTAATTTACTTGCTTCTAGAATGCTTGCTTCAATACAAGCAAATGTTGCTTCTAGAAATCTCAATTAATTGTATGGAGCAAGTTACAGTCAAGAAAAGCAGGCCAGGAGGCCAGGGCTAGGGATGTAACTCTGTGATAAAGCTCTTCCTTAGCTTATACAAATCTTTGTGTTCCACAGCATTGAAAAAAAAAGGAAGGAGAAAGATTAAGGAAGAGAGGGTGAGGGCTAGTAAACAGAACTAGGAGACCTGGAATAGTAGAGGAAAGTCATTTACTAGAAAGAGATAGAGTGAATAACTTCAAAATAGATACAAAAACATAAAGCAAAAATAATCTCAATAGAAGCTTTTGATCAATGGAGGGTTGGAGTGGGGATAGAGAACAGGCTCAGTTAGTAGTAGATGTGAATGGGAGAGGATTGGGCTAACAAAGGGTGAATGAGGTTGGATACAGTCAAAGGAGATTGGATGTATGAAAACAAAACAATGAAACCTGTTGATATTGCTTTAGGAAGAGGAGAAGGGGGGAAGGAAGACCCTTGGAGTGAGATTAATTGTTTTGTGTGTGTGTGTAGGTGTGTGTGTGTGTGAGACAGAGAGAGAGATGTTACAATGAAATCTGCCTTCTGTAACTAATGTTCGCTCAGAGAGAAGGGAGAGAGAGAGAGAGACATTCTAACTTAACGTCTCATCCTTGAAAGAAATCATGAAAGAAATCTGTTGCTACTGGAGACAGTTGCAAAGGGATTGAAGAAACTGGACTTTGGAAGGATGAGCCACTGAAGACCTCAGATCATCTTGTCTAGGACCTTGTCACCATAATATTTCTCTTCAATATTTACTGAGGTACAAGTCCTTGTGCCTCCAGTGGTGTCCCAGAAGCAACCAGAATTCTGTTCTCTGTTGGAGTGTGAAAGCCACTAGCTTTTGTTGCAAGGCCCAACTCTTCTGCTGACATACTTTGTGTTTGCATTAGGGCATCTGGAAAGTCTCTTCTTCCAGGATACACACAGCAAGCTTAATTGGTGAGGCTTGGCAACCTATGGCTCTTCTGACTATTATTAGGCATTTGAAATATTGGTAATTCTAGAAGCTTCCCAGATTATCCTCCAATAAAGGATATCTGGCTTTATTCTATGGGAAGAGCTATACCCAGATTTTCCATTATAAAATTGCTTAAGTCCCTGGTCATGGGTTCTGGAACCTTCAGTATCAGTTTGGAGATCAGAGGACAGGCTTAGTTTAGAATTTTACAATTCTGTCTTCCTACTCCCTTTTTCTGTTTACTTTCTGTTTTTGTTTGTTTGTTTTTCTGTTGGTTTCTCTTATTCTACATAGGATCCAGCCAATGAAAATATTTTTTTTCTGGAGCTTGAACTCAGGACTAAGCACAGTCTCTGAGTCTGTGTGTACTCAAGACTAATGTTCTACCACTTGAGCCACAGTGCCACTTCCAGCTTCCAACTGAGTAGTTTGTTGAAATCTCATGGTCTTTTCTGCCCAAGCTGGCTTTGAACCACAATCCTCAAATCTCAGCCTCCTGAGAAACTAGGATTACAGGTATGAGCTGAGCCACCAGCACCTGACAAGCATTTTTAAAAATTGCCTCTTGGACTTCATTTAAAGAAGGTGGTTATTGTATGCTTTGTAAGACTCGGTGTTTGTGAAATAAATGGTAGTATGCTATTTGTGATATAAATGGAAAAATCAAAACCCAATATATTCACTTATAAAATGTAAAACAGAATGTCATCATTTTCCATATGATGACAAAACAATGTAAGAAATAACAATTGGACAGGTTGTAAAATTCTGTTCCACTTCATGTTAAATTAAGGAATTGCATTCATTGCTAAGTAAACAATAGAGCCACAGTGATCTTTTATCTGCTTAAGTTTGTACCAATGAGTTACAGATTATTCATTTTCTGGTATCATCACAGTAGTTAATGTTGCCTGTAATAGGAAGAGAGTTCAATTTGAAATGGATGACACTTAAAAATTGTTTCTCAGCTGGGCACCGATGTCTCATGTCTGTAATCCAAGCTACTCAGGAGGCTGAGATCTGAAGATCGCAGTTCAAAGCCAGGCCAGGCAGAAAAGTCAGTGAGACTCTTATCTCCAATAATCCACTAGAAAACTGGAAGTGGCGCTGTGGCTCAAGCAATAGAGCACTCGCCTTGAGCTGAAGAGCACAGGGACAGTGCCCAGGCCCAGAGTTCAAGCCCCACAACTGACAAAAAAAATTGTTTCTCAGCTGGGCACCTGTGACTCATGCCTCTAATCCTAGCTACTCAGGAGGCTGAGATCTGAGGATCAGGTTTTAAAGCCAGCCCAGGCAGGAAAGGCCATGAGACACTTATCTCCAGTTAACCACCAGAAAAACAGAAGTGGCACTGTGGCTCAAGTGGTAGAGTGCTAGCCTTGAACTAAAGAGCTCGGGGACAGTGCCCAGGCCCAGAGTTCAAGACCCGTGACTGGCAAAAAAAAAAAAAGGTAAAGAACTGTTTCTCAAATATATTTCATTTAGTATAACTCAAGTTAAAAATAGACTCCTCCAGATCTAGTACTTCCCTCAGCACATAGGTGTTGGGGAAGAAGCCCAAGGATGGTCCCTTACACACATTCCATTTTTCAACTTTAATTCTGTCTCCCTTGATTTATCACTGTTAGGATGCAGTCTCTCATATTCAGCTATTTCAGAATCCAGTCCTTTTCTTTAGCAGTCCCAGCAACCTCTGTAACTTGTCCTTACTTAGGACTAATTCAGAGGTAGAAATAGACACAGATTTCTTGTGAAACAGGATGTTTATCTTTTAGTAACACCTTCAAATAAGGAAGGGACCAGTTTTGAACAAGCAGAAATGGGTCACTCTTGCAGGCCCTGCAGATGCATGCACTGGGCACTGGTGGCTATTTAGTACATGAACCTAGATGTCTCCATCCAACACTTCAGTGCCTCACTCCTCCCAAACCAGTAATACCACGTGGAGTTGAGATGCACTATTTTATGAACCTTTGCTACTCTTAGATACATGTCTTCAGTTTTATTGCTCTGGAGACAGGAGATAGAAATCTGTTTGTACACAGTCTTGAAGCTCTATATAAGGTTACACTTCCTCATAGCTTGGTACATAATTATCCTTAGAGTATTGATTAATATCAAGTCATAGTTAATTCCAGATCTAGATCTCTTTATACATACTTATTTTCTCCTGAAAATTTGAGATTATAGGACTCATCAGGTCATTCTCCCACCTATGTCCCTACCCTGGTTCATCAACAGAGAATTTTCACAGCTCCACTGGAACTGCATACCTGGGTACCAGTCTTCAGATCTCAGCCTTCTGAGTTGCTAGGATTACTGGCATGACCCATGGAGCTCCAGCAGCATCTTGCTTTTCTACCAAAATTTATCATTGAAATTCAATTATAGTTCCTTTCCTAAAAGTCTAATTGAACTGTATCTTTGAATACTCTTCATCATAAATTAATTCCTAAGATAAATTATCCCTTAGCCTATAACCTTAGAGTATATACAGACTAAAATACAATAATTTATGTTTTTAGGTGAGCTTGGACCACACTTCTAATCCCACTACTATAGATGTGCATACAAGAGAATCTCCAGTATGAACTCAGCTCCTTCCATGTCTCAATAATAAAATACAAAAGGCCTAAGGCCACAGCTGAAGTTGTAGAGTGTTTGTCTGGCATAGGGACTGGGTTCAATCCCCAGCAGAGCCACAAAGAAAAAAAAAAGAATTTGTAAAGTTTAGTGTGTGTGTGTGTGTGTGTGTGTGTGTGTGCAGATACTGGGGCTTATACTCAGGTTATAGGGGCTTTCCTTTAGATAATTTCACTCAAAGTGGACCTCAGCCACTTGAGCTGTACATTATAGCCATGGTTTCTTTTACAAGGAGCATATATGCAAGCCATGGAGACCTATGAGTAACGCTGGCAAGTAGGGAAAAGAAAGTGCATTTGATACACAGAGAAATGGAAATACTAAGGAATATGGAGAAATTAGAAATTTAAAAGCTTGCTTAATACCTGAAGGAATATGGAATTTCATTTCACCAAGTGAATGAATGTCTCTATTCCTGCCAATGAACACCCCTAAACTGTAAAAGAAGCAGAATTAAGTGAGATTATGTGCATGTACTTGCTAAGTCCCTTTCTTGACTCCAGACCTCAGTGCCCATTCTTCTATATTCAGCCTACAAGAAATTTCTCCAGACAAGCCCATCTCCACACTCTTTCCCCTATGATCCTGCTAAAGAATCTGACCTCCTCTAGCTCCATCCATCCTTGGTCTCCTATTTCTCATTGCTGTCCTTCTGCACCCCTAAGGTACATTGTCCCATTTGGAAGTTGCATGCATTTTCTTTTTCACCCTAACAACTACACTGGCTTGTAGGGAACTCTGGAGCCTAGCTGTGAGGCCTGGAAAGGGTTAAGAGGTTGGAAGGCTGTCTCAACATCATTGGACATTGGTAAGACCAAACAGTCTAGGCAGGCAAGACGAAGGTAAATTACTACCCTAAGTGTGTTTAAGTTAGAGCTGTTTGGGCTTTAGCAGTTTAAGTCCTTGAAGATAAGATGAAAGTCTGTGTTACAGTTGGAATGCTTATTGCTTCCCTCTGCTCCATAATGATAAGGGACAGACTATACCTCATGCTAATGATTGTTACCAAAGATAGATTGATACCCTTATCTCTGCATGTACCTGTAGTCACCTCCCCTGTACTGAACTAACTAAATAAGCTTGCTAACAGGAACTTGAGGTTCAGAATCCAGTGAGCACCGGGCCCACTGGTGCCCCCTTTCCTATAATCTCTCTCCTTTCTTAGTTCTTAGGCCTGGTATCCTTTTGTCACGTTGTCCCTGGTTATGAACAGCAACACTGGCATACTAATTACTACCTACTGGCATGCCTAAAATATACATTTTAATATCAGCCAGTTCCATTTAATGATCCTTCTATTAGAATGAAAACTAATGGAATGTCTAGCTCCTCCTGACAGGGTAGACAGTAGCAAATCACCTGTGGCTAGTAAGTATTTAAAGTGTAGTGAGTACCCAGGTTTCCTGGAGGAAGACCGTGAAGACAGCTGAGATGGGCAAACTACTATTGGGATCCACATGGGAAAGAACTCGGGAATATTGACTCAGATACACAAGGCCTCAGCAATGAAGGTTCATTTCTGTTTCAGTACTGGATAGCAATCCAAGGAGAATGGATGACTGGATCTGGCACCTTCCAAATGGGACAATGTACCTTAGGGGTGCAGAAGGACAGCAATGAGAAATAGGAGACCAAGGATGGATGGAGCTAGAGGAGGTCAGATTCTTTAGCAGGATCATAGGGGAAAGAGTGTGGAGATGGGCTTGTCTGGAGAAATTTCTTGTAGGCTGAATATAGAAGAATGGGCACTGAGGTCTGGAGTCAAGAAAGGGACTTTAAAAAAATTCTTTATTAAGTGATTACATAAATTTCACAATATTGTGAGATAGTGATATTTAGCTAAAGTCACAAACACGTTTTAACCTTCACAAGGTTATATAATTGTCATTATAATGGTCTATAAAGCTTATGAACTCTACAAACTTTGACACTACAACTATTTTCCAAATAGGGTGATATGTACATTTCTTTGGCTTATTGTAAGCCGTTCCCTCCTCTCTCATACCCTCCCTCCCATTGCTCCCCTTGAGTTCCCTCCCTCCCATTGCTGCCCTTGAGTTGCTTAGTTCACTTTCATCAATGTCCAGTGCAGTTGATGGAACCCTCTGTTTTATTTTTTCATGTTTCCCTCTGATTCTGTGCCTTCCTCTTAGCTTCCCTCATATGTGCACATGTATATGTCCTATGTGGTGTCAAGAACATAGAGTCATCTAAAAACAGTACAACAGATTAAGAAGTTCTTTGTTTCTTTTTTAACATTTTTAAATGTTTTGTATTGTAAAGATACCATACAGAGGGGTTACAGTTACATGAGTAAGGTAATGAGTACATTTTTTCCTTTTATTTACTTATTTTTAAAATGTTTTTTATTATTTAAGAAGCTCCCATTCTACAAAGCAATATATGAATACAAGGTGTCTGACAACACTGTCAGTCATCACTCCTAACTCACCCCTTCTCTCACTTTTTTTAAATTGATATTAGGTGATTACATAAATTTCACAGTATTGTGGAATAGTGATATTTAGTCACAAACACATTTTAATCTTCACAAGGCACATTGTCATAATCATGGTCTATACAGTTTCTGAATTCTATGAACTTTCACAATACAAATTATTTTTTCCACAGCAGGTGATGTTTACATTTCTTTCCTTTTGCTTAGTGTAGACTGTTCCCTCCTTCCCCCTCATTCCTCCTTTCCTATCACTGTCTTGGGGTTGCTTAGTTCTTTTTCTTCTATGTCCAGTGAAGCTGATGGGCCCTTTGTTGTATGTTGTTCCATTTCCCACTTATTCTGTGTCCTCCTCCTGGCTTTTCTCTGTTGCATGCATATATCTACCATATATATGGTCAAGAACATGGAGTCATTTAGTAATGATATGATAAAATGAGTGGCTGTCCTTTGTTTCTGGAGTCCTGTTTACTTTGTCATCTCTTCCATCTCTTCTTGCATTTTGGCTTTAGCAGGGGGACCATGTGCCATTTGTCTCTTTGTTCTTGGCTTGCCTCATAGAATAGAGTAAAATAATTTACTCTAGTTCCATCCATTTCCCTGCAAATACGATTATTTTGTCCTTTCTAATGTCTGCATAATATTCCATTGTATATAGGTACCACAATTTTTGGATCCACTCATCAGTAGTGGGGCATCTGGGTGGTTTCCAAATCTTGACTATTGTGAACAGTGCTGCAATGAACATGGAGGTGCATGTGTCTTTATATACTGGTTCCTGTTGTTCAGTGTAGATGCCTAGGAGTGGTATGGCTGGGTTATATGAAAGGTCTATGTTTAGTATTCTGAGGAACCTCTAGACTGCTTTCCAAAGTGGTTGTATTAGTATACATTCCAACCAGCAATGCTGTTGGGTTCTTCTTTCTCCACATTCCTTCCCCCTCCCCAGCATTTGTCATTGGCTGAATTTAGGATGTAGGCCATTCTGACTGGGGTAAGGTGGTATCTCAGTGTTGTTTTTATTTTCATTTCCTTTACAGCCAGGGATGATAAACATTTCCTCATGTGTTTCTTTGCCATTTTTATCTTTTCTTCTAAGAAGTCTCTCTTTAGCTCCCTTGCCCATTTCATGATTGGCTTGTTAGATTTGTGAGGGGTTAGTTTCTTGAGTTCCTTATATATAATGGATATCAGATCCTTGTTTGATATATTGCTGGTAAGTATTTTTTCCCAATTAGTTGGCTGTCTTTCTAGTTTGGTTACTATTTATTTATCTGTGCAGAAACTTTTTATTTTAATGTAGTCCCATTTGTTGAGTCTCTCTCCAATTTGTGACCCTGGGACTCTTGTTCAGAAGTTCCTGCCTGTGCCTGTAAGTTGAAGTGTCTCTCCTGTCCTCTACTCTGTCCTGCAGTAGTTTCAGGGTCTCAGGTTTGATTTTAAGGACTTTAATCTATTTTGAGTTGATGTTAGTGCATGGTGACAGGTTAGGATCCACTTTTAGTTTTCTGCATGTGGCTGCCCAGTTTTCCAAGCACCAGTAGTTGAAGAGGTTATGATTCCTCCACTGTATGTCTTTGGCTACTTTCTCAAATATTAACTGACTATATGTATGCGGCTTTATTTCTGGAACCTCTAATCTGTTCCATTGGTCTTCAGGTCTCTTTTTGTGCCAGTATCAAGCTGTCCTTGTTATTATGGCTCTATAGTAAAGCTTGAAATCAGGTATTGTGATCCCTCCTTCATTCTTTCTTTTCCCTAGAATTGCTTTGGCTATTCTAGATCTGTTATTGTTCCATTTAAATTTTTGGATTGTTTTCTCTATTTCAATAAAGTATGTCATTGGAATTTTAATGGGAATTGCACTAAATGTGTATATCAATTTTGGCAGTATGGCCATTTTTACTATATTAATTCTGCCTATCCAGAAATATGGAGGGTCTTTCTTTCCATTTTCTGATATCTTCTATGATTCCTTTTTTTAGGCTTTTTGTAGTTTTCATGAAGCAGATCCTTTATATCTTTGGTTAGGTTAATTCCTAGATACTTTTTTTTTTTTTTGAGGTTATTGTGAATGGGGTTGTTTTCTTTCTTTTTTTTTATTTATTTTTATTTTTTGGTCCGGTCGTGGGGCCTGAACTCTGGGCCTAGGTGCTGTCCCTCAGCTCTTCAGCTCAAGGCTAGTGCTCTACCACTTGAGCCACAGCGCCACTTCCGGCTTTTTTTCTTTTTGCTTATGTGGTGCTGAGGAATTGAACCCAGGGCCTCATGCATGTAAGGCAAGCGCACTACCACTGAGCCACCTTCCCAGCCCAGGGGGTTGTTTTCTTGATTTCCCTTTCTGCTTGTACATTGCATAACATAATATTGACATAAGTAAGGACTGGGGTTGATTGGGAGGGGTGATTGAGAATGGTGAAAGGGGTGACATTGATCAAGATGTACTGTATCAGTGAATGGAACTCCTTTGTACAACTACTTGAAGATAATAAAATATTCAAAAAATTAATTATGGTAATTGAATAAAGAGTTGAATCTCAATTCAATATTTTTTAACCTGGAGGTTTGGATAATAAAATTCAAATAATAAAACATTATGAACCCTTTTCTCAGAATTTGTGAAATTTAAATCAAAACTACTTTGCTTTTTGTCAGCCATTGGGGCTGTTATAAGAAAATACTTCAAAGTTGTTAGGTTTTTAAAAAGAGGTAGCCGAGTAAGAACAGCACCACACACGTGGTATTCAGGTAAGGGGTAGGTTTATTTAGTAGACCTGCTGGGACCAGGCAAGGTTGGCACTTCACGCGGCTGGCAAAAGGGAGCATCTGGCCCTGAGTTAGGCATTTTATAGGGTAGAGGCAGGGGAAGGTGTGTCCAGGTAAAGGGAAGTGGGACCAGGTAGGAAGTGGGACCAGGTGGGAGAAAGGTGTGGCCACATCAGATTAAGATGTGACCTCAGTGGATGCAGATGTGACCTCTTCCAGGTATCCCAGTTGCCTAAGTAATGCAGGTACTGGGCGGGCTCTGTTCACCATCCAGGAATGGACCTTACAAAAGTAAGTGGCTTAAGAACATCAGGAGCTGGGCACCGGTGGCTCAAGCCTGTAATCCTAGCTACTCAGGAGTCTGAAACCTGAGGATTACGGTTCAAAGCCAGCCTGGGCATGAAAGTCTGTAAGGCTCTTAGTTCCAAAAACAACACTAGAAAACCAGAAATGGCCCTGTGGCTCAAGCGGTAGAACACTAGCCTTGAGCTGAAGAGTGCAAGGACAGCACCCAAGCCCAGATTTCAAGCCCCATGACTGACAAAACAAAACAAACAAACAAAAATAAACAACAGGAGTGTATCTCCCATACTCTAGAATCTTGAACATTGATTATATAAATGATTATTCAAAGTAATTCCTTGTCTTATGGGGGACCACTTTCTGGTTCATTATACTCTGTTTGCTGGACATTCACATGGCAGAGTAGGCATATTGGGCTTCTTTTATAAAGATGAGTATTTCAGGGTAATATCTGGATTCTAATGTCATCAAACAGGGGAATAGGATTTCAACATGTGTTTCTGGAAGGAGTTACACAGTTCAATACACTTTGCAACTTTTGCTTTAATTCTTAGTGTAATGTATCATTTGGATATCATTCCATAGAAAACAATAACTTAAGGACAAACCTATATAGTGTGAATTATATGGATGATTCTTCTTACAATGGAAATAATTATAGTGATGGCAAAGTAAAGTATGATTGTTTAGTGGCTCTTGAATCACATCATAGGTAACTATGTAAATGTGGTGCAGCCTTTCTAAGGCCCTTCCAATATATTTGAACAATCTCTAATGAGACAATTGCTTTAAGAAACATTTGTTTGAACCAACAGATGAAAATCTCCTTTAATTTTAATTAGGCGTGGCTATTAGGACTCTCACAGATACCAAAATCAGAGGATGCTAATTTCTCTGATAAAATACATAATTGATATAATTAATGTAATATGAAGATCGTAATATTAATAGCATTATAAATACTAGTATGCACATTATATAATGTATTGACATTCTTTGGTGACATTTTATAACTAAATGTAAGATGTTTGCAAATAGTTATTTGATGATGTTTAGAAAATAATGAAAAAAAGATTTGTGTATATATTTACTATAGACCCAAACAGATTAACCTGGTTATTTCTGATCCTTCATTTGTTAGTTTCATTCATGCATTAAGAACATGCAGAGAAATGACAATTGAAAACTTACATTTACTAAATGGTTAACTTATATGAAGTTCATGTTTGGCTAAATAGCAGATTTTATAAATTACTTTTTGTCCCTTCCTTCCTTCCTTCCTTCCTTCCTTCCTATCTTCTTTCCTTCCTTCCTTCCTTCCTTCCTCTCAGAATACTTCATAAGGCTGTAGAAAAAGTACCAATTGTTGTACTCCAAAGGGTTATGAGTAATTATAAATATTAATTAATATTAATTTTAATAACTTACATTATATCAAGACAAATTGTACAAAAACAACTTCACAAAAGTTGCAGGATATGTAACAAATATTACTTTTCATGACATTGTCTATTTCTTCAAACTAAAATAAGAATTTAGACATAAAATTGTGTGTGTGTGTGTGTGTGTGTGTGTGTGTGTGTTTGTGTTGTTCTTGTGATTTGAACTTAAGGCCTGTTCCTTAGTTTTTTCACTCAAGGATAGTACTCTAACATTTGAGCCACAGCTCCACTTCTGGTTTTGTGTGTGTGTGTGTGTGTGTGTGTGTGTGTGTGTGTGTGCGTGTGTGTGTGAGTGTGTGTGATTAATTGGAGATGTATCTCACAAACTTTCTTGCCAAGGCTGGCTTTGAACCCCAGCTTCCTGAGTAGCTAAGATTACAAGCTTGAGACACCCATGTTCAGCACAGACATATTATATCTAGGAATACAATAAATTTCTTATTATTTGAATTTTAGAGACTCAATAAAACAAATTAACATTTAGATATGTATTTAGTTATTAAACTTGAACCTGCACTGTGGAAAAAAATTCATTTTTATGAAAATAAATACACTATAAAGTTTTAGATCACAGAATCTTTGGACAAGTTGTCTATTAATCAAAACAGATAAAGGGATCATTAATCACATTTCTCATGTGAGCTAAAATCAATAGGTAAGTCAGGTTGAATGAAGTAATTTTTCATTAACTTTAAATATTATCTATTGGGGTCACATGATTTTAACTTCTTTTTAACCTCAAATTTGTTTGACATAAAAATGTAGACTCATACATTTTTTGAGTATACAGAAATCTTAGTTAATGGTCATGTATTTCTGACGTTTGAGTACCAAGACATTTCAGAGAAACCCTGAATTTCATGTATTTTTATTTCAATGGTGATTTTTAGAAAATAAATCAATCTCAATATGAGATAATTTAAAAGCAAGATATCTCATGACTTATCCAATTATTCCTTTAGACTTGAATATAACTTAGTTTTGAATGGCAGGAAATTCATATTATACCAACTCTCTATAGAATAATTAAGAAATAAATGATCATGATAGTATACATTTTTCCTTCAACTAGAAAGAACCTCACGATAGATGACAAAAAACTTGAAAGGAAATGCCAAAAATTATGAAAAATTCAAGCATTACAAGTTATATGAAACCATCATTTTTGAAGGACACAAAATGTAATCTCTTGAGGCTTCCTTGTCTGTTAAATAAAATGTATTTGCATTGAAAATATTTCATTCATCTCTCCAGCAATGGTATAAGCAAACCAACTCCATGCCAAATAGCTTCTCTGATTAATTCAACTAAATATTTAGGAACAGAAGTTATCACATTTCTATAGAAATATCTAGCCACCACTCTAGAAATTAAATCTGAAATCGTAATGTAGTACTAGGCCTTAGATCCCCCAAAGATGACCAGGGAGCCGTCGCTGATGTAAATGTATGAGAGTCGTTTATTACAGCTTGAGCTGGATTCACAACCCTTCCTGACACAGCAAGTTGGAAATTGTGAGCCCAGACCCCTTGTCCAGCAGGGTTTTTATTGAGTATGTAGCAGGGAGAAGGATGTCTCAAGGTCATTGGTTAGGAGTATGATCATTTCCAGTAAGGGCAGGGACTTTATAGCTTCGCGGTTACAGGATAGGTTATCATTGGTTGGATAACCACAGGAATGCTGAATTAGGTCTCGTCCTAAATGGTTTCCTGACAGAGTTGTAGGGGAGTGACCAGTCAGGGCAGCTTGATCCCTTAATAATTCTTACTGTTATCTTGTCTTGGCTAACATTTATTTTCCAGTAACAGATGACAAATGTTTTCCTTATAGTTTTGTTTGAAAGTACTACTAAACCTATTTTTGGACTCTCAATAAAGGATTAATAATTACCTTTCACTATGTTGCCATAAAGAGGAGGTGAATCCTTGCAAGTGGGCACAGTAGTAGAGATTTAGGTCACTGAGAGTTTGTGATCAATGAGAATATTAAGATCAAAGTCCTTTACTCCCCTTCCCTCTTTTTCTCCTTTTGCAACTCCCTCTCCTTCTCCCCCTCTTCCTCTTTCTTTCTCTCCCACTCTTATGCCTCCTCTTCTTTACTTCCTGGTTTCCATGAATACATATATGCCATTACATGTTCCTGACATGGGATACTGTGCACCAACCCAAAGCAATGAGGATAAGCAAACATTAACTGAAATGGATGAAATCAGAAGCCAAGATTAATCTTTCCTCCTTTTAAGTTGATTTTATAAAGTATTTTGTCACATTAATAGGATACTGACAAAGTATGCACTCATTTATTATAAGGGATAAACTTTACTGGAAAATATCTGACCAACATCACCCTAATGAATGATTGATTAAATTAATATTATAGTAGGACAAATCTACTTTAAAATATCAGATATAATTCAACAAGAGGCAAAAAACTCACTTCTATGGTTTCCTATGAAAAGACAGCAGAATTCAATGTGTTCCTCAAGGAAATCGATGTATAATTGGCAGTATTGTCAATTTTATAAATGATTTAAGAAGACTGAAGAACAAATTTCAACTCAAACTGTGTGATATAAAATTTACTTTGTCCTTTATTCTATTTTTGATTCAAAAATGACTTGTATTTTATTCTAATCATATTTTTAAATTAACTTTAAGTAGTTGTATGGGAGTTGCTGTTTGACAAAGCAGTTTATGAATAGTGTTTAGTGTTTGTTGTTGTTGTTGATTGTTTTCTTCCTGAGTTTAATGCAAATGCAATCTGTAATTCTTCGATAAAGTACAATGATTCCTAGAATATTAAAGAGTTGGACTATGAACATCACCTTCAGTTCTGGAACATTATATCATTACTACCCTCTCAAAATACCCCAATATTTATTAGTAGTCATTTCCTATCATCATTTCAATCTATCCTCCGCTTGAGCAACTATTATTTCATATTCTAGCTCTATAGAGGTGCTTATTTAAAATCTCATATAATTGGAAAATGTTGTCTATTTTATTCATTTCTCCCATGTAATATAAGTGTTTTCAGAGTACATCTATGTAAATTTTTCTTATGGATGGAGCATATTGTGTTGTATGTATGTGTATAATTGTATGACTTCCTCAATGGACATTTCAATATTTTATTATATTATATGTTATTGTGAATGTTTTTGCTATGTATATTCTTGTACATGTGTCTCATTGGACATATAATTCAAAATGCTGGATCATAGAAGCAACTATATGTGTAATATCTTAAAGATTGCCAATGTGTTCAACAAACTGACTAAATCAGTGCCAAGCACCAATGTATAAGGATTCGAATTTCTTCATAGCGGTGTGCAGTGTTATTATTATTTTTTCCCCACTAATCTCTATATGTATGCAATGTCTAGGTATGTACCATCTTTTCATATGTTACTTGGTTGTTGGCATATTACTATAGAGATATGTATTTGGATTCTTTCATAACTTATTCAGGATGTTTAATGTTTTTCATTGGGATAATATGCTCTTAATATATTTCTGATTCAAGTCTCTTTAAATAAATAGATATATATTCACACTACATGTACATATGCATAGATATACATACTTACATGTGTATATATAAAAATATATGATTATATGTATACATATATATGAATATACACATGTTTACATATATGTATATAGACATATATGTATGTTTATATGATTTACAATTTTTTTGATTTGTCTGTAAGTTATCATTTTACTTTATTTGCAAATATGTCATTTATTCATTTATTTATTCATTTAAATTTTATTGTTAAGATGTTGTTACAAGACACTGTTGAACAACGAACTTTACAATTTAGGTGGGGGGGAGGGAGTGTAGTTGTGGATGTGGGAGGGAAGGGATGGTAGGGGAAAAACAAAGGAAGAGGTAAAAATGCTTGATAAGAAATGTACTCATTACCTTGCACATGTAACTGTAACCCCTCTGTACAGTATTTTCACAATAAAAAAAAATAGAAAAGATGTTGTACAGAGGGATTACAGTTATATGAGTAAGGCAATGAGTACATTACCTGTTGATCCTTGTTACCCCTTTCCTTCCTTGTTATCACACTATCCCTTCCCTCCTCCAGCTCCCACACTGCTATCCCCCCACTTGCCACCCAAAGTTGTATAGTTATTTTCCAGTATACTCTCCTGGGGTATTTCCTGGGTATCTTGCAATGGGTCCTGTGTCCTTGTTTCAGAGGTTTTTTTTTTATTTCCCTTTTCCTCCCCTGATTAGACATTTGTGTGTGTGTGTGTGTGTGTGTGTGTGTGTGTGTATGCAGAATGCAGGATATCAAAATCAAGTACAGTGACAACAGTGGATATGCCATTGGGGAAAGAACATACAAAGGAAACAACAAAAAATTAAAATAAAATCACATGGTACATTTAAAACAGTACCAATATAGACAGAACTCTCAAGCATGTCTTTTATTATCCAAGGTAATTATTACAGTTCATGTCTTTATCATTTTTGGAACTTTGCTAAATTTTTTGTACCATTTCATGTGGATTTATAAGTTCAATTTTTCCTAAATCTATCTACTCATAAGTTATCTACCAGCTCTCTTCTAAAGCCAAAAAGGAAGTCTTCTACAGCTTGGTTCCAAACCACTTGTATTTCTTCTTTGCCCCCAGCTTCACAGTTTTATTTATATGTTAATGACAATTTCTAAAAACACTTAAGCATCACTCTTTGACTCATTGACAAAGGAAAATAAACTTGAATACTTTTCTCTATCCAATATTAAAGCTGTTAATGTAAAATTGTTATATTTGTAGAGGAAAGATTATACAGCTCAATGGGTCTGTAGGGCATCAGATTAGATCCATACAAATATTATCAAGGAATATTTAATGATATAAAACCAAATACTTGTGGAATGACATTCCCTTTAATAAGTGGTGATAGGTTAGACAGTTTTGGGGAGAATGAAAAAGTGAACATTGACTTAAACCTAAAAATTTATTCAAATATTAACTTCAGGCAGGACTTAAAAGTGGCATATAAAACAAAAAGAGTGATGTAAATGGAAAGCAAATGTAAATCTCAGGGACCCCTAGTTCAAGCCCCAGGACCATACATACATGTACAAAAGTACATATATTAGTAGTAATACTAATAGTGATGATGATGATAATGATAATGATGATGAATAGTACCCATGGTCAAGGACAAAATATTTGCAAATCATATACCTGAAGAATGCCTCAAATCTAGACTCTACATAGAACTCTCAAAACCTAATATTTTTTTAATTTTTTTCAAAACCTAATATTAAAAAAACTTTAATTAGAAAACTAGCAAAATATATTTTGTGAAAAATAAGCACAAGAAAAGCATCATCAATCATCAACTAAATGCACATTAAAACTAAAATATCATCACAAAACATATATGAAATTACTTCACATAATACAATAATGACCATACTAAATGTTATCAAGAAACAGAGAAACTAGTTGCTAGCAGGAATGTCAAATGGGAAAGCCATTTCTGAAAAAAATTTAACAGGTTTCTAGAATATGAAATATGCAACCACCCTATATAGCACAGGAATTGAGCTCTTCAGGCTTTGTCTCATAGAAATAAAACATAACATTCACCCAAAGCCAAAACACAGATGTTTATAGCAGCATTATTTCCTCTAGTCCTTCTGTCCAAACTGTTAATTAGCCTCTGCCTTTTTGGTGCCATGACCGACTGAAAAGACTTTCAAATCTTACTTAGACTACCCTTCTCATTGTTATTAGCAGTGACCACTCAAAAGCCTGGCATCTTTGAATTTCCAGGCTTAATCTTCACCTGATATCTAAGCACATTCTTGGCATTAATTGCTGTGACTTAATGAACAAAACATTTTTTTCAACACAGTGTCCTAATATAGGTAAAGTACATGAATTAGGGACTATTGTCAAGTTCCAGTATGGAAGGAGCAATTATATATTCCAAGTATGGGTTCTTTATTTTGCATTTACTAACTAAATGACTTTTTTGCCAGTCCTGGGACTTGAACTCAGGGCCAGGGAACTGTTCTTAAGCTTTGTTTTTTGCTCAAGGCTAACACTCTACCACTTGAGGCAACTTCCAGTGTTTCTTTTTCTGTTTTGTGGTACTGAGGAATTGAACTCAGGGTTTCATGCATCCTAGGCAATCACTGTACCATGAAGCCACATTCCCCTAAATGATTTTCTTAAGATGGCATTATATTTTCATTCCATCACTATGTATCATAATTTTGGCCAGGCGCTAGAAAAGAAAGTAGAAAACAATACTAAGTCTAGTAAGGCTGACATTCCTATCACATCACTAAGGAAGTACAGTGTTAAGACCTGCAGGACTTATAGGGCTCTTGCATGTGACATTATTATGTAAAACACCATTAACAGTCAGTTCCAAAATCCATACCATTCTGCTTCCACTTTCATGACCAAGAGCCAAATATCTAAGCCTTTCTATTGATTGGGTGTGTTTCCTAGGAAGGAAGAAGGAGGATGTGGAAGTTGATGGTGGAAAAGCATGTGTTTTGGCTCCCTGTCCACATTTTTTGCATTTTTAAAAAGTGCTACTGATTAACTCCCATTTACATCTAATTGACTATGCTGTCTGCACAAGATGAAGATAAATGAAGACTTATTCTGGTGGATAGTCATATATAGTTTAAAAAAATCCATTTCTAGAGAAAGATAAGATACTAGGTTATAAAGTATATTCTCTATAAATGGTTTCTTCTCCTAGCAGAACAAAATGTAGTATTGAAATGATTACTCTAGCTTTCTTTGAGATTTTATGCTGTCTCAGTACCAAAATGTTCTCTAATTCCTGTAACATCTAAGACATAAAAGATATGATTTGAAGATCTCAGTAGTTTTAGAAAAAAAGGAACATAATAGCTTCCTTCTTGCAGAGACATGTGATGGCAAGTATGATTAATTGTATTATAGTTCTCTTCTTTTTCCTTTTTTTGGGGGGAGGGTGAGGAGGTCCGGTCGTGGGGCCTGAACTCTGGGCCTGGGCGCTGTCTCTCAGCTCTTCAGCTCAAGGCTAGCACTCTACCACTTGAGCCACAGCAAATTGTCTGGCTTTTTTTTTTCTGCTTATGTGGTGCTGGGGAATCAAACCCAAGGCCTCATGCATGCAAGGCAAGTGCTCTACCACTGAGCCACCTTCCCAGCCCTTCTTTTTCCTCTTTATATCAAGTGTTGCATGTCTTGGCACATTACTGTAGGACCTGCATCAGCTTCCTGTAGGTGAGATTTACCTCTCCTATGCAATGTCAAGATTGGTCATGTGACTTACTTCAGCTTACAAAAATGAATCAGAAGTGGTGAAAGGTTATTTCTAGGGGAAGATTTATGTCCCATTGTCTGTGTCTAAAAGCTGGTTGTTTTCCCTCAGCTCTAAAAATAACATTTCCAGAGGGAGTCTTCCTTCAACTTATATTCTGAAAGAATATATCATGTGAAATAGAGGCAAAACTCAAATATAGCCACATACATATAACACAGCAAGAACTAAACTAATATTAGAACATGATATTAAAATGTTAGTTTCTTACCATCCTTGTATACTTTATAATAGTTGACTATAGCACACCAGAATTTAACAAATGCTGAACAAAAACTAAACAAATGGATAACATTTCATGTTTGATGCTATTAAATTTTTTGAAAAATAAGCATTCTTCATGTTATCACTTGCATGCGGGGTTACCTTTTTCTATAGATGGGTTAATCACTCTAGAGCACTGTATCTAATATCCACAATCATTATCCAGACATTGTGATTGAGATGAGGAAGAACAAGATGTCTAGAATTCTCCTTCTTTTTCTTCTTCTCCTTTTACTAGTGTGAATTTGCATCCTTTCTCCAAATTCTCCTAATAATAAAGGAAGAATGACACATTGTGGATATCAAGCAAAAAGCATCCAAGCAAGAATTTCATTCTTTCAGAAATAGATGAAAAAAATCAGAGTGGCTTGAGGAAGGATTAAAAACATGATTTTTTTCCCTCTCTGGCTTCCACCATAGTGTCTAAACATGACTCTAAATAACCATGACTCTAATAAACCATTTGCATTGGCTAATTTTTTGAAAAGATAGAAATAAATAGTAATTTTTGGTTGCTTTTGGGAGGCATGAAGTAAGACTGTGTAACATTGTGTGAGTTGAGAGGCTAAATTTTATCAGAATCTAAACATAATGAAAGATAGATGATTTTTAATATGACGTATACACAGAGACATCTTTTTTCTTCTTTTCCTCTCCACACTGATTCAACTTCAATAAGCAGTTCATGTAATTCAAATAGCTGTGTTTTTTTTCATAAATAGATTAGACAAAATAAAGGTAATAAAAGAGAAGAGAACCAGTATTGTGGGTGCCTTCTTTAAAAACAGCAGTCAAATAAATATTAACCATAATTCCCCCCAAAATAGCAGTCAAATGCTCTTGAAAAGAGAAACTTTTTAAGCAGAATGTATAAAAAGTGATAGTGCCAGAACAGCTTCAGGATCTGCTCTCTGGAGTTTAGGGTTTCTAGGACGTGACATGTTTTAATCAGGATTAAATTAATCAGGGACTAAATTCTTTTAATTATATTTCATTGGAGAAATATGTTGTTCAAATTTAATGAAAGGATAACAGGATGTAGTAGAAAGAATGCTACACACTCATTGTGGTAGGCAGAAAACATCTTCCCAAAATATCTATCTTCCTCAAATATTTAATCCCTCAAATGTAGATTTGTATTATATGTAAAATAATCACCTTTCATTAGCCAAATACACTTTTCCCATTTGCAAGTCAGACCCTCACAGTTATTTTATAGACAGAAGTTTCTGCTTTGGCTTAGGTGTTTTCCTCCCTTTGGGTGTTGCTCTCTATTATGTTGGCAACTACATAGAAAAACAAGAGAAATCCATTACGCTTATGTTGAATTGTTCAATTCAAGCTGTCTTCAAACAAAGTTTTCTGTTCCCTTCTTCACTGCTAATTAAAGTTTGATTGCTGCTCTTTAAGTGATAAGAAAAAAGTGAAACTTTAACGTACATTCTCATTGAAACCAGTGAAATCAGGAGTGTCTGTGATTGCTTTTTTCATTGTTTTCAAGTATTTTCCTTGGCTATTTTCATTACTGCCTTTGTTCCAGTCTTCTAATCAAGAACACTGTTACATAGAAAGATCTTCCTAAGGAATAGGATGTTAGGCAGAAAAAGAAGATGTATAATTAAAGATTTTCATCTCTTAAGAGATTGAAAAGCTCAGAAGACATTTTGCTATTACTGGCATGGTTAAGAAGACTTTAATGTTTTGGTTCTTTAAGGAAGTGAAATGTATGTAAAATGTGACAGTTGTTCCAAACAATAATTTTGGCTTACACTTTTCAGCTCCAATGAGATGAGTGACTTTACTGTCAATGAAACTTCTGACATGGTTGAAAGGCATATAGATTTTAGGGTAGAAGGGTTAATGTTAGAAAGCCAAGGGAGATTCCTAAAACAGAAATGCCTATCACTTAACAATTATACTTATGGCATATAAACATATAAATATGAATTGAGTGAGAAATGTGTGATTTACACAATTGATTCAATGACAACTAAAACCAGAAAACACTTCTCTACATTTATATAAGCTAGTATATCCAGTAAGCATTTAAAATATTTTTAATATATATGTTTTAACATTTATGTCAAAATATTTGTTTACTTTTAACTGTTTATTTTTAAATTTTGATAGTTGTGGGGCTTGAAATCTGGGCCTGGACACTGTTCCTTGGCTTTTCAGCTCAAAGCTAATGCTCTACCACTTGATCCACTGCAAGTTTTCTGGTGGTTCATTGGAGATAAGAGCCTCATGGACTTTCCTGCCTAGGCTGGCTTTGAACCATGATTCTCAGATCTCAGCCTCCATAGTATCTAGGATTACAAGCATGAGCCACCAATTATTTTTTTATATATTTATGAAGTATTGAATGGTATTTCCATACATTTATATGTTGTGTAAAGATTAAGCTCTATCATATCCATTAGTTTCTTTATGTAACATTTCTTTTTAGTGAAAATGCTCCAAACCTTTTCTTTGGGCTGTGTTGAAATATCTCTTAACTATAATCACTTTGCTTATTATGGTATACAATTATATTTACTTTTATTCACGGAAGTCTGCTAATTAAAGTTATATAAAACATGAATTGTAAAGTGAAAGAAATTCCATTACTTGTTTTAAGAAAATAATTATGCCTTTTTTTAATTATACTCCTGTGGATATGTGTAATATTCATTGATTTTTAAATTAACAATTAAAATTGATAACAGTTACATTATATCAAGTTGATTTAAACTTGTATTTGAAAATTGCACACTTAACACAAATATATTTCCACTTTCTTCTACAACATATTTTTTTATTTTTTTTTAAATTTTTTAATTATGTAAGTACAGTATTTTCTACCACATAATTAAAATAACAGTGAAGCAAAGCTTGGTGTTAGTGGCTCATGTGTAGCATCCTAGAAACTCAGGAGGCTGAGACCTAAAGATTTTGGTTCAATGTCAGCCTAAACAGACAAAAAAGTGAAAATTTATCTCCAATTATCCAGCAAGAAGTAGAATGTGAGGATGTGACTCAAGGAATAGTGTCCTCAGCCAAGAAAAACTGTCAAACATTGAGTTCAAGCCCTAAAAATAGCATATACACACAAAACAACAATAAAAAAGCACTATAAACATCAATAATGAAGATAAAATAGTAGAAAAGATTATGAGAAATATTTTGCAAACATCTGGAAGGCAGAAGGCATTTGACAGAATTTTGATTCATGAGAGGGAAAAGTCACAGTCTTATTTGTACAATCTCATTGTACTCATTTGTGTTGAAACCTAGCTATTGGGAAACCCATGAAAGGGTAGACTGGATTACCTGACATAGCATCGATTCCTGTAACTATGCACCATCTCACTTTGCATAAATCTAAAATCGAGCTTTTTAACTTAAATAAAACATCAGGTTAGAGACTGTTTGGTCAACATAGCCAGGGGTCCTTTTTTTTAATTTCCCGGAGCATTCTTCCTTGGAAATTTTTATTTTATTTTATTTTATTTATTTTTTTCTAATTGTGAAAATAACGTACAGAGGGGTTACAATTACATGGGCAAGGTAATGAGTATATTTCTTACCAAGCATTGTTGCCTC
This sequence comes from Dipodomys spectabilis, assembly GCF_019054845.1. Lineage (NCBI taxonomy): Eukaryota > Metazoa > Chordata > Mammalia > Rodentia > Heteromyidae > Dipodomys > Dipodomys spectabilis. The sequence goes on from NW_024870680.1 coordinate 405,450, forward strand.
CTCTTTGTTTCCCCTTCCCATCCCGTCCCATCTCCCGCCGCCCCCATCAAAATTGTAAAGTTTGTTTTTCAACATAATACAGGGTCCACCTGTATTTAAAGTTTGTTTTTTTCCATTCCCCTGCACAAAGTATACTAACATCAAATACAGTGAAAACAGGTGTTATATCCTGAGGGAAGGACATACAAAGCAACAAAGAAATCATCTTATAAATGTGTTCGAGGAGCTGGGAAGGTAGCTCAGTGGTAGAGCGCTTGCCTTGCATGCATGAGGCCCTGGGTTCAATTCCTCAGCACCATATAAGCAGGGGGGAAAAAAAGCCGGAAGTGGCGCTGTGGCTTAAGTGGTAGAGCACTAGCCTTGAGCTGAAGAGCTGAGGGACAGCGCCCAGGCCCACAGTTCAGGCCCATGACCTGACCCCCCCCCCACACACACACACCCGCCAAAAAAAATGTGTTCAAAACAATCAAAAAAAAGAAAAAATATTTGAATCCTTATCTTGGGGTTCGTTTCCCTAGTATCAACTTATCTGACCGTTTCTGCTTGTCTCAGACATACACTAGTAATTGCAAATAAGGGAAACCATGGGACCTATGTTTCTTTGGGCCTGGCTTACTTCACTTAATATAATTTTTTCCAAGTGTTTCCATTGCCTAACAAATGGGGCAATGTCATTCTTTCTGATGGAGGCATAGAATTCCATTGTGTATATATACCACATTTTCTTTTTCCTTTTTTTTTAATCTTTTTTTTTTGGGGGGGGGAGGCCCGGTCATCAGCCTGAACTCTGGGCCTGGGCGCTGTCTCTCAGCTCAAGGCTAGTGCTCTACCACTTGAGCCACAGCGCCACTTGGGGCTTTTTCTGCTTATGTGGTGCTGAGGAATCAAACCCAGGGCCTCATGCAAGGCAAGCGCTCTACCACTGAGCTACCTTCCCAGCCCTATATACCACATTTTCTTTTTTTTTTTCTTCTTCTTTTTTTTTTTATTTAATTTTATTTTATTTGTGAACATACTGTACAGAGGAGTTACAATTACATGGGCAGGATAATGCGTACATTTCTTACCAAGCATTGCAGCCTCCTCCTTTGTTTACCCTTCACATCCCTTCCCAGCCTCCCCCCTCCCCCCCCAATCCCAATCCTTCTCCTTCCCCCCCCTTCCCCCCCCCCCCTGCACCGATGTTGTAAAGCTCGTTTTGGACATGACAACTTATACTTCTCATTGTTGCAACAAGTCCACCTGTATCCTTAAACAACTGGTTTTTCCCCATCTCCTCCACAAGTTATACTGACATCAAATATAGTGAAAGCAGGGGTTATACTGTGGGGGAGGGACATACAAAGCAACAAAGAGATAATCTTATGAATGCGTTAGAAACACATGCATGAAAGAAAAAAACATTAAAATACATATCTAAGGGTTCATTTTTCTGACATCACATTATCTGACCTTTTCCGCTTGACTCATACATATACTAGATATTACAAATAAGGGGGATTTTCTTGATCCATTCACCTACTGAGGGACGTCTGGGTTGGTTCCATACCTTAAACATAGTTGTGTTGGTACTTTAGTATGGTCTTGTTTGTGATCATTTGGGTAAATGCTGGAAAGTGGGATTGCTGGGTCATAGGGGAGCTCTATGTGGAGTCTTTTGAGGAACCTCCATACTGCTTTCCAAAGTGGTTGAAAAAATTTACACTCCTACCAACAATGCAGGCCACATCCCCTCCAGCATTTGTTCTTATTAGATTTCTTGATGATAGCCATTCTAACTGGGGTTAGGTGGTCTCTCAATGTTCTTTTGATTTGCATTTCTTTTATGGCTAGGGAGGTTGAGCATTTCTTCACGTGTCTATTGGCCATGCTTCTTTCCTCTTCAGAGAAGTTTCTCTTTAAGTCTTTAGCCCACTTATTTATTGGGCAGTTGTTTCTTTGAGGATTTGTTGTTGGGGGATTTAATTTTTTGAGTTCCAGGTATATTTTAGATATGAGGCCCTTGTCCATTGTATGGCTAGTGAAGGTCTTCTCCCAATCTGTGGGCTTTCTATTGATCTTGTTAGCTATGTCCTTTGCCATGCAGAAGCTCTGCAATTTCATGCAACCCCATTTGTCCAACCTTTCTTTGATCTGTTGTGTTTCTGGGTCTCTAGTAAGAAAATTTCAGCCTATGCCAAGCAGACCTAGGGTTTCTCCTATTCCATCCTGTAATATTTTCAGAGTGTCTGCTTTGACTCTGAGGTTTTTGACCCATTTGTAGTTGATTCTGATGCAGGGTGATATATAAGGATCTAACTTTAGTTTTCTACAATTTTAACCAATTTTGCCAGCACTATTTACTGAAGAGGCTGTCTTTCTTCCATTCTATTTTTTAGCTCCCTTATTGTTAAGATTCGATGGCTATAGGTCTGTAGGTTCATTTCTGGGTTTTCAATTCTATTCCATTGGTCCTGAAGTCTGTTCATGTGCCAGTACCAAGCTGTTTTGATTACTATGGCTTTGTAGTAGAGTTTTAAATTTGATATTGATATTCCTCCAGCACTGTTCTCTCTGTTAAGGATCATTTTTGCTATTCGGGGTCTTTTACTGTTCCATATGAATTTTTGGATTGCCTCTTATACAGTAAAAAAGGAAAGCACAAATTAACTTGAACTATCATTCCTCTATATTCAGTTCCTTTCCTGGGAATAGTTTTCTACTTCCAGTTCCTTCCAGTAACAATCTACGGTGCTGCTCGAGGTATAATGAATGTTTTGGGGCTTCACTAGAATAACACAAGGATATCTTTGGACATGAGGTAACACATGTTTCAGAGACAACTTAGTAATAGAGAAAATATGAAATTTCAATGGCTTATAAAAACATTATCCAATAGTACATTGAGTTCAAACTTCATAAGTGCTCTGTAAATTAAGGCCAACCTTAAGTGGTATGAAGGTTCTCAGAAACAACATTTTTTGTGTTTTTTTGAGAGTGTGTTCTTTATTTCCCAAGTGTACATGAGCAAAGGAGGAGGCATCAATGCTTAATAAGAAATGTAGTCCTTATCTTGCCCATGTAATTGTAACCCCTCTGTACGGTATTTTCACGATAAAAAAAAAATAATAGGAGAAAGGGAAGTTCTGTGTTTAAGTATAAGTGTTCAATACACTAGGAAACTCTACAAGTAAGACAACATTGAAACAATAAAGCAAGGCCATTATGTAGAACTATAGGAGTGATATAGAGAAATCATTACTACTAAGTGGAACATGAAGGATGAGGCCACTCTCTTTCATCTACTGGCTCTAAATTGTGGTTGCTAATCACACAAATTTGTAAAAAGTAGAATGGAAGGATAATTCTGGTTCCAAATCAAGTCATATTTAAGAGCATGGACTTAACTGGAAAAAAAAAGGCCATGTTGAGAGAGCAGGGATTATACTAGCAATGAACTGGTGGGTAAGATCATATTTCTTTCTTTTTTTTCTTGCTTTCTTTTTTTTTTTTTTGTTAGTTGTGGGTCCTGAACTCTGGGCTTGGGTGTTGCCCTCAGATCTTCAGCTCAAGACTAGCAATCTACCACTTGAGCCACAGCACCACTTCCAGTTTTCTGGAATTAATTGAAGATAAGGGTCTCATGGACTTTTTGCCTGGGCTGGCTTTGAACTGTGATCATCAGATCTCAGCCTCCTGAGTAGCTAGGATTGCAAGTGTGAGCCATCGGCACCTGGCTTAAAATCACATTTCTAACAGTGTTCACTCAGTATATGTAATGTGTATGTTAATCTATCTTTAGATTAATTCTTCAGTTAAAAATCTGGGCTACAGCTTACTCACAAAAATGTTTCCAGTTTAAAAGTTGATACTTCCTGGAAAAAATAAAACCTAAGAATGTAAAGGAGTCTGGGAAGTTCAGTTTGCAGCCAGTCTGGGAAGAACAGTCTTTGCGACGCCCTATAATTAACCAGCCAAAAGGTGGATTGGGAGCATGGCTCAAGTGATGGAATACCAGTCATGAGCCAGATTGCTGATTAAGAACTTGAGGCTTTTGCATACATATATCTAAACATACACATGCACACAGAGATACTTACATGTGCAAACACACATACACAAATGAAACAACTCTCCAGAATGTGTAGAAAAGTTAAAAAAAAAAAAACAATGGAAAATATGCCCTGAGTAAGACTAGAATCAAATGATAATTTTTTATATTAGATAGTCCTCTACTGAACTTTTCCCCCAAAATTTGAGAATATTACATACGTAGGGACCAGAGATAGTAAGAGAGTGAAGTAATCATTATTAAAGGGATCAGATCCACAGAGGAAGGAATCAGAGACCCCTGAAGGTGCATCTGAAAATGTTCATATCCTGTGTCAAATGTTAGAACATCTTTGAAAATAGTACACAAACCGTCTGAGCAGTCAGTCTAGTGGATAAGATCATCTGAGAAGTTCAGAATTGCTAGTCTGTATCTAGATTAAATAAACCAACAAACTATGGCAGGGCAATGTGATACAAGCCTGGAATTCTAGCACTCAGACTAAGACAGTAGATTAGAGAGTGGAATTACATAGTGATGCTTTCTCTGGACAAGGTTACTTTTGTCTCAATAAAACAAACCAAAGAACAAGAAAGGTATACAGAGTTGGAAGTTTGGGCTAATTTTGCTGTTATTTTTTGTCATTTCCTAATGAAATTCAATTCATATATAATTCTCATCTGTGTTTTAAATGCTCTCTTCATTAAAGAATATTCCTAGATGCAAAATGGCTCATGATTCCCAACCAAAAATTTAAAAAAGTAAGCATCATTCTGTTGGATTCCAAAGAAATGATGAAGGACTACAAAAGCTTAACGCTGGAGAAAGAGCAAAGTTCATCTAATGCAGGACTTTGTAGACCTTGCTAAATTAGGATTTAGATTTAAAATAAATATTTTGATTTTGGTTGCAATTGCATATTCTATAGGATACTACAAAATTCTTTTTAAGTGGAGGATTTAATTTACAAATTCATAAATGATTCTGTCATTGTATTTGCCTAGAATATTCTTTCAAGAGAGATAAAATTAGAACTTAGTTAATAGATCATTCCAACAGTTCATGTATAAAATGGTAATGTGAATAATGTAGACAGAGTTGCCAACAAATAGATATTATTTTATAAGTTTAGAAAAAGAACAATTTTTGATAGTCTGAAGAGAGTAACTATATGAAATCTTGGTTCTTCTACCTATATGTAACACAGGAAGAAATTTCCTTAATTATGTGCCTCTGTATACAGTGACAAAACAAATGTTATGTTTGGGGTTGTTTTTATTTTTGTTTTTGTTTTTGTTTTTGTTTTTTGATTGGTTCTAGGGCTTGAACTCTGGGCCTGGACAGTGTCCCTGTGTCTCTTTGTGCTCAAGGCTTCTACTCTACCACTTGAACTGCAGTGCCACTTCTGTCTGGCTTTTTCTGAGCAGTTTATTGGAGATAAGAGTCTCAGGAACTTCCTGCCCGGGGAGGGGGGTGAGGGTGTTTGAACCACAATCTTCAGAGCTTAGCCTCCTGAATATCTATGATAGTTTAAAAACACTATTAATACAAATAATATTTGCAAGTGTTCTGATCTCAAGAATACCACTGGGGGGAAAATGATGCAGCAATGTTTAATGTAGTATTCTTTCTACAATAGGAAGGGCATCACATTAGCAGAGATGTAGTATTTTTTCACAATAGTGATATGCTGTGATGGGAATTAGGGAATTTTAAGGTCGACCTTCAAGTTGGAAACTGTTGGGCTAGGATGACTTTATAGCATAAAAGCTTGGGACTGATGGTCATAGAAATAATAACTCTGATGAACAAATGGTTACTCTTGAGGAATTATTACAGATGCTTCATATGTTTATTCTCTACCAGAATGTGGTTATTTTTCTGTTGACTTCTCAATATGTAATACCGCATGGGAAACTGCAATCTATTGCAGAATTACATAACATGCAAACAGGCACCATTTTAAATGTTTCTGGTATGAAATGTTCAGAATTTGAAAATGAGTAGTTAGTAGTTATAGGAATTTTGAAGAACACATATATTCTGTCCTCTTAACAACTTTTAAAAGTTAGGAGTTTCCCAAATGGGATTGCATAAAGTTGCAGAGCTTCTGCAGGACAAATGACATAGCTAGCAAGATCAATAGAAAGCCCACGGATTGGGAGAAGATCTTTACTAGCCATACAACAGACAAGGGTCTCATATCTAAAATATATTTGGAACTCAAAAAATTAAACCCCCCAACAACAAATCCTCAAAGAAACAACTGCCCAATAAATAAGTGGGCGAAAGACTTAAAGAGAAACTTCTCTGAAGAAGAAAGAAGGATGGCCAATAGACACGTGAAGAAATGTTCAACATCCCTAGCCATAAAAGAAATGCAAATCAAAACATCATTGAGATATCACCTCATCCCAGTTAGAATGGCAAAAATCAAGAACTCTAACAACAACAGATGCTGGAGGGAATGTGGACAGAAAGGAACCTTACTTCATTGTAAACTTGTTCAACCACTTTGGAAAGCAGTATGGAGGTTCCTCAAAAGACTTCACATAGAACTCCCCTATTATCCAGCAATCCCACTTTTGGGCATTTACCCAAATGTTTACAAACAAGACCACACTAAAGCTACCAGCACAACAATGTTTATTGCAGCATTATTTACCATAGCTAAGATATGGAACCAACCCAGATGCCCCTCAGTAGATGAATGGATCAAGAAAATGTGGTATATATACACAATGGAATTCTATGCCTCCATCAGAAAGAATTACATTGCCCCATTTGTTAGGAAATGGAAAAACTTGGAAAAAAATTATATTAAGTGAAGTAAGCCAGGCCCAAAGAAACATAGGTCCCATGGTTTCCCTTATTTGCAATATCTAGTATATGTATGAGTCAAGCGGAAAAGGTCAGATAATGTGATGTCAGGAAAATGAACCCTTAGATATGTATTTTAATGTTTTTTTCTTTCATGCATTTGTTTCTAACGCATTCATAAGATTATCTCTTTGTTGCTTTGTAATGTCCTTCCCCCACAGTATAACCCCTGCTTTCACTATATTTGATGTCAGTATAACTTGTGGAGGAGATGGGGAAAAACCAGTTGTTTAAGGATACAGGTGACCTGTTGGAACAATGAGAAGTACAAGTTGTCATGTCCAAAACGAGCTTTACAACGTCGGTGGGGGGGGGGGGGGAAAGGGGGAAGGAGAAGGATTGGGATTGGGGGGGAGGGGGGAGGCTGGGAAGGGATGTGAAGGGTAAACCAAAGGAGGAGGCTGCAATGCTTGGTAAGAAATGTACGCATTATCCTGCCCATGTAATTGTAACCCCTCTGTACAGTATATTCACAAATGAAATTAAATTAAATTTAAAAAAAAAAGAAATGTACTCATTATCTTGCCCATTGTAATTGTAACTCCTCTGTACGGTATTTTCATAATAATAATAAAAAAAGAAACTTGAGCTTCAAAAAAAAAAAGAAAAAGTTAGGAGTTTCCATAGAATTAAACTGTTTTCTGGTTCACTATGAGACAATACTAAAATTGTTTTTTCTCAAAATAATGGCAAGTATATTGTGAAAATATTGTATAGTTTGGTAACATTCAAGTTGATGAACCTCTGATAAAGAAGGGGTAATTAATTCAAATTATGCCAAATAGTATTAACTTTTCAAAAAGGTAATACACATAGAATAATATTTAGTATACCAATACAGTGAAATTATATTTTATGTAGCTTATTTTTTAAATTTAATTATATTGTCATGATGATGTACAGAGGGGGTACAGTAACTGTAAGGTAGTGAATAAATACCTTGTTGAACTTGTTTCCCCCCCCTCATTTTTCCTCACACTTTTCCTTGACCCCAATACCCCTCAAAAGTTGTACAGTAAATTTCTAACATATTGTTTTGTGAGTATTGCTATTGCATTGGTTTGCCCTTTGTCCTTTGTCTTACCATTTTGTTGTTCCTCTTCCCTTCCCTAATTTAGATAAATGTATATATAATACACAGGGTACCAAAATCAAATACAACAGGGGATAAACATAAGGAGAAAACACAAAAGGAAAAAGAAATCACATAGTACATTAAAAACAACAACCACAAAGAAAAACCTCTGCTTCCCTATCTTGGAGTTCATTTTGCTAAGCATCATCTTATATGGTCTTATATACATAGCTATTGAGCCATTCTGCTCATCTGCTAGGACTATCCTAGACTTTTCCTAATTATTACAAATGAGGGAAACCATGGAATCTGTTTCTTTTGTCTTGCTTATTTTACTTAATAGGATTTTCCCAAGTCTTTCCATTTCCTTATGAATGGGGTGATGTCATTCTTTCTGATGGAAGCATAGAATTCCACTGTGTATATATACCACATTTTGTTGATTCATTCATCTACTAAGTAAAATAAGCAAGACACAAAGAAGGATGAAGTAATTCAGATAATTTTGAAGAATTTAGAAATGCAAGATCAAGTATGTCTCTTTAAATAAAAATAATGTAAGTGGAAGTGCAAAAGAAGGGGAAGAGAAGAAAATAACTGACAGAAGATCATTGTCCCAAGTTAAAGTATAAAAAGACATAATCTATAACGTCCAAGTTAAAAAGAGACCAATATAATACGTCGACTTAATTTGGGTACATGCAAAATATATAGTTGGCTTTTCCTACTTCCATGAAGACTTATAAGAAAAGTTATGTGATTGTCATTACTTCAACGTGAACACTAACTGTGATGAGCCCCTCTTTTTCTCACTTTGCTTTTAGAAAATAGTCCTGGTTGTGACTGATTCCAGAGTCAGAGTTAGAGGGCTTCTACTTGTACAATTACCAGAATAGTTTAAAGAAGTTTTTCCCCAAGGTATCCAACTACATTGTCTGAAGCTATACTTTGAATGCACCCTCACACCTGAGCACACTATTTGAAATTATACTTCAGCATTTCCTTGGCACATTCTACTTTGTGCCTTTGTCTTTTCTGCATGTACCTTTTGAGTTCACAGTTGTTCTTTTTCCATTTCATCTGTACAAACTGCTAAGAACATTGTTAAATAACACTTCTTGCTTGCACATGCCCATTCTATGTATTAAGATACTTTGTCAATGTTAAGCAATTTCCTCCTCACTATCTGAGGAGGAAAGTTCCACAGTATAACCCTATACCCACATTAGAGAATGTAGAATTTAAAGCATTTTGAAACAAACAGTGATATTAGAAGTGAAAGGTTCCTTAGGGACTTTTTCTTGGAGGTTATTAGTTTACCCAGGAGAAATACAAATATCCACAGATTTGAAGCTAATTAGTGATAGAATTAACACTAGATCCTAGATGCTGTGTTATTCCAAGTCACCACTGTATTATTGTTACATCAGAATCCTTCCCTACTTGCAAATGTGTATGAGAAAATGAAAGAAAGGCATTAAAGCAAAATGCCTTATTTTTTGGTATTTAATAATATTGGTGAGGATATGAGCACTTCCTACATACCAGAATTTGTGGCAGGTAAATTGACAGGGTTATTACAGCATGGAGGCTTCCCTAACAAGAACTAGATTTAAATAGAGTATATGGCAATTATGATGTGTCAATGGCTAGTGAGGCATTTTCTTTCTAAAGAAGAATCAATTCTAGAAGTCTTCAGTAACATCAGTAAAGCTGTATGTTCAATCTAATACTTGCTGTCACTTGTCCTAAATTTATAATGGATAGGCTGATTAGATATCCAGCCATATCTAAACATATTGCAATAAAATCCCAAACCAATTACTTTGCTCATGATGTACCAAACTATTATACTTGCCTCTGTATATATCAATGTCAATTTGTTTTCTAATAATGTTTACTAGGCGTGTTTCTGTGTGTTTTATACCTATCAATTGTGTTCTATAATTACATTTGTAATACAATGTCATGACTTCTAGCTTTCATTGATCATTTCACTTTTGAGATCTATAGTATTTGAATTTTTTAATTTCTACTATTAAAAAAATATGTTATATAGGCCTATCTATTGGTTTCCTTGTGTTTGCCACATTTCTGAATCCAAAAGCATGTGAAGATGAAGTCAGCCACATTTTTAATTCTGGACATGTTTTTGCAGGACATGTTTTACAGGTAGAGAGGAATAGCTCTACTTCTTTTCTCTGAAATTGCCTAAAAGTCTGTATTTTGACTCTTGATCACCATTTATTTATATGCTCATCAATGCACTATATTATAATTTATGAAATTCTGTTTAGTGTTCAAAACTTTGCTGGACGCATGAAATTTGTTGATTACTAATGGTAATTGGATAAGCCTGACTACTCAAATAGACATTCAGAGTTTTGCTGCATATGTGTGTATGTGATGTGGGGGGGAGGGTGATTCTCCCAAGGACAATACTCCTGCTACATACCTTTGTAATTGGAGTCAGAGTCTCAGCCCAGAATAGTGTACAAATACAGGACCCTGAAGAAATTTCTTCTGGATATAGCTCTTGGATCTCTGATGGTTGCATGCTTTTTTTCAAATAGAATTCTCAAGTGAGTAAGTACTGTGGAGCTCAGTGACTTTGTTTGAATATCTGAACAAAGAACTATAGACCTTAAATTATGCTTTTGTTGATTTTAAGAAGCTGCCAAAAGGTGTCCTCAATGTCTATCTTTTGGGGAGTAGCTTTCCACATTCTTTGTGTGCTTGTCTGTTTGTTTGTTTTTGACAGCATTGGAAATTGAATTCAAGGTCTTGTGTTCAAAAGATAGTCACACCTGAACTTATATCTCCCAACTTGTTGCTATGGTTGCTTTCAAGGTACAGTATCTCATTGTGCCCTCAAGCTCCAATAGTGCTTCCCTATGTCTCTTGCATAACAGGCATGAATAACAGGTGTCAACTACTGTAGTAGGCCTTTGATTGAGATAGAAACTCATGACTTTTCCTGCCTGGACTAGCCTAGAACTGCAATTTCCTTATCTCTGCTTTCCAAGTAGCTGATAATGCAGACTTTAACAACAAACACCAGCACCACTTCTCCACATTGTTTAAAGCTCTGAAGGTTATTTGAATGTTTAATTATTATCAGCACAATTGATCCCTTGAAGTTTCTCAGGATACTTTTGTTGTAAACTTCTCTGGTTGCTAAAGCAACCTCTCGTTAAAAAAAATCTGTGTCGAATATTCAGGCATCCCTTTATGAATTGCTTATTTTAATCTGTTGACTATTTTTCTCTTGTCTTTTCTGCTTTTTTCCCTGAACAATTCCTTAATAGTTTAAAATGTAGTGCTATAAACCTGTAATTCTCCTGTTAACTGGACCTATCTTATCTCTATTCAATTTCACCTTTGTGAAAGAGAAATAGTAATAATACTAGACAGTATATGAAGGAAGATGTAGTGGGCTCATAAATGCAAAACACTAAAACAGCATCTACATGTAGAAAGTGCACTATTCATACTAATAATTTTTTTTAATTTTTTTGGGTCCGGTCATAGGGCCTGAACTCTGGGCCTGGGCACTGTCCCTCAGCTCTTCAGCTCAAGGCTAGCGCTCTACCTCTTGAGCCACAGCACCACTTCCAGCTTTTTTCTTTTTGCTTATGTGGTGCTGAGGAATCGAACCCAGGGCCTCAGGCATGCAAGGCAAGCGCTCTACCACTGAGCCACCTTCCCAGCCCCACTAATTTATTAAACTGACTTCAAGTTGAATTAATATTTGTATCTAGATACATGGGCAAATTTATATAAATTTAGTTTTAATCTAGATTTAGAAAATGCTATATGCAGTAATATCTTTTTTAAATCATGTGTCAGTCTCAGACTAGATACCCAAAGTACAGAATATAAACTATTATGATAAATGGAGAATTATGCAGCTGGAATATCAGAAGCTATTATGATGTTCCTCAATTTCCATTAGCCCAACAGTTCTGCCATGTGGGCTGTGGAGCCTTCCCATGCAGCTGACCTGCTTTCCTGCACCATGCTCCTGATGTTCTTGTGAAAGGAGAATCCAAAATGAAAATGACTGAATCCTTACATTCGTGTTGCCAAAGTATCAATGCTTTCCTCACCATTACTCTTACATCTACACAATGATTTATCACCAATCATATCAAAAATAGTTTGGAAAAGACATCATGAAACATGATGTATAAGTTGTATCTACTTTCTTTACAAAAGAAAAACAAACCTAGAAGCAAGTAGCATCATTCATAAATTAGTGAGGCAAACTAGTTTTCTGGGGTTTTCAATATAGATATTGGTAGAGAGAGACATGAAAAATAGGGTATTCAAGTGCTCTTAATGGAATTTTCTCTTCATAGAATGTTTCCTCTTACTTGCTGAGAATATTGAGAATATTTCAGAAGTTCTCAAAACATAATCATTAAAGTAGATTGCTGGTGTTTGGTAAATTACCACTTCAGTGTCTGTTCTGCACACTCTCAAATCAATATCCATTACTGCAAGTTAGCAAGTAGTTCAGAAGAGTGTTTTATATTCACTTATCTAGATCAGATGCATACTGTCCCAGGATTATGTATACTCAGGATAAGTTGGTGAAATACTTCATGCCTTAAAATTAGTATCTAAAGTACTGTGCCAAGAGGCTACATGGCCACATCTTGGTGCAGAGCAAAACATCAATTTGTGAGCAGCAGTAGCAGTGACTGCCATAGGCAAGTAAAATAATGTGTGTACCATTGTCTCTGGAAAATTTTCTCGCTCCCTCAAGAAGAACAACTTTACTTACCTCTTGGAAATTCTTGAAAATGGAATGTCATAATTCTCAGAATAACTCCATTCTTATCATGTCCCCATAGTGCATCAAATAGAATTATGAGGTAGCTGTCTTTCTTAGACACTTTCAAATTAGTCTAAATATTAACAAATGATCAATATAACAATTCATGAATCAAATAGATTACCAGATAGTATTAATTCAGGAATTGTATATGTATTTAAAGCTTTCCAAACTAAGCTAACTCTTTTATGTAATCCAAGGGGTATTATACATGTGTTTATATGGTGTTAGGATTATTGAGAAAGTCATATCAGGTAACACACTGTCTTGTAAACCTTATGTCAACAGGCTCATAAACATAATGAAAAGTGTTCCTGTTATTGCTTTGTGAAATTGGATGATAATCAACTTATAGAGCACATAGAGGCCACAGAAATAAATACACTAGACACATCTCATAAATCATGATGGGGATTCATTTAAAAAGCAAAGACTTTGGTCAAGCGTTAGATTAAGAGGTATAGTGGCAAAGATTATGTTTTCATAAAGTCTCTAGCTGCAAATGTGAGCACAGTTGCTTTCTGTGGGCATGCAGTGCGAATGATTAATTCTAATTCTAGGAGGGTGTAGATGTCTACTTTCCTAGCCATCCCCATGATTGCTCATAATAGTAACAACTTCAGTTTTGAAGGAATACACCTAAGGGTGTGATAATGTAGGGAAAAAAGCTCTTGTACAGTATATTTCTCTTTATAGTATTTTTACAGGTTGAGTGTAATACTTAGTAAGAATTTTATTAATATGATGGCTTCTCATAGAATGTGATTTCTTGGTGGATTTTATTTCTTTAATTAAAATGGAATCTCTGCCATGTTTTATTTGAAAGCAATAATGTGATAGTGAAAATGTACATTAAAATAAACTTTTTGGACCTTTGCTTGCAATACAATATATTTTCCTATTTGAGAATGAAAGTAAATCTGAGTATCAGAAGACCTTAAAATGGACTGTATTTCAATTTAATTTAATTTTGCTTATTTTTTGATAAGTTATTGGTATGTAGCCCCGGATTACCTTAAACTCTCATTCCTCTTGCCATGCTACTACATCTCAATGGCTGTGATTATAAATATATGACCCTACACTCATATATTTTATATTAAATAATTCATAATATTTTGTTGAATAACTGAAATGTACTCAATACCTTACTTATGTAATTGTAACCCCTCTGTACATCACCTTGAGAATAAAATTTAAAAATGGAATAAATAATTTAGTGAAATGAAAAAATAAAATAAAATATGTTTTTGAATAACATTCTGTCCTGTCTACTACACTTGTGTCTGTTTATCCTGGAACTCTTACATTGATTTTTGAAATGCTAAGCATAGGCAACAAGCAGATACCCAATATCATGACATGAAGTTGTTTTATTTTTATTCTTTTGGTTTTGGTTTGCTTTTTGGCAAGAAGGAAATGGTAAGAACAAGTTGTTACAATATTGTCCAGGATGACTCTGAACTTCTAGCTTCAAGCAATTCTCCTGTCCCAGTTTCATGTCTAGCTTAATTTCCTATTCCATTTTTTTAGATTGGCTATTAATTTTAGTGAAATTCTATTACACATAATTGATCAGTATAATTGATTAATAATATGTTTTTATGAATAGGGATAAGTAAGTGCAATCTATGTAATTAACTAAAGAACTTAATAACCTGAATTCAGAAAATATTTGATTACTTTCTATGTAAAGGAGGTAAGACCTTTTGTGTAAGTAATACATACTCCAGGAAGGAATATCCAAGTCAAATCAGGTGCCTGTGATAGTGCATGACTTCCAAGCAATAGAAATTTATTTCCACAGTGCTTCTGTCTACAAAGTCCAAGATGTAGACTCTGGCAGATACACTGGCAGATTTTGCTTCCAAGATTGTGTCTGTTTTTTTTGTTGTTGTTGTTGGTTTTTTAAATTTTTGTTGGTCTTGGGGCTTAAACTCTAGGCCTGGGTGCTATCCCCAAGCTCTTCAGCTCAAGGCTAGTGTTCTACCACTTGAGTCACAGAGCCACTTCCGAATTTTTCTGTTTATGTGGTGCTGAGGAATTGAACCTAGGGCCTCATGCATGCGAGACAAGCACTCTACCACTGAACCACCTTCCGAGCCCGTGTCTGTTTGCTCTGTTTTCTGGAGGGAAAGGAGCAAATGCCATGTCCTCCATGGCAAGGTTGGAAGGGAAAAGCCTCAAAGCTGATGATAGGTAAATTTTTTCATTCACAGGAGAGAAGAGATGGGAAGGGGAAACAGCTCTCTAGGCTTCTTTTATAATAGCATTGATCCATGACATCATGATCTGATCATCTCATAAATATCCCAACCCCTAGCACCATCACCATCAGGGTGAATTGTTGAGACACAAATATTCAGCCCATAGGATTGTACCTCTAACACCACAAAGTTCATTCTTTGCACATACAAGATTCATTTATTCTATCCCAATATTCCCAGAACTCTTAACTCATTCACCATGAACTTTAAAGACTATGTTCACAATTTCACACGATTCACATGTATACATGCCAGGTATCAATTAACTTAAAGCATACTTCCTTGTAGCTATGAGCCTGTGAAATTAAAAAACACAAAACAAAACATAGACTTTTTAGACAAAATCTTAGTACAGGCATATAATACACATTTGGGGTCCAAAAGGGAGCTATTAAAGAGAAAAGGATAATTGTTACCACATAAGATCAGACCCTGGTAAGGCAAATAACATTAATTCATAGAGCTAGAAACAGTTTTTCTTTGATGCTTTATGTGATTTTTCATACATGCTGGGACAAGATAATAGCCCAAGGGACCTATTCCACATATTTTGCTGGGAACAGCCTGCATAGGTAACTCTCAAACTTGTGGATCTTCGTCCTGGTGTATGCTAGTAGCTGTGTAATAATCAGATCTAAGGATAACCTTTCTTACAAGCTTTCCTAGACATCCCTAGTGGTGGCAGTACAGTATTCCTACCTTGCACAGTTGCCTGCAGGACACCAATGCTTCCCATGGCATCCTTTGAAACCCAGTGGGAGGAAGCACATCCCACAGCTTTGCAATCTGCATAAGTACAAAGCCATGGTCACATTCGACACTACTCATGTTTACTTGTGTATCTTCCAGTGTGTGTCACCCTGAGCCTATTTAATGCACAAGTGGAAAAGCCAATTAACGTAAATCCAAATATACAGATCGCAGCCTGGAAGGAGTAGATAATGATCCCCAAACCCCATGGTTTCCATGGAACCCTCTCTTGAAACAATTCTGTCCACAGTTCTTGGTTTCCTTGACCTACAATGAGAGGCTGTTCCTAAAATGACAAGTATGCATTTGAAATTATTCTTTCTTATTTTGATAAATACCATCTCTAGATCCACACTAATCTCCTTATCAAATATTCCTTGAAAATCGGGTAGTTTAGTGCATACATATACTCCCACCTAATCAGTGGTTAGATACAAGGATTGTGGTGGTAGGGCAGGCTGGGCAAAAGCACATGATCCAATTTGACAAACAAAAAAAAAAATCAACTTACTAGGCACATTGCTCAAGTGGTAGTGCCTTTTCCTAACAAGCTTGATGCTCTGAGTTCAGTCTCTGTTACATATTCTATACATGCATAATACACACGTATTCATGCATGCACACATAGACACAGACACAGACAAACAGACAGACACACATACACACATACAGACACACATACACACATACACACACATACATATATATGGAGAGAGAGAGGGAAAGATTTTCACCAAAACACATAATCTGCCATAAATATTCATTTTACTTTTATACTTTTTACCACCTGATCATACTTAATATTTTCCCTATCTTTAAGTGTTGCTTCCCTTGAGACTATAAATTTCATCTTTAATCCCTTTCTTTCTTCTCACACTTTACAATAAGTATTCATGAGAAGCCATACAGCACCCTTGACATTTTGGTTAGTGAGTTCTTCTACCAATTTATCAATTATATTTCTCATTAAGTTTCACCTTGTCCCAAACTCTGGGACCTCTGGGACACAGACACAATTCAGCCACATTCTTTGTCAATGGTATTACCTCCAGTTTCCTCGATACCATCTGATATCTCGTTAGAACTATTTTCACTGTCAATATTTCTCTTAGTGATATGAATACCAACACTTGACTAAACTTTAAAATGACAGGACTCTCCTTACAGATGGCTGCTGCTTCTGGACCTTTATAATTCAGCCTCAATGCATTATTCAATTCAAACTTGGATTCTACAATTTTCAGTTATTTTTTTTCCACTGCATTAACCCATTTGTTGGTACCAATTTGTTTCTCAGTAGCTAGAACAAAATAGTGAAGGTTAAGTAATCTATGAATAATGGAAATATATATTTTCATGGGTCAGGAGGGTGTGATGCTTAAGATCAAGGTACTGAACAGATTCTGGGTCCACAAAGAACTTGTGCTCAGCATCTAATACAGTTACCTGTAGTATCCTCTGGATATAATAATGCTGTATCCTCTCGTGGCAAAAAGAAAGAGGTGATATACATATTGTTCCCTGAAACCTCTTCTGTAAGCTCATTAAGTCCATTCTTGAAGGTAAAGTCCTCATAGCCTAGGCATCTTCAAAACCCCACTTTAATATATTTCCCCTGAGGTTTAAGTTCCAATATGAATTTTTGGAGGGACCCAAATACTCACACAGTAGCAACAATAATGGTCCAATGAAATGGTAACTTTGCTGTGCTAAAGCCTATTAAGATCAGAAGTTTTCCAAGTATGAAAACAGAGGAATATAGCTATAAAATTGATAATTCAAGGAAAAGAACAGAGAATGAGACTAGAACAAGAGGCAAGGGAGAAGGAGAATATATATTAGACTGCAATCTGTACTCTGAAAGAAGATACAAAACTGTAAACAAAGAAGAGAGATTTATTCAATAGAAAGTCAAAATCATATTAAGTGAAGTAAACCAGACTCAAAGAAACATAAGCTCCATGGATTCCCTCAATTGTAATCATTAGTCTACGTCTAGGATAGTCCTAGCAGAACATTGCTATAATTCAATAGCTATGTACATATGACCATAGAAAATGATGCTAATTGAAATGGAATCCAAGACATGGAAACAAGAGGGGTTTTGTTGTTTTAATGTACTGTGTGAAATTATTTCTTTTTTCTTTCTTTTCTTTCCCCCTTTGGCTTATCCCCTCTTTGTCATTGTTTTTTTTGTTGTTTTTTTTTTTTTTTTTGGTATCCTGTGTCTTATATATATGTTTATCTGATCTGAAGATGAGAAGGGGAATAATAAAATGGTGGGACAAAGGACAAAGGATGAACCAATGCAACAGTGATACTCACAAGATACTATGTTGGAAATGAACTTTACAACTTGGGGGCCCAGGGAGTTGTGGGAGGAGGCAAAGTGGGAGAAAAATGGGGGAAGGGATAATAATGTTTGACAAGAAATGTACTCATTTTATATAACTGTAACCTCTCTGTATATCACCTTACAATAAAATTAAATTAAATTTAAAAAGAGAAAGAAAAAGAAAGTCACTGGAGCATTTTCCAGTAACACAGGGGAAGTGAAATTGAGATGAAAGGAGAACTTGTTGTTAAGGAGACTTATTAAAAGAAATTCTCAAATTTTCTTCTCTTACAAAGCATTAAAACTTAAGAATATCTTCCATAAAATTCAAAACAAAATTTTTTCTTTAGTAAAATATGGATATATTGTAATATAATCCTGTAATGCCAGTTACTCAGAAGGCCAAGTGAGGCAAGCAGATCTCAAGCCACTTCAACTTGGGCAATTTTTTAAATCAAATTTCTGATTTGAAATAAAATTAAAGAATTATAGCTCATGATAGAGGACCTGGGTTTGATCCCAGTACTAGTAATGAATAAATAAATGAATAAATAAATAAATATTTTCATAACTGGAAATTATTTAGAAAAGTTACAATGATATGATTGTAAAGACCACTGTTTAGGGTTAAAATAATGCGGGGGAGGCAGTTAAAGAAGAGAGAATAAAAGAGTAAATATCATTACAATTATTTTTAATATATGTTTTTATTGTAAAAATACTGTATAGAGGGGTTATAATTACATGAGTAAGGTAATGAGTTCATTTCTTATCGAGCATTGTTACCTCCTTTGTTTTTCCTCTACCATCCCTTCCCTCCCCACTTTCCAAACTCCCCCACCCTGAAGTTGTAAAGTTTGTTTTCAACATATCGTCTTGTACATCTCATTGTTACAATGGGTTAACCTGTATCCCTAGTTAAGCATTTTGTTTTTTCCCTTCCTTTTCCCAAATTAGAGAAGTGTATATACAAGACGCAGGGCCCCAACATCAAATACAGTGAAAACAGGGGTTATACCATAGGATAGGAACATACAAAGAAACAAAGAAAATCACATGGTACATTATAAATACATTGGAAACAATAGCAACCCCTATCTTGGGGTTCATTTCACTTAACATCATCTTACATGGTCATATGTACATAGCTTCTGACCTTTTCTGCTTGCTCTACACATGTACTAGTTATTGCAAATAAGGGAAACCATGGGACCTATGTTTCTTTGGGCCTGACTTACTACACTTAATATAATTTTTCCAAGTCTATTTCCTAACAAATGGGACAATGTCATTCTTTCCGACGAAGGCAGAGAATTCCAGTGTGTGTGTGTGTGTGTGTGTGTGTGTGTGTGTGTGTGTGTGTGTGTGTGTACACCACATTTTCTTGATCCATTCATCTACTGAGGGGCATCTAAGTTGGTCCCATATCTTAGTTATGGTAAATAATGCTGCAATAAACACAGTTGTGCTAGTAGCCTTAGTATGGCCTTGTTTGTGATTGTTTGGGTAAATGCCCAAAAGTGGGATTGCTGGGTCATAGGGGAGCTCTATGTGGAGTCTTTTGAGAAACCTCCATACAGATTTCCAAAGTGTCAACCCGAATTCTTATTTCAGCATTTTGTTATTTCCCTTCTCCTCCCCAAATTAGAAAAATGTATATACAAGATGCAGGGCACGCAAATCAAATACAGTGAAGACAGGTGTTATACCATGGGGAAAGAATATACAAAAGAAACAAACAAATAACATAGTACATATAAATACATTAAAAACAGCAGCAAGAAATATAAAACCACTTGTGTCCCCATCTTGGGGTTCAGTTTGCTAAGCATCATCTTATATGGTCATGTGTACATAACTTTTGACCTTTTCTGCTTGTCCTAGATATATACTAGTTTTTTCAAACAGGGAAATTATGGGACCTATGTCTCTTTGGACCTGGTTTACTTCACTTAATATAGTTATTTCCAAGTCTTTCCATTTCCTAACAAATGGGGTGGGGTCATTCGTTTTATTTTTTGTTTTTTTTTTTTGGTCCATCATGGGGCTTGAACTCTGAGGCTGAGCGCTGTCCCTCAGCTCTTCAGCTCAAGGCTAGCACTCTACCACTTGAACTATAGAGCTATTTCTGGTTTTCTGGTGGTTTATTGGAGATAATAGTTTCACGTACTTTCCTGCCCAGGCTGGCTTTTAACTGCCATATTCAGATCTCAGCCTTATGGTAGCTAGGATTACAGGCATGAGCCACCGTTGCCTGGCTGGTGTCATTCTTTGTGTTGGAGGCATAGAATTCCATGCCATATTTTCTTGATCCATTCATCTACTGAGGGGCATCTGGGTTGGTTCCATATCTTAGCTATGGTAAATAATGCTGCAATAAACATAGATGTACTGGTAGCTGTAGTCTAGCCATACAACAGACAATGGTCTCATATCTAAAATATACTTAGAACTCAAAAACTTAAATCCCCCAACAACAAATCCTCAAAGAAACAACTGCCTGATTAATAAGTGGACTAAAGATTTAAAGAGAAGCTTCTCTGAAGAGAAAATAAGAATGGCCAATGGATACATGAAGAAATGCTCAACTTCTCTGGCCATAAAAGAAATGCAAATCAAAACAACATTGAGATACCATCTCACCCCAGTTAGAATGGCTATCATCAAGAAATCTAATAAGAACAGATACTAGAGGGGATGTGGCCAAAATGGAACCCAGTATTGTTGGTAGGAGTGTAAACTTGTTCAACCACTTTGGAAAGCAGTATGGAGGTTCCTCAAAAGACTCCACATAGAGCTCCTCTATGACCCAGCAAGTCCAGTTTTGGGCATTTACCCAAATGATCACAAACAAGGAGATGTAATCTTTTTTATTTAATTTTTGTCAATTGTGCAGCTCGAACTCAGAGTCTGGATGCTGTCACTGAGCTTTTTTTGCCCAAACTAGTGTTGTACTGCTGTGAGCCACACAACACTTCTGTTTTTTGAGTGGTTAATTGGAGATAAGATTCTCACAAGGACTTTCCTGTCTGGGCTGCGCTCAAAATGTGATCCTCAGATCTCAGCCTCTAGAGAAGCTAGAATTATAGGTGTGAACCAGGGGTGCCTGGCTTTGATTGTGTTTTGATGACTTCTCCAGATGAAAGTCATGGGAATGATGTATTAAAGAAAATCCATTTAAAAAATACGAAGAATAAAGGTATTATGAAAAAAACATGGACAATATCTCTGCCTTTTTCCTGTAAATGGATGCCTCTTGCCAGTAGGAAATACCCAGACTGAGTATGACTATCAAAAGGTTGGAATTTTAGGTCTGCTGGAGAGAACAGCTTCCTCCCCATAACCCTCTTCCTTAAGGTTAGCACAGAGCCTTACCAGAAATCACCTGTAACTGTCTGATTGTGAATCAGCAAAAGGACCCCAGGCTCTGGGTTCACTACCTCATCCTCTGAAGTTACTTCCTCATCGTCTGAGCCACTTGCACATCCACGGCTGACACACCTCCTCCTCACCTTTCTTTATGTATCTCTCATATACTATTCCCCTCCCTGCACAACTACATCTGGTGCAGGCTGGTGGTTTGTTCCTCCCAATAAACTCTCTTCTGCCTGAACCATGAGGCAGTCTTCTCTCAGCAACCCTTACATCTGGTGCTGAACAGATGTAAGAGTTGCGACAAAGAGACCACTACATGGAACAGGCAGCAAAGTGTTTGTTTGGGAGAGCCAAAGTCCTGCTGGAATAGGGTAGAGAATGTGATAGCTTGACTAATGGTGGAGAGATTATATACCAGAGAGCAAGAAGGAGGTGTGGAGATTGTATGAGGAAGTGACCTCAGAGCCTACAGGACCTCCCACTGACCAAAGGAGGTGTGACTGGAGCAGATGTCAAAGTGACCTCAGAGAATGAGGAAGTTACCTCAGAGCCATGGGGGGAACCTCTCACCAGTTACCTGGGTTACAGGTGCTCAGCAGGGACTTCTAGGGAGTCCCCTAATGCAGTTTTTCAGGGAGACAGAAAAAGGCAAGGGTCTAACCATGTGGTTTTGCATGGGGAAAAAACAAAGGGCCATCTTCCATCTTCCCCAGGTAGACCTAACACTAAGAAGCCTTTTTACTCCACTATAATTATCTTCTAGATTCAAGCACATCATTAATATTAATCTAGAATTTATGTTCTCTCTAGAGCTAGGCACTTTGTGCCTGGCTTAAGGAAAATACTTCCTATATAAATCCTAAGTAAAGCAGAGCATTTTTCTGCTTGCTCAAACAAACTGACTTAAGAAACCAACCAAGCCACAGGAAAATCAAACACCATAAGCAGACGCGAGACTCCAACAAGAGACTGGTTACGGACACAAGGGAGATACAGGATCTTCCCATCCCCCCCCCCAAAAAAAAAATCAAAGAACTCTTTTTGTACCTTTAATTAAAAAAAATTTCTAAAACATTTTTTAATTTTTAACTCTTTTTTTTAAAAAATTGTTTTCTATTAACTTTTTTTCTTTCTCTTATAATTATTATTTTAGGGGTATATGTGTGTGTGCTTTTTTTCTCTTTTTTCTTTTTAAAAATTTTTTTTGTTTAGCTCTACTGACCTTTTGATCCTTATTTTTCTTTCCTTCTCATTCTTTTCACTTTTTCCTCTCTTTCGTTCTTCTTTGCGTGACTTCATTGCTGTTCTGCTCATCCTGAGATATATCCGCAGTCGATTATTAGACCTAATACCCCATTGTGTACACACTTAATCAAGAAATGTATTACTCAATTCAAAACCTCTTAGGCATAAATTCCTTAATAGCAGTACTACCTCTTTATACTTATATAATATTTTAAGCATTTTTTTATTTAATTTTATTTTTTTGTTTATTTTTTATTGTGAAAATACTGTACAGAGGGGTTACAATTACATGGGCAAGATAATGAGTACATTTCTTATCAAGCATTGTAGCCTCCTCCTTTGTTTCCCCTTCCCATCCCTTCCCAGCCTCCCCCTTCTCCACCACCCAATCCTCCCCCCCCACCACCAAAGTTGTAAAGTTCGTTTTCAACATGACAACTTGTACTTCTCATTGTTGCAACAGGTCCACCTGTATCCTTATTTAAACGACTTGTTTTTCCTCCTCCCCTCCACAAATTATACCGACATCAGATACAGTGAAAGCAGGGGTTATACTGTGGGGGAGGGACATACAAAGCAACCTAAGATATGTATTTAAATGTTTTTTTTCTTTCATGCATTTGTTTCTAACCATTTATAAGATTATTTCCTTGTTATTTTAAACATTTTTATTTTTAAGTTTTTCACGTCTCCTTTCTATCCCTCCCCTTCTCTTATTCTATCCCCATTCTTCTCTGAATATCACAATTCTAATTTTCCATAATTTTTAAGTGTTTCACTTTTTAATTTTTACTTTTTGCTTTTCTATTTTTTCTTGTGTCTTTTTTTTCTTTCTCTTTCATCTTTTTATCTCACTCTCGACTATCATTCTATCCAACCTATTTCCCGCTTTGAGACTAGAACTTAGTTAAGTTAACTACTCCTCTGCCTTTCCACATCCCTCTATTCCTATTTTTACCCACATCTCTCCTTAAACCAAATAATTTCTGATTTGTCAAATTCTTCTTTGCAGTTCGTAGCCCATTAATATATAGCTGTTTGATGTTGAATAGATATATCTGTTGAATTAGATTGTATCTGCAGACTTTTGACTATGCAACTACAGACTTTGGGTGAAGCTTGCTTTAAGATAGAGTTCTAGCACAAAACTCGTGTTACTTTCATTCCAAATGGGCAGAGCAACCCGGAAAAACACAAGAAAAATGGCAAGTCCAGGTTTCTCAACTCCCACTCATGATAATCAGGGGGCATGAATAATTCAGAGGATAGTTCCCAAAAAGCTCTACAAACACTATTGATAAACATGGTAAATGAAAAGATTGAAAACCTGCAAAGGATCTGTATGAGCATGATAGGGAGAGAAAGGAGGCAAACCAAAGGTCAATACAGGAATATCATGAGAGTGAGGAAGCTACTCAAAGACTGATACAGGAATTGGGTGAGGAGCTTGAGAACACTCAAAGAAAAATAAAGAATGGCGTGAGCAGGCTGAGAACACTCAAAGAGAAATATAGGAATTGTGTGAACGTGAGGAAGCTAATCAAAGAGTAATACAGGAATTTAGAGAACAGGATGAGAATACACAAAGATCACTAAAGGCACTCAGGGAATCCATCAACAGACAGCTGAAAGAAGTCAGAGAGACCACAAAGGGAATGCTGAATGTAGCCTGACAGAAGGAATGGTAATCCAAAGAAACCATAACCAATCAACTAAGTGATTTGAGAATAAACACTGAACACCAAATTAAGGAAGTAAAGAAGTTCATAAAATATCTAAAACAAAGCTCCAACAAACAATTTTAAGCCATCAAAGCCGACCAACTCGAAGGAAAAGAAATAAAAAACAAACCAGAAAGTCTTCATAGTAGGTTAGATCATGCAGAAAATCAAATTTCGGGGATTGAAGACAGTCTAGATATTATAGAGAAAGAATATACAACCATCCAAGACAAATCCAAGAAATATGGTAGATCTATTCTATACTTAGAAGACACCATCAGAGACCTTATCTGAGGATAATGGGTGTAGAGGAGCACCTAGAGACAGAAGTTAATGGTCTAGAAAATTTGTTTAACAGGATCCTAGCAGAGAACTTCCCAAACATGCAAAAAGATAGGCCTATTCAGATACAAGAGCTTTTAGAACTCCAAATAGACCAGACCAGAACAGGACATCTAATCATCACATTATAATCTGCACAGGATCAATTCAGACCAAAGAAAACATCCTTAAAGCTGTCAAGGAGAAAAGATCAATCACCTATAAAGGGAAACCAATTAGAATCACCTCAGATTTCTCAACAGAGACAATCAAAACAAGAAGAACCTGGAATGATGTATGCCATGCCATAAAGACAAACAACTATGAACCAAAAATACTGTACGCAGCTAAACTCTCCCTCATAGCCAAAGGTCAAATAAAAACCTTCCATAGCAGAGAAAAATTGAAACAATGTCTCTCCACCAAACCAGTCCTACATCTATCTGTCTATCCATTTATCTGTCCATTTATTTATCCATTTATCTATCTATTTATCTTTTTGGATCTGTTTTGGTTCCCTCTCAACTCTTTATCCAGATTTGGAGAGGATTTATCCATTTTATTTGGTTACCTAAAGTATATAACACATATTTATAAATAAAATTGAATAAAGAAATATTATATAATATATAAATATATTATGTAGATTATATAATGTAAATATAAATATGTATATTATAGATTATATATAAATAAATACTATCTACATATTCATCCACCTATCTATCCATCTATTTGTCTATCTATCTGTCCATATATTTATTTATCCATCTATCTATCTACCTATCCACTGTCTATGTATGTATGTATGTATGTATGTATGTATGTATGTATGTATGTATGTATGTATCTATCTATCTATCTATCTATCTATCTATCTATCTATCTACCTATCTATCTATTTTTTGCCAGTTCTAAGGCTTGAACTCAGGGCCTGGGCACTGTCCCTCAAGGCTACCACTCTACTACTTGAGCCACTGCACCATCTCCAGCTTTTTCTGTGTATATGGTACTGGGGCATCAAACCCAGTGTTTCATGCATGCTAGGCCAGCACAATACCACTAAGCCATGTTCCCAGCCCCAGTATTATTATTATTAGTAGTAGTAGTAATAGTAGTAGTAGTAGAATCATTTGAGGAACATTGAGTCAAGGACTCACTGGGACTGGGGTCTTCAGGGTACATGTCTAGGATGGGCTGGGCATTCTGGGGTAAGTGAAGGCTCCAGTTGCCTGCATGTACTTGAGGTGCTCCCAGGTAGTGTCCTAACAATAACTGGAATATGGACAGAATACAGAAACAGAATATGGAAATACAACAAAGCAGGGAGGAAGCAATGAACAAAGCCACTGGGAGGGCTCCTCCACATTCTTTCAAGACCTGATGTAGATTGAGTGATTTTATTCCATTTTCATTTTTAATTCAAGATAAATATATTTTTCTTTCAATTCTTTGATCAGACTTCATCAAGCTAATACATGGAATTTCCTCTTATTCTTTTTGTTATTCTGCATTGTTTTGTGTTGTTTTCAGGGACCAGGAGGAGCTATGACTATTTCTACATTATATCGTTTCTACAATTTCCTTTTTGGATCTGGTTTGGTTCCCTCTCAACTCTTTATCCAGACTTGGAGAGGATTTATCCATTTTATTTGGTTTCCTATAGTATGTTACACATATTTATAAATAAAATTGAATAAAGAAATATTATATAATATATAAATATATTATGCATATAATATAATATAAATATAAATATGTATATTATAGATTATATATAAATATATTATGTATATTATATAATTATACATACTTCTAAATGTATATAATTATATTATAAATATATATACTATATAAAAATATGTAATATAAAATATATATACACATAAAATATATTATATGGCTTTCATAACATTATATTATGTTATATATAGCATATATTATATATTTATATATTATATATTATATAACATATAATATATGATATATAATATATACATATATAACTATAAATTATTTATAATACATATAATTATATATAATATATAACATAGTATGTATATAATATATATAATTTATATATAATATATAATATTATATATGATAAATATATACCAATATATGCTATATATTATATATTTTATATAACATATATTATATATGTTATACATTATATATAAATACATAAATTATATTATATAATATATAGTACATAAATATAAATATATATGTAAATATATTATATAAACAGAAGTCATTGTCAAGTTTAAGTTGATATTTTATTGATTTCTTTTTTGATGTTGTTGTTTTGCCAGTCCTGCGGCTTGAATGCGGGGAGCCGGGGCGAACGCCATTACAGGATGGCGCCCACTTCCTTGCAGATTGGAGGTAAACAACTCCATATTAGGCAATGCTTGGCGGGATTGTAGGTCCCGGGCTTTGCACATGCGCGAGCCATGTAGAGTCCCCAGCCAATCCCGTGGCACCTGGTGATGGTGAAAGGCAGACGACCAATGATAGAACGACCCGTGTTCCTATTCCCTATATAAGCGGCCGCATTTTCCTGTACGGGCTCTCGTGCTCAAGCTCTCCTACAAACAAGAAGGCTCTCCAATAAAGTGTGATCTGAGAAGACTCCTGGTGTGGTGGTCGTTCTTCCTCGCTGGCTGAGAAGGCATTCACCATACTTGAACTCTGGGTGCTGTCCCTGAGCTTCTTCAGCTCCAGGCTGGCTATACATACATACATACAGATACATAGGCACCACTTCCAGTTTGCTCAGTGGTTTCAGTGGAGATCAGAGTCTCACAGGACTTTTCCTGATCTGTGCTGGGATTATAGCCCTGCACCTCCATAACCCATCTACAGCTCATCTTGATGCACACATTTCCCTAGGATCTTGATATTTCAGGGATGTCATAGATGAACTTTTTTTTTATGAGAATGGATGGAGTTGATGGAGGGAATTAATCAAGAACATTTTTTTATGAGAATGGATGGAGTTGATGGAGGGAATTAATCAAGAGTGACATCTTTGTGATGATGAATCACAACCACAGGGTTGGCTGAGATCACACTCCAGAGGATAGCATATGCTTTCTCCATATTGATCCCAGCCTTCATTGGTAAGCCTTCAGGTAGGATTTTAGTTTGACATCTTGACCTCTCAGGTGTATGATTACAGGGTGAATAATTATTTTTACTTTTTGCTGTTGCCATTTAAAAGTGGTACTTTCTCTTCAGTTTTGTTTATGTTTAATATATATTAATAAATAATACTATATATTAATGTAATTTATTATTGTACAATACATAATATATAATATGTTATATATTATATATATTAATTTGTCCCCCCACCAAAAAAAATAATAAAGTTCCTGGCTCTTGTTCCCTGTTTAATTCCAGTAGGTAGGGGACGCACACTCTCATCTCTGCTCCTAGACTCAAAAAGAAGTTCAGGGATGGTGCCTAGATCCTAAGTTAAGACCTACCACCAACCAAAAGACAGAAAGAAACAAGGAAAGGAAGGAGAGAAGGAATAAAAGAGGGAAGGAAGGAAGGAAGGAAGGAAGGAAGGAAGGAAGGAAGGAAGGAAGGAATGGGCAAGGAAGGAGGGAGGGAGGAAAGGATGGAGGGAGGGAAAGGAGGGGGAAGGGAGGGAAGGAAGGAAAGAAGCAAGCAAGCAGGGAAGGGAAGAAGGTGGGAAGGAAGGAATGAAGAAGGGAAGTAAGGAAGGATGGAAGGAAGGAAAGAAGGAAGGAAGGAAAGAAGGAAGGAAGCAAGAAGGGAAGAGAGGAAGGAGGAACGGAAGAGGCAAAGAAGGAAGGAGGGAAGGAAGGAGGGAGGGAGGGAAGGAAGGAAGGAAGGGAGGGAGGGAGGGAGGGAGGGAAGGAAAGAAAGAAGCAAGCAAGTAGGGAAGGGAGGAAGGAGGGAAGGAATGAAGAAGGGGGTAAGAAAGGATGGAAGGAAGTAAAGAAGGAAGCAAGGAGGGACAGGAGGAAGTTGGGAAGGAATGAGGAAGGAAGGAGGGAAGGAAGGAGGGAAGGAAGGAAGGAAGAAAGAAGGGACTGGCGGGCAAACAAGAGTCAAGATAAATCTTTCCCCTTGTCTAACTTCCCATCAGACCCCACTGTTTGCTTTCACCACACCCACACTCTGCTATTGTGCATCTGTTTGTCTGTCTGCCTGTCTGTCTGCCTGTCTGTCTGTCTGTCTGTCTGTCTGCCTGTCTGTTGGCTTTCTTCCTCAAACAAAGCTCCACCCATATTTCTCAATCAGTGTGAATTGTCCAGAAATTCTTGTCCTATTTATTTATTTATTTATTTATTTTGTTAATTAAGAAGTTTCACTTCCAGAAATTCAGATGTCCAGGAGTTTTACTGGTGAGCAACACGTGGAAAACCAATATGGCACACCTCAATGAAAATTCCCAACTAGAGCCATTTTATTTTTATGTTTTTAATTTATTTTTTATGCCGCATCCCAATGGAAATTCCCAACCAGTATCCTTTTTTATTTTTTTTTAATTTTTAATTTTTTATGGTGCACTCCAATGGAAATCTCTAACCGGAGCTATTTTATTTTTATTTTTTTTATTTTCTTATCAAGCATTGTAGCCTCCTCCTTTGTTTCCCCTTCCAATCCCTTCCCAGTTTCTCCTCCCCCCCCCCAAAGTTGTAAAGTTCGTTTTCCACATGACAACTTGTACTTCTCATTGTTGCAACGGGTCTACCTGTATCCTTATTTAAACGACTTGTTTTTCCCCTTCCCCTCCACAAATTATACCGACATCAGATACAGTGAAAGCAAGAGTTATACTGTAGGGGAGGGACATACAAAGCAACAAAGAAATAATCTTATAAATGCGTTAGAAACAAATGCATGAAAGAAAAAAACATTTGAATACATATCTTAGGGTTCATTTTCCTAACATCACCTTATCGGTCCTTTTCTGCTTGACTCATACATATACTAGTTATTGCAAATAAGGGAAACCATGGGACCTATGTTTCTTTGGGCTTGGGTTGCTTCACTTAATATAATTTTTTCCAAGTCTTTCCATTTCCTAACAAATGGGGCAATGTCATTCTTTCTGATGGAGGCATAGAATTCCATTGTGTATATATACCACATTTTCTTGAGCCATTCATCTCTGGATGTTTTTTTATTCCACTCTCCCCAGACTTGGCCAAGATTTCATGCATTGTATTCCCTGATTTCTTATAGATGATGTACATTTATCCACCGATTAATATTATATATACACACATATACACACCCTGTTCACCTCAGTCACCTACCGCGCCCAGCTGTCCCTTGGCTTGATTCAGGCACCCTGGTGTCTGTCTATGTCTCTCTCCATCTGTCTTTCTCTGCTTCTTGAAGTAGGCCCTGAGAGGAGACTTAAGCTGGTACGGCTTCTTTCCAGGCTTTGCCTTTGTTTTAGGGATTTTAGAAAAAAACCTTTAAACAAGGTTAACTAGACCTTGGCTCCAACCTTCCCAATTCCTAGAATGGAAAGAATGCCTCTAGGTCCCCCTCCCCTGAACAACCTAACACACCTTGATTGTTAAGGACTGACCCATAAAACAGATAAGTTGTAATCTGGCTCCAACAGGCGATACCACAGGCTTATAGTAAACCCTGCCTTTTGCACATGCTTACAGTAAACCGGTGTGTGGTCTGATATGACAGTACAATCCTTTGTGTGTGTTACGATCCCATTGGTCACCCCTGCGCGACCAGGCTCGACCTCATGGATTCTGCCTTTAAAAACCAAAGAATGGGGGCCACTAGGGGGGGTCTTAGTATCAGCTCCTGAGCCTGTGCTGCGGCCCTGGCAGGTCAGTGTAGGTAACTTCTCAATACAGTTGCTTCCTTGTTAACAACTTTGTTGCGGTGGGCTTGCCTGCCTGAGTAGGGGTCTTCCTACTACATTTCTTTCTGCCCCTCCCTGCTGTCTAACTCTGAGTTCATGCCCAGTGGCACTCAACTAGGGACCGTCTGCCCTCCTTTCTGTGTAACCCTGGCCGCAGGCTTAGCAGCGCCCAGCCAGTACAGCTCTGCCCTTCCCTGCAGCTGTCTAAGCCTGCACGGGAGTAGAAGCACTCTGCCATGTCCTCTCTGCCCCTCCCTGCTGTTTAAACCTATGCGCTAAGTGAGGACCTCTGTGCCGCTCCCTGCCAACCCCGGGCGCATGCGCAATGGCGAGGTGCGATTCTCTGTTGCCTTCCTTACCAGCGGCGCACCACTGCACCGGACTCCCAACACTTTGTTTTCCCGCCGCGCCCACGCTTGCGCAGTGGCGGCGCACCTTGTTGAACCAACCCAGCGTGCAGGCGCAGTGGCTCCCAGTGTCCCGCCCTTGGGGAGGGGTCCGGCCCCGTGCGCAGGCGCATTGGCACCGGCTGATGACATTCGCACAATGGCGGCTGGGACTGCGCCTCCCGGAAGTGAAGTGGCGGCAGCGGGGGCCCCCCGCGTCTGGGACATCCTGACATCGTGTCCAGCGGGGACCCCCGGTACGACGCGGGCCTGAGAGCGGCCTCGCCCACTTCCCCGCCATCTCCATCTCCGTCATATTGATCCCGTCATCTCCGTCATCTCCATCGAACTTGGCCTTTGCCACCGCCGCCCGACCCGAACGCGAACCCAGATTCCCGCAGGATCCCGAGGAGGGCGACCCGGGCCCACCGCCCCGCTGCGTCAACGACTTCGACACTCAGGCCACCGTCGTGAGTGGTAGGGGCAGGGTCCCTCTCCCGTGACCTTAGGCCCCGGATGGACCGGCCCCGTGCTACCTGGAGGAGCAGGAGATGCAGGAGATTGACTTGCATGGAAGTTGGAGGAGGGGTGGTGCTAATTTGGGGTTCTCTGGCCTCCACCAACGGCCCTGGAGGCTGTGGGATCTATCCAATCCCAAGGTGCCTGGTGGGCCGGCCCTGTGTCGTTGACGGTGAATCCTGGCAGGTGCTGAAGATGCAGGAGATGGGTTTGCTTGAGACTCAGGGGATACCTGAGAAGCTCAGATCCGTTTACCCATGCGACCTAGTTACCCATATTCTGCCTCCTCGATCTTTCCGCCCAAGCACCAAAGCCCGAGAGCTAAAGATAGCTTCATGACTAATTCATCATGTAGGGTTCTGGTTCAATCAGCTTGGGCCCACTTCCTGGTGCCTGGCTTCGAACCCGTTATTCTCTGGATCGCAGCATCCTGTTATTTGTTTGTTTAGAATTGTTAGGTGCGGATGAGTTGTGTTTGGAAGTGAGGATGATGACGAACAGGAGGGGCTGGGCCTCATCAGGGTGCACAGCCAGGAATGGATTCAGAGGAATGGGCAATGCGTGCAGCACCTTAATTAAGAGGCGGGGCCTAGTGGGGAACGAGTTGGTTGGGGGCATGGGACCTGGGAAGTGAGGTGGTTGTGGGCTGGGCCAAGTGGGCGTGGCGTTATGGGCAGAGGGTGTGAGCTTCCAAGGGGGAGCCAATTGGTTGGGGCATGGTCTGGTGGACATGAGGTTGTTAGGGGCGTGGCCAGGAACTGATGCCATTGGGCGGCTGGGCCTTTGGGACTGGGCCTGGATGTGAAGCCATTGAGTGGATTGGCCTTGGCTGGTGTGGCCTGGAAGTGATGCCATTGGGCAGCTGGACCCCGAAGGCATGGCCTAAAAGATTAAGGACCCTCATTGGAGCGTGGTCTTGCAGAAGTGATATCATTTGGTGGCCTGGCTTGAGGGGCGAGGCCTGGTAGAAGTGATGCTATTTGGCGGCTGGGCCTTTGGGGCCATGCCTAGAAATAATACCATTGGGTGGCCTGGCCTTGGGGGTGTGGCCTAGAAGTGACGCCTTTGGGCGTCAGTGCTTTGGGGGCGTGGCCTGGCTCGAGTGATGGCATTGTGTGGTCTGGCTTTGGGGGCAGGGCTTAGAAATAGTACCATTGGATGGCCTGGTTTGGGAGCGTAGCCTGGCAGAAGTGATGCCATTGGGTGGCCTGGTTTGGGGGTGTGGGGGGGGGCTTGGCAGAAGCCATGCTATTGGACAGCTGTGCCTTGGGTGTAGGACCTAGATATACCATTGGGTGGCCTGGCTTTGGGGGCGTGGCCTGGCAGAAGTGATGCCATTGGGCGTCTGGGCCTTGTGGGTGGTACCTGGCAGGCGCCCAGCAGC
Source organism: Dipodomys spectabilis (assembly GCF_019054845.1). Classification (NCBI taxonomy): domain Eukaryota; kingdom Metazoa; phylum Chordata; class Mammalia; order Rodentia; family Heteromyidae; genus Dipodomys; species Dipodomys spectabilis. The sequence goes on from NW_024870680.1 coordinate 438,459, forward strand.
GCTGGTTCATTGGAGGTCAGAGTTTCTGGGTTGGTCCTCATGTTTGTCTGTCTGTCTCTTTGTCTCTCTGTCTATCTCTCTGTCTTTCTTACCCCCCAACCCCTCTCTATGAACCAGGCCATTCAGCAGCTTACGTTGGTGTGGGACCACTTGGCGCAGCTGTGCTTTGAGCTGAAGGTAATGAGCATCGCGGAGGTGATTCCACTGAAGCTGGTGCAGCACCACGTGTACAACGAGAAGGCCGTGCTGCGGGAGGTGGGTACCCTTTCCTCGGGCGCCTGAGTCACCCTCCTCCTTCCTCTTCCCTTCTCCCCCTCTCGTACCTCCTCCTGAAGGCCCCGACTAGGGTGACATCACTGCATGCAGGACCAAGCACCTAGCACCTCCCCATAGTGACACAGGTTGGGTACCAAACATCTAGCACCTCCCCATACTCAGTCAGGACCAGGATTAGTGATTTAGGTCAGGGACTAAATATCCAGCACCTAAGCATACTGACCCAGGATCAGAACTAAGTAACTACCACCTCCCCATAGTGACTCAGGACAGGGACTAAGTATCCAGCACTTCCCCATAGTGACATAGGTTGGGTACCAAGCATCCAGCACCTCCCTATATAGACTCAAGTCAGGTACAAAGCACTTAGCACTTACCCATAGTGACTCAGGACTAGGACTAAGCATCCAGCACCTCCCTGTAATGACACAGGACAGGGACCAAGCATCCAACACCTTCTCATCCCGAGTCAGTACACTGACCAAGCACCCTGAACCTCTCCCATAGTGACTCAGGTTATGGACTAAGCACCCAGCACAGGATGGTGATCAAGCATCCAGCACTTCCCTGTTGACAGTTGCACAATGATGCTTGCACATGAGTTCACACACATGGGCATCCCCCTCTCTGCATCCCCCTCCCCCCGCAGGTTCTCCACGTGGCATAATGATCTCTGCCTGTACATGCTCATGAACTACGCATGGGGCCATAAACTCTTCAGCTACCTGCTGCCTGTGGCCACTTCTCCAACACCAACCTCTTCTATGCTGCCAAGATCATGTGTGTGTTGGCCTACCTGCATGACAGGTACATCATCTACCATGACCTCAAGCCTGAGACCATCCTGCTGGACTGCAAGAGCCACATCAAGCTCACCGACTTCTGCTTTGCCAAGAAACTGGTCGACAGGTGAGAGGCCAGGCAAGGTGGGGCCACATGTGAGGAGGTGACGGTTGCTGCATGCCTGTCCACCCATCCATCCATCCATCCTTCTGTCCATCTGTCTACCCATCTATCCACTTTTCCATCCACCCATCTACCTATCCACCCATCCATCCACCCACCCATCCATCCCCCACCTACCCATCCATCCACTCACTTACCCACCTATCCATCCACCCATTCATCCACTCCACACACACACCCACCTACCCATCCATCCATCTATCCACCCACCTACCCATCCACCCATCCATCCACCTACCTACCCAACTACCCACCCATCCACCCATCCATCCATCTACACACCCACCTACCCATCCATACATCCAGACCTTACAATTTCAGGAACACTCCAACAGGGGGCGCAAGTTACTTAGTTTTCTTTTCTTTAATTAATAACTTTTTTTATTTTTCACTTTTATTTGCACTTTTATTTCACCTTGTACCTCCCTCGCCCTTGTGTGGACTCATTTACCCCAGAATAAACTAATCAGCTGATAAGTCCTGCTACCTTCTCTCCCAGCCCTTCGGCCAAGGCGGAATTTCCCCACTGCAGACCATCTGGTCATTGATATTTTATTATTTTACTCCAGGCTGATGCTCTATCACTTGAATACCCCCCCTCCCCAAGCGCCGCCTAGTTTTGCGGTTGATTCATGGAAGATTAAATGAGTTTCTGGCCCTGGGGCTGGATTTGAACTGCCATCCTCCGGATGGCTTTCCCTCACCGCCCTGTCTGGTCTCCCCCATCCCCGCAGGATGTGGACGCTGTGTGTGACCCTAGAATAGCTGGCCACCGAGCTCATCCAGAGCACGGGTCACAGCCCGGAGGTGGACTGGTAGATGCTGGCAAGGTGAGTTGCCTCCTCCTCCTTCTCCTGGTCCAGAACGTTCTTTGTTGACAACACATGGCCCTCTGCTGGCCCTGCCTACCGTGATGTCACTTCTGCCCACTAGGCCATGCCTACTGTGGCCAGGCTTCCATCTGCTCAGCCACGCCCCCCAATAGCACTGCTTTCTCAGAGCCACGCCCCTTCATGTCCCCTAAGAGCCCTGTTTTTTTCAGCCATGCTCCCTTAATGACCCTCACTTTCTTCCTTCCACTCAGCTGCGCCCCCTCATGACTACTTTCTTCCACTAAACCACAGCCTTGAATGGCATCATTTTCCACTAAACTACGCCCCCAGGAGCCCTGTCTTCTTTGAGCCCCGCCCCCAAGTGATAGCCCTTCCTTTCTCTAAGCCTCCAACTTCCTTCCACTCAGCCATGTCCCAAGAGTCTTGTTTTCTCCAACCTGTGCCTGTTAATGAGATCACTTCCACTAAGCCATGCCCCCATCAAATCTTTCTTCTGGTAAGGCACGCCCCCCAATCCACTCTTCCTCCATGCCAGGCCCTCTGTGGTCTGCACTAGGCCCCTTCCCCCAGTGACCTGGCCTCCAGTAGCCTCTCCTCCATGACATCACTTTCCCGCCCCAAGCCAATTCAGTTCCTGCCACCAGGCCACGCCCTCCTCGCTGGGCCCCTACCTCTCAAAGGTGAGGCTCTGTCTCCTGATGAGGCCAGACCCCTCCTGCTCCACCATTATAGTCTCCACCTGTGGCCTCTGCCCCAGGGGCTTCTTTTGTCCGTTTTTATTTCATTCGTTTCTCTCTTCCCCTCCTTTCCACCCCCCCCCCCCCCCTTCTTCGAAGACAACCTGTTGAGAGTCTCCCAGAAGATCCTCACTTGTAAGATTGACTTCCTGGCATGGCATCTGGACTCTGTGCCCAAGTGAGTCAACCCCCGGGGCTGCATGCGTGCTACCCATCATCTCCAGCACCCTCATCCCAGTCGCCACTGTCATCTCCATTCCCCCCACCCCCCAGCATGTCAGCCAGCTTCTACCCCACCATGCAATCTGCTTGTTCAGTGCAGTGTAATCTCTCTTCCCCTGACCAGGTGTCTGGGAACCATGAAGGTAGCCACTTCCCCCCACTCACCCATCCCGCCCCTGCATAGGGTTGGGAGGGGAAGCTGAAGGGTGCGGGGCACCGGCCTGTCTGCCTCATCTCAACCTTGCTGACTAGCACCAGAGGGGCTCTGCACTGCCTGAGCCACTGCACCACCCAGTGGGGGGATATCTGTTTTTGGTTGGCTTTTCACTATCTTCATCTGTTTGTTTCTTTCCCTCCCCCTCCCCTGTTTGTGGGGCCTGAACTCTGGGCCTGGGTGCTGTCCCTCAGCTCTTCAGCTCAAGGCTAGCGCTCTACCACTTGAGCCACAGCACCACTTCCGGGTTTTTCTGTTTATGTGGTGCTGAGGAATCAAACCCCTGGGCCTCATGTATTCGAGGCAAGCGCTCTACCACTGAGCCACCTTCCCAGCCCCATCTGTGTCTTTTTTTGATTTCTATTTTTTTATTTTTATTTTTGTGTTTTTAATCAAATACATCTGGGAGCAGATATTTTTAATCCTAAAGCAGAAAGGAGTGACCAAGACAGATATGGGGGCCCAGCCAGCACGGGTGCTCATATATTTATTCATTATGTGTTTATTTCTTTACTTTTTATATGTTTGTTATGTATTTATACTTACTTATACTTTTATATATTTATATCCATGTTTATTCTATATCTATTTGTTCATTATATGTTTATATCTATTTCTATATTTATACTTAACTTTACATATTTATATGTTTATTTATATATTTATGTTTATTATATATTTATGTGTATTTGTATTTATCATGTATTTGATTATTACATTTATACCTATATTTATTTTTACATTTATTTATATTTGCTTATGGTTTTTATGTTTATTATATAGTTGTTTATATTTGTTATATATTTGTGATTTTTATGTTATGTATTTATATTTATTATATATTGCTACTTTATATTTATATTTACTATATATTTATCATTTTTCTGTTTATTATATAATATACTCATTTGTTTGTGATTTTTATGTTTATATTCCTATGTATTGATATATATCAATATTGCTATGATGTGTAGATTTGCTGTGTTGATTGCGCATCATTAGATGTTATGATTTATTGTATGTTTATCAGTATATCTATATATTCCTTACATTATCTTTATAGGTTATTTACTCTATTTCCTTATACATTTATCATGTTTTTAATTATGTATATCATATATATTTATGTATATTTTCTTATTACGTATATCTATATATTATATATTTTTATATACTTACTGTAGATTGTATATTTCTATATATCATGTGTCATATTTTATGTATTTATTGATTTATTATAGATGTCTTTATGTTATATATTATATATATTACATTATAATATAACATTGTGTTACATATATTATGTGATATATAATTATATATATTTATTATGTATTTTATATACCCAGTATCTTCATTTGTTATATATCTTATGTTTATTATATGTCTACTATCTATTATATATTTCTAGGTATTATATACTTATATTTTTGGGTTTTTTTTGTTTTTTGTCAGTCGTGAGGCTTGAACTCTGGGCCTAAGCGCTGTCCCTCAGCTATTCAGCTCAAGGCGAGCACTCTACCACTTGAGCCACAGAGCCACTTCCGGTTTTCTGGTGGTTTATTGGAGATAAGAGTTTCACAGACTTTCTTGCCTGGGCTGGCTTTGAACTGCAATCCTCAGATCTCAGCCTCCTGAGTAGGATTACAGGCTTATGTAAGCCCCCGGCACCTGGCTTTACTTATATGTTTTATAGATGTGTTTCTTATACTTCTTTATCACATATATTGAACTCATTTATTCTACATTCTTTTATATATTTATATATTATATATTGATTATATATTATATACTTATATATTCTATGCTTATAAATTATATATTGATTATATCATATATTGACTATATTATATATTAATTATGTATATATTTAATTTTATTCTATTCCTGACTCTTCTTACAGAACGGAGTCCTGGACATCAACTATCACCACTGGTTCTGGGCCGTGGACTGGGAAGTGGTGCCCAAGAGGAAGCTGAAGGTTGGTTGGTAATGGTTTGGCCATGGCGTTCCACCTGCTGAACCAGGCCTCCTGCCTGGCTTTTGGCTGACTCTTTCCTGGCCTACTAGGCCTGGGCTTCTCAGGGTGGGGGGTGTCCTCCTCTGCCCTCCCCTCTGATGTCTTATTTTTTGGGGGGTGTCCCCCCAGACCCCCTTTTACCCAAGATCTCAGGTGAGGCCGACACCTCCACCTTCTGAGGCCTGGGCACTGTCCCTAAGCTCTTCAGCTCAAGGGAAGAGCTCTACCACTTGAGCCACAGTGCCCCATCTGGCTTTGAACCGTGATCCTCAGATCTCAGGTCCTGAGTAGCTAGGATTACAGGCCCATATGGCCAAAGGGCAAATGCATATCTCAGGGCTGTTTTTGGTTTTTATGCCAGTCCAATCCTGGGACTTGAATTTAGGGCCTAGAAACTGTGCTTGTACATCTTTTGTTCAAGACCGGTAGACTACCACTTCACCACAGCTGAACCAGATAACCCAGGCCCTGAGTTCAAATCCTAGGATTGATGAGAGAGAGAAGAAAGAAAGAGAGAAAGAGGGAAGGAAGGAGAGAGGGAAAGAGGGAGAGAGAGAAGGAGGGAGGGAGGGAAGAAATAACCAAAAGTCCCCGACAAACAATTTACTTTTTTTTTTTGCTAGTCCTAGGGCTTCTTTTTTGTTGTTTGTTTTTGCCTGTCCTGGTGCTTGAAATCAGGGCCTGCGAGCTGTGCCTGAGATTTGTTTGCCCTAGGCTGGAGTTCTACCATTTGAACTATAGCTGAACTGGACAACCTAGGCCCTGGGTTCAAATCCCAGGACTGGCAAAACAAACAGTGTGGAGGTCACAATAAAAGCTGTACAGCTTTCCCCCCGCAAGTCCTGAAGCATTTTTCCTTCCCAGTCTTGGGTCTTGACCTGGGAACTGTGCCTGAGCTTTCTTAACCCTAGGCTGGTGCACTGCCACTTGTCCCACAGATGAACAGGGCATCTGAAGCCCTGAGTTCAAGCCCCAGGATTGGCAAAAAACAATGGCAAGGGGGCTCAACAAACTTTCTACATTTGCTTTATATGTCTTCCCCCTTTGCCAGTCATGGGTTTTAAAGTGAGGGCCTAGGGACTATGCCTGATGCTCTAACAATTGACACACAACTGTACCAGGCAACCCAGACCTGAGTTCAAATCCCAGGAATACAAAATAAATAAAGTGTAAAGGAAGTCCCAAAAACATTTTAGTTTAAAAAAAATCATTTATTTATTTAATTTGCCAGGACCAGGGTTTGTTTTTGTTTCTTTTGGTGCCAGTGCTAGGGCTTGAAGTCAGGGGTCTGGGAATTGTGTTTAAATTTACTTTGTCCTAGGCTGGTGCAATAGCACTTGATCCACAGCTGAATGGAACAACCCAGGCCCTGAGTTCAAATCCTAGGACTGGCCAAAAAAATAGTGAGGTGAACCCAACAAACTACATTTGTTTGTTTGTTTTTGTTTTTTCCAGTCCTGGGGCTTGTTCTCTTTCCCAGTCTTGTGGCTTGAAGTCAAGGCCAACAAAAAGTGTCTGAACTTCCTTTGCCCTGTGCTGGTGCTAGAGATCTTGGCCCACAGCTGAACCTAGCAACACAGGCACTAAGCTCAAGCCCCAGGACAGGCAAAAGAAAACAATACTGGGAAAGTGTATGAGTGATTTATTGTTATTATTATTAAGAGAATAAATGGCATTTCATTCCTCAAGTGAATCACAATGGCCATATTTATGCAGATTCTCTGTTTCTCAGAAAGCTCTGGTGCCATGAGCCTGAGGGCAGCTGGAGGAGTCTTCCTGGGCTATGCCTGCCTTTGTTCCCCTGAAATAGCCAGATTGGCCCCTTGTGGTCACCCCTGTGGGATCTGCCTTCCACATCTGCCTGAGTTGGGAGGGCAGTTAGAGGCCCCCTCCTCCCTTCCCCTTGCTCACAGCAGGCCTCCGTAACCACCGCCTGTGGTGGTGGGTCCCTGTGGTCTCCATGTCCACTGTGGAATCCATCATGGAGAGGCAGAGCCATCAGGGTCTCTGAAGACAAGAGAGCTTTGTGATTACTACAGGGAACAGAGGTCTGCCATTCTCCCAACCAGGCCAGTGATGGGACTGTGCTGTGAAGATGAGCATGGAGCAAGATGTGGGCCTGTGTTCAAATCCTGGGAAGCCACCACAAGTCAGGATGCTCAAGGATGTCTGAGCTCAAATCTCAACATACGTGGCCATCAGCCAATGACAGCCCTGGCAGATGAGCTGGCGGGCCAGGCATGGTGGCGGAAATGGAATTAAGCATTGCTTCATTTTCCCCTACTGTTTTAATTCATCCCTGCTCTGTAGACCAGACAGGAGGCTCAGAGAGGTAAAGAGACAAGGCCGTGGTCACACAGGAATAGAACTGGGATGCTAATCAAGTCTGTTGGACTGCAGTTTCTAGCCCTTTCCTTCGGCATAAGTTGGTGGTGTGGTCAGAGTCTGAAACTGGCTGTTGGTGCACAGATCCAACCTTCAAATAACCCCTGTCCTTCCCCCAACCTGAGACTATTTAGTATTTCTCTCCAAAGCACATGACAACTATGCCTTTTACTCTGGCAGCAAATTTTCCAGGTATTCCCTTAGAAGAACCAGTAAGTGTCTTTCAATGTTTTATGGCCATTGAATTTGGAGGTGCAAGTATGCATTGAACACAGGGCCTTGAGCTTGCAATGCTTGTACTTTACTGCTTGAGCCATGCCTCTAGCCTGGCCTTTTGCAGATAAAGTCTTGTAGACTTTTCTGTCAGGACTGGCTTTGAACCACAATCCTCCCGATCTCTGCCTCCTGAGGATTATACAGTTGAGCCACTGGTACCTAAATTGTATTTTTGTTTCTGAGATAGGGTCTCCCTAAGTTTTGCATAAGGAGGGACTCACAGTCCTCCTTCCTCCACCTCCCTCTGGATGGATTACAGATGTGCACCATTATGCCAGGCCAAGTTATTATTCTTTTCACTTGCCTCCTCTCACACATCATAGAGGGGAAAACAGACCCCACCTGGGTGCTCATTGTCTCAGCTTCTGTGGTTTGCCCAGGTGCTGCTGCTCTGTCTGCCATGCTCACACGCCCCACCCTCCCTCCCACATCCGGTGTTGTACTGCCAGCCAGATCATAGAACACCCTTCCTGGAGCCCATGGAGGAAGAAGCAGTGGGCCACAAGGTTCATCTCTGGTGAGAAGGTATCTGGGGTGTGTGTACCTGCCTGTCTTTCCCAGCCCACTAGCAGCTGCCTCCACCTCGGGTACCACCCACACTTCACCTTTAAGCAGCCCCAAAGCAGGGACTCCTTTAGTCTCGGTTAGAAGAATTCTAAATTCTGCAGCCCATGGGTTTATCTTGGCTAAGTTATAGCCCTAGTGATCCCACCCCCACCCTTCACTCTTCTCTCCTTCCCCCAAACCTCTTCCCTAAGTCAGCAGGGGAGCTTATTAAAAACAGATTATTAGCCAGGCATGGCAGCTCATACCTGTAATCCTAGCCTGAAGGTGTCTGAGGCAGGAAGATGGAAAATTCCAGGCCATAGTTTGGGCTATGCAGGCAGAGACCCAGTCTCCAAACAAAATAAAACTCAAATTGATCCAGAGACCCAGTCTCCAAACAAAATAAAACTCAAATTGATCCTGGCTCTGTCAGTGCCCCAGAATCCAGCAAGTGCCAGATGTTTGCAAAATTCAAGAGAGCCCAAGAGTTGATCATAAGCGGCAAACTTTGCGTAGCTGGGCTGAGGCAGGAGCCAAGGAAAAGAAGAGGCCTGGAGAGGAAGAGCAGTTCCCCCGCCAGGACTAGGGGGATCAGGGGCTGAGTCTCTGTTTCCATTCCCATGGTGGAGGAAGGGGACTAGATGAGGGGAGGAACCGCATGGATAGCTTCAGGATGTGTCACCCCGGAGGGGCGGGGCAGCAGGGGGTCCTGTTCATTCACATAATAGATGCTCATTTTGCATCAGGGCAGCTTCTGGCACTGAGGGTTCTGAGGCCAGAGATCAGGCATCTACACCATAGGTACAGCTTACTAGTCTCCTTTAGGCTTACTGGTCTCTGGGCCTATTTCCGTCCCCATCCCTCCCTCCCTGTGAAATGGCAATGTGTGGACCACTGTCAGAACACCCACAGCCTGAGCGGCTTGCACTGATACAAATGATCATCTTACAGCTCTGGAGATCAGAAGTCCAAAATGGGTCTCTCGGGGCCAAGGTCAAGGTGTCTGCAGGGCTGTGAGGTCCCCCATTTCCTCCCCCAGTGACTCTAGGGAAGAATCCATTTGCCTCTTGCTGCTTCTATCTGCCCTGTTCCCGCTTCAAAGCTTGCCATTTGCACCTGCCTCACGTGCCTCCCTCATACAGGCCCCACAGGACCACATCAGGCTCAGCCTGAAGGCCCTACACTAATGGCAGATAGGCATCTGGACCCTTAATTCCCCCTGGCTGGGTTACATGGCCAGCTCAGAGGTTCCAGGATTCAGGATGAAGACCTGAATATTTGACAACCTTGCACCATAGAGGTAGAGGGAGTAAATGGGGGTAAACTGAGTCATAGCCCCCACAGTGAGGAGCCAGGCCCCTGCTGTGTTTGGCAGCAAGGGCTGTGACTGTTTTGTTGCTGGAATGTGGATGATTTTCTTTGTGAAAGGGGAAGGATGTGCCATGACATCAAGCCTCTGTATTCCCATCTGGGAAATGGGACTGTGTACTTAGTAGTTGGTATTTGGCCCTAACGTTGCTGCCTGAAGAAGTGTGGCTCATGTGGCTCAGGATGATATGTGGCAGAAAGAATTTGGATGCCCCCCAACTGCCTTTGTGCTTGTTTCTGATGGCCCCTGGGACTCTGGTTATGACCTGGACTCTGCCTACAGTTTGTGATTCTCTGATGTTTGTTGTTTTGGCCCCCACCTACCTTCAGTGTAAGGACAAGCACCAGACTCAACTTCCTACTTCCCACAAGGTGACCCATGCTCTTGCCTCCTTCCAATTTAGCACCCCAGCAGAAAGTAGAGCACCTGCACCTTTAGCTTCTGCAGTGGTCCTGGGGTGACTGAGATGGCCTAGCTCAGTCCCAACCAGTTGCAGGGTGTCTGAGGACTGTGATGTTCACAGGCCCCTGGGGTAAGGCGTAAGGTGGGATCACAGCAGGCTGGGCTGCTACAGGTACCCTCTCTGTGCACCCCCTGCTGAGGTATCCCCTTCAGCTACCATCCACTACCTGTCATCCATGCTCTTCCTTTCTCTGGGTTGTGGAGATCTGTGTGCTGTAATTCCTGTCCCCCAGTGAAGCTGCAAACCATTCTCTCTTTGTGTTAAAAATAAAGTCAGACAGCAGGGCACAGTGGCTCACACCGGTAATCTCTTCTCAGGAGGCTACGAAAGAAGGTCCCTGAAACTCTTATGTCTACTTAAGTACCAAAAAGCTGGGAGTAGCGCTGTGGGCTCAAGTGATAGAGCACCAACCTTGAGCACAAAAGCTGGGGGACAGTGCCCAGGCCCCGAATTCAAGTTCCCTAGACAAGCACACACAAAGAAGTCAGACTCCAATGCACTCTATTACTATAATCTTGGGGCTCAAGTTACTGTATTCCTCCAGGTCTCCATTTTTCTTCTGCTGCTGCTATATGGCCATAATACATAGCTAGTTAGAGTCATGGAGCTGCTAGGAGGGTTGGATTTGTACACAGCCATAGCCAGCACAGAGCTTGGCACACAGCACACAGAGCAGATTCCTTTCATGCATTGCCTCCTAAGCTGCAGGCAGCTTGGAGCAGCACTGCCAAGATCAGGCTTCATCGTGCCCAGCCTTCTACAGTGTCTGTAACCCATGCTGAGACCAGGCATGTCCAGTACTACCACTGAGGGACAGAAAGGCAGGCCATGCTGGCTTCATCCTTAATGACCCCAGCCCTGGCCCTGCCTTCAACAGGACTTAGGGGTCAGAGGACCTGTGACATCATCACACACCCCCAATCTCCTGAACCATCAGGGGTAGGGAGAGAAAAGAGGGGGTCACTGCCGCCATTTGTGCCACAGTGGGAAGTGCTGGCTCCAGCCTCCCACCTGCAGAATCAGCACTTAAGCTCAAGTACAAGGCCATCAAGTACATTGTGCTCACTGCACAGGCCAGGCCATCCATTGTTCCAGGTTCACTTCTTCCCATCCAGGGGCATCTTGCCTGTTCCTGTCAGGCTGGCCATTTAGCCTTAGGAAGTTTCCAAACCACAGCACCCATGGAGTCTAGAACCACAGCCAGACACCTGCAGTCTAACATCACCAACCAGGCACTTCACAGAATCACTTGGCTTGTTTGAAAAAGGAGTTGCTACCATGGAGACCAGAGGAGCAGTTAGGAATCAGGATGTGGGGAAGGTTGGAAGAGCCTCATCCTGGAGAGCTGTGGCTGAGGTTGCAGAGGTGGTGGACAGGCTAAAATTCATATAAATACATTTACACATGGTCCCAATGCCCAGCCTGGTCCCAGAGGCTGCCATGGGAAATTCTGGCACCTTCCGGGAAAATCTAGCCAGGCAGAAACTGAGGCTGGAAAAAGCCTTCAATCTCAGAACCTGGAGGGATAGGATGAGGCTGGGGTGTTTATCCCATGCTCCTCTATCCTCTTGACTTGAGAGGGGGGAGCTCAGAAGTATCCTGTAAGGGGCAGGTGTGCCAAGGGGAGCTGCTTTCCTGTCCCTCTGCAGCCCTGCCATAGATAGGTCCTCATAGAGCCTGAGGCAGAGTGAAGGGATGGCCTCCAGGAGCATGAGGTCTCCTGGTCCCAGCTATTGGGGCCCTAGGCGGGCAGGCCAGAGAGGCTACAAGATCTCAGGGCGGGGCAATTACTTTGTTCCCTCTGGTACCCAGGTACTGGGAGGCTGAGATGGCTGCTGAGGGAGCCACATAATGGGGAGTGGAGTAAACTGCATGGAGGCCCATCACCTGTCCAGTTGGAAAGGCATGGACACTATAGTGAGGCCCAGGGATCAGAGCTGTGGGTCCCAGGCCACAGCCAAGTGGGGAGTCTCCAAAGGTCCCCAGAACACCATGCTTCATCTTCTCCCAGAAGTTCCCTTTCAAAGACAAATGCATGTGGGTGAGATGAGCTGGCTTAGCTCCCATAGGTGCCAGGTCAAGTCCCCATTGGGGCCAGACATCAAGGTTTCATGATATAGAGGTCAGAGGAATCCCAGGTTTTGGCCCTGCCACCTGCCCATCTGTGTATATGTCTGTATCCTAGGGTAAATAACTCCTGCCCGAGCTGCAGGAGAAAATGGGGAACAATCAGAAAATCCACCTTGAGAGGATGATGCCTTAAGTGAAAGCCAAGGACAAAGCATTCTATTCCTGTTCCACTGAACTCCAAGGCAGTCCAGGAGCAGAGGCTGGGAGCTCCTAACTAACCATTTCCATCCTCAGGGGCACTGGCTGATATACTTCATTCATTCATTCATTTGAATCCCATTTCCTGAATATGACACAGTCAGGCTGTTCCTGAAAGAAGACTGGAGCCAGAGAGACTTGACTTTAAACCCCGCACTGCTGCTGAGGACCTGAGTGACTCTGAGTGACTTTGGCCCAGTGACTTCACATTTCATTATTCAGTGTTCTCATTGGCAGAACAGGGCCAGGAAATGGTGGTGGTCTTAGATTGCTATATACGGTAAGCAATGAGCACAGACTGGGACCTTGTATACAGAAAGTGTTCATTAGCTGCTTCTTAAGCTAATGTTGGATGGTTGCTGTGAAAGTAAGGCTGTAGGTAAATACGGACAAATAGCTCTTTCCCCTCCATTCCTCTTTTTTGGTCAGGCCTTGGGCTTGAACTCAAGGCCTTGGGCTCTCACTTGGCTTTTGCCCAAGCTGGCACCCTACCACTTGAATCCCACCTCTTTTTTCCAGCTTTTTGTTGGTTAGCTGGAGATAAGGGTCTCTGACTTTCCTGCCTGTGCTGGCTTTGAACTGCCTTCCTCAGATCTTAGTCTCCAGATTAGCTAGGATTACAGGTATAAGTAAGCCCCTGGTGTTGTCTGGGTCCCCCTTCATATTCTTCTCTTGGCTTCCCCCTACCTCACCTGCAGGGCAAAGTCCATGATGCTGGGGTCTAGGTCAGTCACTTCATTGTTCTCATTGGTGCTGATGTTGAGGAAGATCCCAGGAGCCCCGCACCTGATGGGATGGGGAAGGGACTTGGGTTCAGTGCTTCCAGGGCCTGCAGGGCTGGCATCTGAGAAGGTGCTGGTGAATCTGGGGCCAGATGTGCCTGCTGTTGCACCTGCTGGGGCAGGAACAGAGTCCTCAGTGGGAGCTGGGAGATGGCCAGGCAGCTGCGGGTCATAGCTTCCATGGTGGTGTGAGAGAACACAGGACCTTCAGACTCCCCAGGAGTCTGAAGCAAATCCTTCAGATTTGCCAGGACACTGGTAGTTTTTGGATAGGTCAGAGATAAGATTGTCTAGCTCCTGTGCAGGAAAATAGGAGAGGATACTCAGAACTCAGTGTTAGTCATGGGTTCGAGCCAAAGTGCTACTACCCCTGTGAACTTCACAAGGGTCTCAGATGCTCTGACCTGTGGTGAAGTCATGATGATGTCATGATGACATCGTGATAGGAGCACTGGGTGGTGTGGTCCATCAATGATGCCCTGCTCCTGCCCTCAGCACAGTGTGTGGCTCACAAGTCTGTGTAGCCTTAGCCTGGCCTCCATTTGAACCTCATACCAGCCCAGGCAGAGACCCCAGATCTAGAAACTGAGACCAGATTCCTTCATACAGAAGGGGGCCTTGACATGAAGAAATGTTGCTATGAGTTCAAAACCAGATCCTCTTCAATAAAAACAGAAATGACTCTGCCATTTGGCTGTTGGTTATGTCTTGTTGTATACAAAACAAACTGAGACAAGATTATTGGGGGGGAGAACTATTTGGGTGACACTCATCTTAGAAATGAAGACATTTAGAATCTAGAAGGACAAATGACCCAGCCAACATCTCACACTAAATATCGGCCCAAGTGTCTCCCAGTTTCTGCAAGATTAGAGTTCTATCAGTGTGTGCTCTGTGCTGTCCTGAGTCCAGGCCTGTTGGTGCCACCTGTGGCTCCTCTCTATCCCATCTCCTGCCCTTCATGCCCAGACTCAAGTGGGATGGGCACTAGTACACCATGCTGGAGTCCCATTGGACAGAACCCACTCCCGTGCCCTTTGTGTGGCCCCTCTTCATGTCCCTGGACTTGAGAAAAAGCAACAGATGCAATCTTTTCTTCCTACTTATAAAAGCAATTTTGGTACAGAAATGTGGAGAATACACAAATGAGCATTAATTTCTCCCCAATGAGAAGTGTGTGCATTTTCTTCACATAATAGTCATGCTCTCTCCATTGGTACAGATTTGTACATATGTGCATGTATAGATAGGTAGGTAGATAGATAGATAGATAGATAGATAGATAGATAGATAGATAGATAGATAGATAGATAGACAGACATATTATTAAATAAGTTTGGGGGTGAAGGGTGGGAAAGTGGGGCATCTTAAAATGTGCTCATGTTGAATGCATGAGTTCAAAAGCTTCTCACTTTCATTTAATGCATTGGGAGTATTTATATTCCAGAAATATCTTTCTTTTTGAATACGTGTATGATATGGTACTAAAGTATTTACTTGTGAGATGGTTAGAATCTTTTAAATCTTTTTTAAAATCTTTTAGAGACAGTTTCAAAGTGGATAACCTTGATAAGAAACTTTTTTGTGCTACCATGTATTGAAGCCAGAACTTTCTTATGCTAGACAAATTTTCTGTGCCACCTTTTTTTTTGTTTTTGCTTTTGTTGTGGTTGTTTCCGTGTCTTGAACTCTGGGCCTGGGCCCTGTCCCTGAGCTCTTCAGCTCAAGGCGAGCACTCTACCACTTAAGCCACAGCACCGCTTCTGGTTTTCTGGTGCTTAATTGGAGATAAGAGTCTTACCGACTTTCCTGAGTGGGCTGGCTTTGAACTGCAATCCTCAGATCTCAGCCTCCTGAGTAGCTAGGATTACAGACATGAGCCACTGGCACCTGGCTACTGTGCCACCTTTTAAAAGGAAATTCTACTTCGGTGGGGTGGGGGGGGTTGAACTCAGGGCTGCTTCTTGCTAGGAATGTGCTCCACTGCTTAGCTATGCTCCCAGCCATGCTTTTGTTTTTGTTTACAGAAAAGGACTCACCAACTTCACCCAGACTGACCTAGAGTACTTGATTCTCTTGCTTTAGTCTCCTGAGTGCTGATACTATAGGAATACACTGTGACACTTTGTCCATAAAACATTTCTCCCTTCTCAAATCTCTGATTTCCTCAGCATAATTAGTCAGATGTAGAAAAATTGGACGAACTCATGGGAATAATGCTTTCAGGATGTGTATGTGTGTTTGAGACAGTGTTTCACTGTGTAGCCCAGCCTCCTGAGTGTTGGAATGAGGTGTGTACCACCCTGTCCAGGTCAGTTTGCAGGTTTTCAATATATGGCTTTGCCCTTAAATCATGTTACCCAGCAAGGTACTGGTAGTTAACACCTGTAATCCCAGCTACTCAGGAGGCTGAGATCTGAGGAACAATGCTCGAAGCCATCCAGGGGAAGGAAATTCTGTGAGACTCTTTTCTCCCATTAACTACCAAAAGGTTGGAAGTAGGTCTATGGCTCAAAATGATAGAGTGCTAGTTTTGAGTTCAAGCCTTATAACCCACACCGACAAAATAAAGTCACCATTTATATTTCTACCCATTGGGTACAAAGGAACCAATATTCCCCCAGGCCACACAAGCATTACTTTTTGGTTATGTTTCACATCACCACCAGTGTGCTCAGGAAATAACAGTAAACACTGTACATTGTCCCATGATTCTACAGGACAAATTTGGGGTGACAGATCTAGCACAGCTTAGGTTGGGGAGCAACATGGAGGAAGTTCACCAGGCTTCTGTGTCCCTTTCACCCTGGCTGAGATCTGTGGAAGGGTGGGTAGGCCCTGGGCAGAGCTGGGGGAAAGGTGGTGTGTGCATGTGTGTTTGTGAGCATGCATTATGTAGGTGTATGTGCAATGTTCGTGTAAAGATACAAGTGTGTGCATAGAAGTATGAGTTGTTTGTGTGCACACACATGTGCAGTGTTGTATTGTGTACATGCATATGCATGGGTAAGCCTGTATGTCCAGGTATTGTGCTCACAGGGGGCCTCTCCTGTTGGCATTGCTCCTGTGAATGGTGGCCAGGTCCCTCCTTTTCCACTTGTGCATCTGCTCCTCCATCTTGTTGATCAGGCTAGGTTCAAGGCCCATAGGCAACCCTTGCAAGAAGCCACTCAGCTCAAATCACTTGTTTAGGAGAGGTTATGCTGCACTCAGCATTTCCAGCTGTCCATGGCCATCTAAAGTCCCTCCTTCCCTCACTGACTTCTTGCTGCATCCCCTTTTCTCACCGGTTTGTGCCACGCTCAACAATGAGGGGAGAGTTTCCAATACTCACCTTCAAGTTGGGGAGGCAAGAGGGAGGGATGGAGACTGGAGCAAGAAAGATGCTCATCAATGAGTAGCTGCTCCCATGGATGGAATGGAAGCCATTCTAGATACTGAAACTCTGTTGCTAGGTAACCAGAGACCTGCCTCTCCCACCTCTCACACCCATGTGCACATCCACCCCACTGGGCTACAGTGTTTCTGCTACAGACACTGTCCAGGTGAGGTCCCCAGCAGTTCAGGTACCTCTGGCTTTGTGATCTGTTTTTGCTTTGATAGGAACAGAGACAACTTTACCATTGCCAGCCACATGCCAGCAGCTGCCAGGATCTTCCTCACTCACTTCACTTACTTGTCAGTTGGGTATTGTGCTCTCCCACCTCACAGACAAGGGTGCTGAGGCCCAGACACTGCAGATAACAAGGCCTAGCCTTTCTACACCTCCTGAGATGTGTGGTGAACTCTTCTTCCTCCAGCAGAGCCCAGTTTCAAATGTCCACTTCTCTATTTAATTTGCCTCAGTGACAATATGTGTGTGTGTGTGTGTGTGTGTGTGTGTGTGTGTGTTACTCCAGGTATAAGACATAATTGGAGGGAAAAAAAATTGTGGCTCAGTTTGGCCTGTGACTAGCCGTGGATCCTGGCAGTGCCAGGAAGAGGTAAAGGCAGCCTGAGCATCCCAGGCTGGCTGGATCCTCACCTTGAAGTGGGGGAAATGTTCTTTCATACAGCTGTAGTTGTCATTCACAAGCAGGCTGTCTGTCTTGCTGCTCTTCAGGACCATGGAGATCAGACAACTGTGGTGCGCACAAACACCAAGTGTTTTGCTCCTTGGCTCAGCTACTGCTTCCTCTTTTGTCACAACTCCATAATTAACATCTGCAGGCCTTTATCTAGCACTCCCTTCTGCCCATGTGGTGACTTTTCACATTTGAGGAGACCGAGGCTCAGTGAGGCCAAGCACCTCCCCAAGGCCACGCAGCGGGAGGGAGTCTTTATGTCTGAAACAGCATCTCTACCTCAGGGACTTGTCCAAGCACATGATGGTCATTCTGGGGGATAGGCTCCAATGCAGGGGGGCTCCCCATTCCCCCATCTCCCTCTTGCAAGTGTGGGCCACCACTCCTCTCTGAGAGGCCCAGAAGGCTGCCCCGCCCCCTCCCCAGAACCCTCACCTCACCTCACCTGTAGGAATAGATGGGCTTGAAGTAATGTTTGGAGTGCAGTTCCAGAGAAAAATGCACTGCCATGTGGGTTTGGAATAATGGAGGTGAGGCCCCAAATGGGGACCCATAGAGGCTAATGGAATGATACTTTTTTTTGGGGGGGGTCCGGTCGTGGGGCCTGAACTCTGGGTCTGGGCACTGTCCCTCAGCTCTTCAGCTCAAGGCTAGCACTCTACCACTTGAGCCACAGTGCCACTTCTGGCTTTTTTCTTTTTGCTTATGTGGTGCTGAGGAATCGAACCCAGGGCCTCAGGCATGCAAGGCAAGCACTCTACCACTGAGCCACCTTCCCAGCCCCTGGAATTATACTTTTACAGAGACAGACAGACCAACAGACAGACAGACAGACAGCAAGAAGGTAAGACAAGCTCTCAGTCAAAAAGCCCTATCTGGGCCTAGTGTGAGGGTAAAGTGGGTTCCAACCACGGAGACACCTTGTACCCCCGATACAAGGTCACGATGAGGAAGATGAAGGCACCTCAAGTGCTGGGGGGTATACTGAGGATCACATAGGCCCCTGGCTGGGCCAAGGCATGGGTATCCGCTTCCAGGCTCCCCCATCCCTGCTGAACCCCCATGGGAGTGGGAAAGGAAGCTTGGGGGGAGTACAGTGGTGGGGTGTCCTGAAGGCTTGGGAATGGCTGGCTCCCTGCTGGGAACTGGCTCATGTGCTGGAATGCAGCAGGAGTAGAGGACAGAGAGTTAGCACGGAGGGAGCAGCCTGTGGGGGGAAGAGGGCTTGGGGAGCACCTCCTTCTCAAGGTGTGAACTGGCATCTATACTGGCTCTGTGGCTGGTTATGGAGCCTAGGCCCAGCATGCCTCATGGGGCCATGCCAACTTAGGTGTGGAGCAGGGAACCCAAGTGGCCATGTGTAGGTCAGCTACCCTCACCAAGGCACCTGTAGGAGGGTGGCACAGAGAAGGCTGGAGCGACAACCCCATGCCAGGATATGTCCAAAAGACTGTGCCCACTTTTAGGCCCAGACACATACTGGGTGCTTGGCAAGTCACTCTGTTGGGGATATAATGGTGAAAAGTGGGACCAGGACTGAGCCTCAGTTTCCCTATTTGCACTTACCTATAGAAGATATAAGGGGTAACAAAGTACCATCTAACAAACACTGAGAACATGGTTATGCATTTGAGAAAAATCTTCATAAAAATGAGTCCCTAATGGTGAGGATAATCAAAGCAAAACAAAACAGAAACCCAATTTGGTTCCTATTATTCAGGAAGCTAAAACACAAGTTCATGGTTTATTTCTTCTCCAAAAAGACACAAACAAAAACAAAAACACCTCCTGTAGCTCCCCAGTGTCTCCAGGTTTAGGTCCAATGCGTTTGTGCCTTCCCTCCCCTTTGCCAAGCCTTTCCCAGGTTAGCTCCATGAATAGCAAATATGTGACTGCTACCTGTGTGTGGCCTGTGACAGACATTGCTAATCCATCCCAGACTCTCATGACAGCAGGTGGATCTTAGTCATAGCATGCTAATCAAACAAAGTTGCCCTGCAAAGTGCTGCCATAAGAAAGAATGAAGGATCTATCTTGTTTTAGCATCTATTTACCACCAATTGTTGGAATGCTTCTGGCACAGCCAGCTCATGATACATCCCATGAGGGCAGAAACTGATCAGAGGAGAAAGCATTTGCCCAGGCTCACACACCTGCTTCTAGTGGTTCTACATTAGGGTTAGAGATATGAACCAAAGCTGACCTGCTGCTTGGTTTGTGGATAAAGTTTTAGTGGTACACAGCCATGCTTATTCACTTACCTACTGCTGGTGGCTAGTTTTGTGCTATAGCAACAGGGTTGTGTGTTTATATGGAAACTTCATGACTTACAGTCTAAATATATATATATATGTAAGTATATATATATATATATTTCTAACTGGGGGTGGTGGTGTATGCCTGTAATCTCAGTATTTGGGAGGCTGGGGCTGGAGGATCACAAATGTGAGGCCAGTCTAGGCAACATAAGTTGAAAGCCAGCATAGGCAGTGATATCCTCCCTCAATAACAACTACTACTCTAATAATAATAATAATAAATATTTCCAGACCATTAAAGGAAGTTTACTGCCAGACACCTATGGCTCATGTGTGTAATCCTAGCTACTCAGGAGACTGCTATTTGAGACTTAATGGTTGAAGCAAGCCTGGGGTGAAAAAGTCCCCATGAGACACTTACCTCCAATGAACCATCATGTAACTGGAAGTGGCACTGTGGTTCAAAATGATAGAGTGCTAGCCTTGGGTAAAATTGCTCAGGGACAGTGCCCGGGCCTGACCTCAAGCACCATAACCAACAAAAAAAATTAAAAGTAAGTTTATTGACCCTCTGTATACATGTTTTGCTCTGGAACCATTTGCCCAATGAGAAAAATACTGCTAGACACCCAGCCTTTGATTGAGTGTACCTTAGTGCATTGTGCTGATAGAGTATCTGTTATTGTTTGTTTTTTCTTCAACCTGTTTCTAAGCATTTATTCCCTTGCTGTGATCACAACTTGCTGACATTACCTACTGTGTGTCAAGGTTCCTCTGAGTCTTCTAATATAAATAAGCAAACTTCTCCATCAAGGACTAGGTAGCAAATATTTTATGCCTGGCCAGCTATATGGTTTCTGCCCTTTCCTGCCCATTTTTTTTCTTTTCCCTCCTTCCCTCCTTTTCTCTCTCCTTTTCTTCCTTCTTCTTCCTCCCTCCCTCCCTCTATCCCTCCCTTCCTCTCTCTCTCTTTCTTTCTTTTTATTTTTCTTTCTCTCTCCTTCTTTCTCCTTCAAATTACTGAAAAATCATTCTTGAGTGTGTGTATGTGCTTGTGTGTGGGTATTCTCATGTGTACACACATGCACACTGGTACTGGAGCTTGAACTCAAGGCCTGAGTACTCTCCTTTAGCTTTTCCACTCAAGGCTAATGCTCTACTACTTGAGCCCCAGCTCCACTTCTGACTTCTTGGTAGTTAATTGTAGATAAGAATCTCACAAATCTTTCCTGCCTGGACCACCTTTGAACCTTGATGCTCAGATCTCAGCCTCTTGAGTTGCTAGGATTATAGGCATGAGCCACCATTGCCTGGTACAAAACCATTCCTAGCAATTGGAAGAAATGAGCCTCAGACTGAGTTTGGCCCCCAGCCTGAAGTTTTCTGGTGGCTGATTAAGATGCAATAGGATGGAGAAAGGCTGTCTTTCCTGTCACTGCAGGGTCTGTGTTCTATACGCAATGCTGCTCATCATGGAAGATTGGCAGAGGGTAGAACTTGTCCTACTTTATAGATGTGGAAATGGAGGCTCAGAGAGACAGAAAGCCACCCATAGCCACCCTGTCCACCCCCTTACCCTCCCTACCTGGTGCAGGTGTGGCACAGTGGGACTACCTAGGATGTTGGCTACCTGCTGCAGCTGGGGCACTCCATGGCTGTGAGCCACAACAGCAACTGCAGGCCCCTAGCCAGGTCCTCATCAAGGATTCCTGGAAGGAGGCTGTGAGGAGAAGTGGAATCTCGGGTGGGAGAGGAAGCTACAGACAGTTGCTGGTGGGAGGGAGCTGCCTGGCCTCTGGAAAACTTCTCAGCCTCTGCCACATACCCACCTACCCCTAATGGGAGCTGGACATGGGAACCTGGCCCCAGGAGGCCCTGTACGTCTTAGTTGCTTATTGAACTTCACATCCACTCCCAAAATTATAAACCCAGATGTTTATTGATAACTTCCTATCTGCCCAGCACTGATACAGTCCTGTCACCCTAAGGGGCAAAGATCACTTTTTTGGGTACACATTCTGGATCCTAAAATCTTCAAGGCTACAAATTCAAAACTTGCTGAGTGCCTCCATGATGCCACCAATGGAACACCCCTCACCAAGTTTCATTTGAAGGGTCACCATCAAACTGAGGTGTTTGGAAAATATTATAGGAAATGAATCACCTTGAGACTACATGGATAAAATGCTCCATGAAGCCAGGCATGGGTGGCTCATTCCTGTAATCACAGCTACTCAGAAAGCTGAGATCTAAGGAACACAGTTCAAAGCCAGACCCAGCAGGAAAGTCTATGAGACTGACACACAGACACAGACACAGACATACACACACACAGACACAGACTTACACACACACACACACACACACACACACACACACACACACACACACACACACACACACACACACAGGATACAGGAAACAGGACAGGCCATGAAGCAGAGCTGAGGCCATGAAGCAGAGCTGAGTGGTAGAGCACTTGCCTAGTATGTATAAGTTGCAGGAATCTGTCTCTAGACCAAATCCTAAGTGTAAGATGTATATAAAATGAATTGATTTAACATTTAGTGTTGAATCCTACACTGGGAAATCCCATTATGTCTATGAAAATGTTTCAAGAGCTAAAGCAAAATGTAAAATACTGACCAACATTTTTAATAACTGACTACTAGACTTGCATTCTGGGTCCCATCACCTGGAGTTTCTGGCCTCCCACTCAGCCTCCCTCCATCTTTCTTCTCTTCCTCCTTGCTTCTAGGCTCATTCTCTTTGTGTCTTTGGGCCACAATTATCATTGCCAGGACACATACCGCCCCCTGCAAGATGGAGCTACTCAAAGATTTTTAACCGAGAATTCCTTCTGTAACAAAATATTTTCTAGTAATCTCTGACAATCTTCAGCAATCTCAGACTCATATCTGTTTGCCAATCAGATAAAAGTAGTTCACATTAGAGATAAATTATACTACTAGTATACTATCATTTTCTTAATTTTTTTATCACTGTCTTCAATCTGGTCTTACTGATATAAAAAACTAAATATTGAAGGTGTTCTTTCTAAAAGAGCAAAAGGATTCCTTCCCCAACACACACACACATACACACACACACACACATTCACCTACACACACACATAAAGAGAGAAAGAGAAATTTTTGGAATTGATTAAAAAATGTTTACTATCTAGTTGTTAGTAATGGATTGTGAAATGAGTCTTCAGATCCTAACTGACCAAGTTTGTATTGCTTATTTTTGTAATTCTTTGTTTGTGTGCAAGTACTGGAAATTAAACTCAAAGCTTTGATTTTTTTCTTGTCTTTTTTGCGCATGGCTTGTTCTCTACCATTTGAGCCACACCTCCACTTCTGGCTTTTTTTGAAAATTAACTGGAGATTAAGAGTTTAATTGGCTCTTTTGTACTGGTTGCCTTTGAACTACAATACTGATATATCTGCCTTCTGATTAGTTAGGATAATATGTATGATATATCAGCATTTGGCTGTTATTGTGTGTTTTTTAGAAGTTTTATTTTCCTTTAAGTAGTTGTATAAAAGAGCTGACATTCAACAGAGCAGTTTAGGAATACAGTGCCTCTTCATTAGTGTCACTCCTTTCAACATTCTCAAACATACTCCCACCCTTCCTTCCTTCACTTTTATTAATGTTTATGCAATGTGTTGAAACTTTTTGCCACTTAACAAAGCTATTTATGTATATAATGCATATTGATCTGTGTCATCCCTTAAACATCCCCAACACCCTTGGAACAAATAATCCCCCCTCCCTTTGTTGTCAGTTCTGTGGTATTTAAAAGGTATCCTTGCCTGTATTCTACTCCCCTCCCATGACCATTTTCCTGCTCCTCTTACTTTGCCCCCTCCCTCTCACAAGTACCCATTTTCTTTTACTTATGTTGTTGTGTTTTGATTTAGTCTTTCTAAAGAATTACATTATTTGCCCACTCCATCAAGTCTGTTGTACTTGAGCTAATTCACTTAGCTTCAATACCATATAGTTTTTTTACTTACAGATTTGTAAGCACATTCTAACTCCAACAAGTGAGGGAAACTATTCACCCTGTGTTTCTCTGGGTCTGGCTTACTTCATGTAATATACTTTTTTTCCAGGTCTTACCATTTTCTTATGGATTGCATATCATTCTTACTGAGGAATGAGAGAATTCCATTGTGTATATATACCACATTTTATTGACGAGAATTCCATTGTGTATATATACCACATTTTATTGACGCATCTGGGATGATTCTATATCTTGGTTATGGCAAATAATGCTTCAATAAACATAGTTTTGCTGGTGGCTGTCATGTACCTTCCTTTGTGCTCTATTGGATACAGGCCCAGGGGTGGATTTCCTGGTTAATAGATTTTATCTATAGATATAGATATAGATATGTTTAATAGAGCAATGTGTGTATGTATTTTTTCTTGATAATGACCATTCTAACTGGAGTGAGGTGGAATCTCAGTGTGCTTTTGATAGTTAAAGCAAAACTTTTCAATCAAGGAAATATCAATAGAGTCACAATGAGTATAACAGAAATAGTGATTACAATCTTGATTATAGTGAGAATAGTTATCATTTAGACAATAATTCTGATATACTACTTGATATACAATTTTGCACTTTTGTGAGTCACCATAAAAGTTAACAAAACTGTATATTGTATTGAAGAAATTCTAACACTGATTGAACAGATACTTCATGAATCCCATCAGAGAGCACACTTATTGCTTTATGGGAGATATTTGGTCATGTAATACATATGTAGCCCTTATTCCATGTCAGGCACTACTCTAGAACACAGGATTTCCACAGTGAGCATCACTGAAACTGATGCTCCCACAGTGTCTTTTTTTTTTTTTTTTTTGCGAACACACTGTACAGAGGGGTTACAATTACATGGGCAGCATAATGTGTACATTTCTTATCAAGCATTGCAGCCTCCTCCTTTGTTTACCCTTCACATCCCTTCCCAGCCTCCCCCCCTACCCCCCCACCAAATCCTCCCCACCTCCCCCCCACCAACGTTGTAAAGCTCGTTTTCGACATGACAACTTGTACTTCTCATTGTTGCAACAGGTCCACCTGTATCCTTAAACGACTTGTTTTTTCCCCATCTCCTCTACAAGTTATACTGAACAGTGTCTTAATTTTTATGTTTTCAGTGGTTTTATAATGATTAACCCATTCTGTTTATACACACTACCTGAGTGAGCCTTTGTGAATACACATGGCTTAATCTGGATCTATTAAGCTTTAGTAATGCCTTGGTATAGTACCTGACCTGCTTCCTGGCCTTCATGAAGTTTTCTTCTATTATAGAAGAAAGGTTAGGGAAACCTTGCTGTGACTCATTTTCAAGGCTTCCCTGGCCCAGTGCTCAGTTGAACCTGGCAGAGATGCTCATGCTTCAGCCATTTATGTTTTCTATGCATTCATAGAAAAATATTGTGTCATAAGATCTATCAGGGAAGTGGCACTGTGGCTCAAGTGGTAGAGCACTAGCCTTGAGCTGAAGAGCTGAAGGACAGCACCTAGGCTGAGTCCAAACCCCCCGGCCTACAAAACAAAACAACACAAAACAAAAAACAACAGGTAATGGTAATGAAGCTGCGTGTAAAAATGAGATCTATTAGTATATAGAGAGGTTTTGCTTATATATTGGAACAATATAGCAATATAGAAACTTGCAAGTTAAATCTGTAATATTTGAACAAATAAGTTTTAGAAACACCTCTCGTACCTATTTCAAGAACATTTTCCTTAGATGTGGGCAATATTTTTGAGAACATAAGGATATAAATTAAAATGCTTCAAGTACTATTTCACAAAATTGTAATTTGATATTTATGAACTCTATCACATGCCCTCACTCCTACTATTGAAACTACTCAGAAATTATTCAACTCTGTGTAAAAGGAACACTATAGCCACATGAATTGTTATATGAAAGGAAAAATTGCCTTTTCCTCTATATCTGAATTTTATTTTCTAGTCCCAAAGAAATCTCTGTGTTTTTTAATTCTATACATGTGATATTTCTATGCAATAAAATCTGGCCATATATATATTTCTCTATGTGCACATTGTTTTAAACAATGATGACTTTTCTTGGTGTGTAGTACATAGTCTAGAATTACATAAGTTTATTTTAAAGAATTATGCCTTCTGATATTTCAAAGTTTGAATTGTTTGAAAAACTCAACTTTAGGGCTGGGAAGTTGGCTCAGGGGTAGAGCGCTTGCCTTGCATGCATGAGGCCCTAGGTTCAATTCCTCAGCACCACATAAGCAGGAAAATAAAAGCCAGGAGTGGCGCTGTGGCTCAAGTGGTAGAGTGCTAGCCTTGAGCTGAAGAGCTGAGGGACAGCGCTCAGGCCCAGAGTTCAGGCCCCACAACTGGACCAAAAAAAAAAAACTCAACTTTATTCTAAATCCGAAGGGTAGAAGTTCATATATATATATATATATATATATATATATATATATATATATATGTATATATGAATATGTATATATATATATATATATATATATATATACATTCTGCAGTTGCTGGATCATCCTAAGAACTAGCCACATTTATTAAAGGAGGAAGTGGGATCCTTATTCTCCCATATGAGAAGCCTCTCTTTTAGCTCCTGAGTGTTCAGAGCTCATGCTGGTCAGGGATGAGCATGTAGGAAAGTTCTTATTTGACTCTTGGTAGCAAATAACTAGTACTTGCTTGGTACCTTTTTCTAGCTGCCCAAGTGCAGCTGCAAAGAGTATTATATTCTAGTGCAAATTTTCTTCCATAGTACTGCTCTCTCAGCTTCCTGCTTCTAACTCATGCCTGATGCTTCTGTCACAACAGTGAGGGAATGAAGGTTACTCTTTTGCCTTGCCGAATCTCTTTACAAATCACAGTACATGCACAGAGCCGAGTATAACTAATTCACAAACCCAGCATGATTTACACATAAAAAATTGGCTTTCTTGGGTTAAATATTTTCACATTTTAACTGTTTATTCTTTCTTTCTCTCCTTACTTCCTGTCTTTTTTCTTTTCTTTCTTTTCTTTCTTTCATCCTTTCTCTCTTGATTTCTTTCTTTCCTTCCTTTTAGGAGTTGCATCTGGAGTTATTTCATTTCTTTGAATAAAGTCTTTATGCCTATGTCATCATGGACCATGGTCTTCCTGTTTACACTTCCCAAGTCTCTGGGAAAGAAGGTATGTCTTGCATCCTTAGCTATCTTACAAGTTGTGGTAGGGTCTTTTGAAAATTTTCCAAGGCTGAACACTAACTGAAGTCCTTTTGATCTGTGTGTTCCAAGTGGCTAAGATTAGTTGTGTGAGGTAGTACACCTTGCTACACATTATTCTCTTGTTACATTAAATGTAGGATAAACTGTACTTTACAATTCTGTACTAAATGTAGGATATACTACACTTAAGACTCCTGCAATGAAGCTTGATGCAGATTCAGAGAACCAAACTTGTGAGAATCAGGTAAAACACAGAGCACTCCGAAGGTATTGTAGAAATCCCTGACAAAATGTATCTTTTTTATATCTTCTAAGTGAAGCAAGAGATTCAAATGTCAGCTTTTCTGAATATAGTTTCTATGTCCTATAGATTCAGACGCATCCACTAGTGAAGACTTACCTGTGTTTGAAACTTGGAAAGACTGAATCCTTTTCCACCTACAACTTATACAACACTAGAGGACACAGGAAGCTCTTCCATGGTATTACCTTTATCTATTCCAATATAAAGTTTTCTGTTTAACAATTCCCTAAACAAGTATCAGTGGAAATATAAACCAGAATCAGGTGCATTGTTATAAAATCAGGTTCAGGGATTATAAAAGTGCCACCACTATAGAAAATATTGGAACAATTTCTAGAGAAATAAATACGGGCTTGCTAATATGCTAATTCTACTTTTGACTATTATTTCCAAAAAGCAAAAGCAAGGACTTGAACAAATTCTGAGTATACCCACATATTGTTGGTGCGTCCATATTGACAGCAGCATTGTTTACAAGAGCCAAAAGCTGGAAATAAGCCTAGTGTCTGGGTGGATGAGTATTCAACAAAATATTGTATATCAACTATAGAACAGTATTTGTCCTTATAGAGAATAAAAAATGGAACAGGTATGATGTGGTGCAACCTTAGAGACATGATACCAAAAATGCTGACAAGTGTGGCACTGGTGGCTCATGTAATACTAGCTACTCAGAAAGCTGAAGTCTGAATTTTGCAGTCTGAAGCCAGCCCTGGCAACAAAGTCCACCAGGCTCTTATTTCTTATTAACCTCCCCAATAGCCAGAAGTGGAGCTGTGACTCAAGTAGTAGAATGGTAGCTTTGAGCAAAAAAGCGCAGAATTTGAGTTCAAGTGCCAGGCCTGGCGCGCGTGCGCGCACGCGCACGCGCACACACACACACACACACACACAGCTGTCCACAGTAAGCCAATTGTTGTATGATTGTATTTACATGTCATGATTGGAGTAGAAAGTTGATGGAAACAAAAAGTAAAATACTCATGCTCATAGACTGGGGATGTAGGCACTGGGTAGCTATCAATTAAGAACTTGAGCTGGAGAATATGAAAAAATTCTGTAGATGAATGGTGTTACAATAATCTGAATGTAAACAACATACTTCTTACGAACACTGAACTGCAGACTTAAGAAAGATTCAAATAATGCCTTACTATGGTTAAATTTTATGGTAAAAGTAGTAGATAAAGCAAATTTTATTTTATAAATGATCTGTACATCAAATGCTGACAAAGAAGAAACTATTGCCTTTCTGGAATCTAATTCTGGCTAGTGTTCAAAAATTAACTTCTCTTAATGGATGGGGACTAGATAAATCATTTTAAGTGAGGTAATTCAAACTCAGAGAGACAAACATCAAATGTTTTCTCTCATATGCAGAAGATAGACCAAAACACACGGGAACATGATAAATTATACAGGACTAGCCGATCACACAGAGTTAGACCAAAGTAGAATACTCTTAAGAGAAGAACACAAAGGCATAATTATGCCTTTGTGCATGTGGTCATATAAAGTCATATTTATTGAAATAAACTCCAGGAAATGAAAACAACAGTTTTTTCTTTGTTATTTTGTTTTCTTTGGGAAGGAAGTGGGGCCTGCTCCTCACCCTGACCCTAACCCCCAAAGTCTAATTCCAAGACTAAGCCTAATTCTAACCTTCCATTTAATCCTTTCTTTTCACCTACCCTCACTCTAACTATTCCCCATAACCCTAACCTAAATGCTGATTATGGAACTGACCTAATCCCAGCCCTATCATCAATCCTTATCCTACCCCTAAAATTCAATTTTCCTCTAATCTTAAACCTATAATTTCTAGGTATAACTGCTATGATAACTCTACATTTATCCATAATCCTAACACAAATCTCAACCCTTTCACACAGCTCAGACAATATCTATGCCTGAATCTAACACTGACTCTAATAATACACCTAGCCCTAATCCTAAATTAAAGTGTAACACTATGTTAACCCTATACCAACATGGCACACAAGCATTACCCCCTAAACATTCTATGAATTTAACCCTAGTCATAGTTTTAAACTTAAACGTTCACAAAACCACACCTTACTCCTACTCTTAAATATAAATGTAAGGATAATCTTAACCATAATAATACCTTTATTCCTAATTTTCCCCTCATGCTAAATATTCCTATACCTTCAACTTTACCCATACCCAAAAGTAATTAGCCTAACCCTTAATCTAAGCCTAATCCAATGCCTATCCTCGCATTCACCTTAACTCTATTCCACCCTTTCAGCTAACCATTACCTGAAATGTAACAAGACTTCTAAGAATAATTCTAATACCACACCTAGGCGCAATTTTTCCCTAACCAACTATAGTTCTAAATGAAACCCTAACCCAAAGTCTACCACTATCAGAGGCTTAGGACTAATGTTTATTTAAATTATATCCCTAATCCAAATGTATCTTAAATCTAATCCCAGGCCTACCACCACTTCTTTTTCTTGGGGGGGGAGGGAGGGGTGGTGTCCAGTTGGTGGCCATGAACTCCAGGCCTGGGCACTGTCCATCACCTCTTCAGCTCAAGACTAGCGCTCTACCATTTGAGCCACAGCACCATTTCCAGTTTATTTTTCTTTTTGCTTATGTGGTGCTGAGGAATGGAATGCAGGGCCTCATGCATGCAAAGCAAGTGCTCTACCACTGAGCCACCTTCCCAGCCCCTTACCCACACTTCTTAATCATAACTGCCACCCTTCCTAAACCTAAACTCAACCCTAACCTAACTGTATCCCAAACTCTAATACCAAGCATATCCCTTACTAGAACATCATCTTTAAACCTAAACCTAAATGCAACCCTATACATAACCCTAAGCCAAACAAAAATCCCCTAACAGTCTCTCAGGATGCATAGCTACACATACCAAACAGGTCAGGATTTTAATTTGTATGTATATGAAAGAAATGGGCCCTGGGTGTACTCACTCTGCCGGTATTGACTGATACTTTCACCACCTGCGTAGAAAAATTTTCCCTACTGAACAGAAGAAGCATCTGGAGATGTCAATATTTTAACACATGAAATTATATTTAGGCTTGGACACCTAAAGTGTCTTCAAATTGATAATGATCCTCACTGAAGACATCAATAACACAGGAGTTTTCTATGATCTTGAGAATCTAGTACTATTTTCACAGTTTCTGGAGATCTCAGTTTTCCTACAAGGTAGAAAAGACTAAACTCTGTGATCATGCATTGTTTGGAGCTGGAATTTTACAACCATGAATTTATAAACCTAGAAAGTTTGCAAAAGAAGCAACCACAATATATGTTATAAGTCCTATGCCTCTAAAGATGGCTTTGGGTAAAAGAAAATTGAACCAGTTCAATTTTTCATTTAATTCCATGTTCATATTTAATAACAAAATGAGTGTATATTAAAGTACAAAGAAAGCCAAAAAGTGCAGTATGAGAGATGTGCTTCAGAGAAGGGCTCCATGTTCTTAGACAAGCCCTCACTAATGAATCATTGTGTATGGGAAGTGAGAAAAAGGCCTGACAGGAAATTGGAAGGAGCCAGTGGGGTACTTCCAGATAAAGGGGCTCTTAGCAACATTACAAAAACTCAGGTTTCCACTCTCAAAGTCTAGAAACACACCAACCCTGCCCACAGGCCTCTCTATATACTGAGACAAAAATGGGGAGGTGGAAAAGAGATGGGAGTCATTGTTGTCCTTCACACACAGAAGGAGAAATGTGCTCCCAGAGTCAATTATGGTGGGTTCTTCCTTATCCCGGAATTCCAACAGATTCCTACCGCCCAGTCCAAAGAATCATCCACATTCAGCTCCCAGTAATGTTTCCCAGAGCTGAAGGCTGGGACTCCCCAGGCAGTTGAATACTTGGATCCTCAGAATTCAAAAATGCATTGGCATCGCCATTGTAAATTTTCTCACATAATCAAACAGCATCATATCAGGATTCTGTGTCTCATTATGGAAGGAAATCTCTGCTGTGGAAGAAAAGAATATTACAATTCCATTTTTTAATTCTGAACACATAACTATTATAGTTGAAAAATTCAGATTTAAGAAAGAGCAATTCTGATTAAAACACTCACCCACCCACAAGGGAGAACATCCCTAACAATTTCCAGTTCATCATGAAAACTGAACACCTGGAAACCTCTGCTGTGCCTACTGGTCTCAAGCAATATAACTCACCTCCTCCACTGCTGCTGTGATTTTAAAAAATGTAGACATGCTAGCAAAATGAATGACATGGTTTTGTCAGAAACATAATTATGTGATAGTTAAGAAAGCCTTGTCATTTAGGAGGATCACCAGTTCTAAGAATGCCTGGGCTTCATAGGACTATTTTCCCTCAAAAATGAAGAGAACTGATTAAACTACAAGAACAATGAGCAGCATGCCTGGGAGCCCACACCAGGACCATGCTCTTTCTGTGGTGATACCTTCAACCCTGTAGTACAGTGCAAAGGGATTTCATACAAGATGCATATTAGTTAGCCTAAAGTTCTTCGTGGTGGAGATGGGAGCTACTACAGATTTGTTGTGGTGCATGAGAAAATTAGAGCCTGAAGATCCGCATTCCCTCTGTGTTCTCTCATATTGATTAGCCCTAACTTGTCAAATGACTTTGGACAAAGGTACTTCCTACTACAAGGATGATATGCCCAAAATCAAACCTGCCAGCCTTGTTCCCCAGGACAATCTTCTCTGCATTCCTCTTTGGTTTTACTTGTATATTTTTGGACTGGTAGATGGCTGGTTATAAACCAAAAAGAATGTCAATGAATTGTATGCAGTTTTGAAAGAGAGCCTAGTCTATTGGGATTTCCTCATCTATACCTAACACATATCACTTTCAAATATTTACTACAAACTCCAGTGATTTACCCATAGTTTCAAAAATCAGAGAGAAAAAAAACATTGAATCCATCTGATTACAATCAAGAAAGAAGTATGTAAAGATTCTAGCTAATTTATACTGATTTTGCCTGTTTTACAAACTTTTATGAAAATTGGGTGAATATCAGTGCTTAAACATTTTTAAATACTACAAATGAATGAGTTTGTTGAAAATAGAACTAAATGCAATATTCATAATCTCCTCAAGAAAAACCACCTTATTTTCTTAATCTTCCAAACCATTTACAACGGACAATCTAAGAGCCCTATCTCTGGTGCAGGTCAATGGTCAAGTACATTCTTAGCATGCTGGAGGCCCTGGGTTCTTTCTGAAAGAGGAACAACACCAATCCATGCAACAGCAACAAAAACCTTTATCTAAGTTAAAGCAGAAACCAGAAAAATAAATCATTACATAAATAATGTAAGTCCAACTGAAACAAACTTAGAAACTAAAACCTCAAAACATAATGTGTTTGATGAAAGTCAGAATAAGAATATTCACAGAAAATCTTCATGGAAATATTGACATAAAGACAAAATAAATGTCAAAAATGATTTTTATGTTTATACTGCCTTGTTTGAAAACAAGACAACTGAAAGTGATTGCCACAATTGCTTGCATCAGGGAGACGAACAAAAGGGAACAGGCCTTTAGGAAATACCTTACTTATTAAATTCATTACGTATTCACTATGGCGAACTGAAACAAAATCAAAATGGGTCTCTATTAGCATTAGAGTTTCTGCCTCATGCCCTGAGATTGAGTCCCAATAACACCCCTCCCCAAAGGAAAGCAAGACTTGAACGGTAATTTCCAGGGTAGGGATTGGATATTATTTTTCTCTCTTTCTGCTAAGTTTATCCTGTTATATTTGAAAACCTATTGAGAAATTTCAGGACAGAACCATTGATTTAACATCCACTAGAATGAATCTGATCACCGGGCATGTTATGTTTCTAAGGCTTAATGAGTCATGATGAGTTTTTTGTTTTTTTGGTGGGGGGTGGGGGGTGAGTTCCTGTTTCCTCATTAGATAAGTTATATATGACAGGTTTAAGTGTGTTTATTATTAAATTGCTCTCACTTATTTTTTAGTATTATCATAGGACTATAATAAATATGGTTTCAAATGACTAGCTAAAGATTCTGTTAGACGAAATTTAAGAAACTAAAGATTTCCTCACATCAAACTTCTGCATGAGTTCTACACAGCACTCTTGACCTCAGCCTGACACTCACCTCTTTACTGGCTGAGTTCATCTATCGATAAGTCCACAGATAGGAAGAGCACTTAACTTTGGATTTATAGACTGGGGCAGAAAGACCAACAATGACTCACACCTACAAGGAGCAAAAGGCAATGGAATACTTGGGTTTCTAGTTTAATTAGTAATGATTTTCTGATAAGTAATTCATATCCATTATTATGGGACAAGATTCTTCTACTCTTATGGAATTGTTTTCTTTCTTCATTCTCTACCTCTATTCCTATCACAGGATAGGAGTATCACAGGATCTATACTATGTATCCCCATATATTTAAAACTTCAAAAGCCATAGATAGCTGTCCTCTAAAACTTTTTTTTATTAATGGTTTTTTTATTGTGAAAGCACCATCCAGAGGGGTTACAATTACATGAGCAAGTTAATGAGTATACTTCTTATCAACCATTGTAACCTCTTCCTTTGTTTTCCCTTACCATCCCTACCCTCCCTTCTCACCCCCCTCTAAAATAAATTTTTTTTTCCTACACATGTAGGGTGAGAATCTTTCCTCAATATAAAGGAAAATGGAGCCACGTTAAGGAGCAATCACATACAGAATGTATTTTGTAGCACTATTTAAAATATTTAATTTAATTTTTTGAAAGAAAGTTGACCCCTTACACAACACAAAGGATGTTACACATTGCATTGAAAACAAAACTTATCTTCATAGTATCTATTTCAAATCATGCAAAGAAACAAAGAAAAGTTTAGACTTTGTTAACATGGAATAGTTGCTCTTCTGAAGTACAGAGTTGGAAATTAAGAAAAACACAACCCAAATTCACTCATTGGATTTTAAAAATGTACATCCTATTCTGTATGTACCCAGAAAAGACAATAATGTAGTGGCTGAACCTAATGTCTTGCTTAATTCAAGAACAAGAGGATTGAAGGATGAAGACAAATGGGCTTTGGTGAAAACCACCACTGTCTGCCTAGTGTTCTGCTCTCTCCAGGGGCTACAGGAAACATGCCTGGGGACACTTCAAATGAAATCCATTCAGACAAAAAGAGAGAGCAAATGTTACCTCTTTCAAAATTACTTCTTACTGCCTGACTGTAGAAAAATATCCACCAATGGCATTTTCTAGTTCTCAGCTAAATATTCTGGAAAGGTGACCTGTAGGAGGGAATATTCCCTTAGATGTCTTTCAAACTTTTCTACAACCAGGATGGGGAAAGTGTGGATTTCTGATAACTCAAAGATTCTCACATCATTACCTTGAGGAGTTCCACATTTGGATTTTGGTATATTTTCATCAGCTCCTGATATATTTTTCTGAGATGTTTCTTTTTTGTAAGAATCTGTGCTTTGCTTCTTTGAAGTTTCTATAAAGGCACACTTTGTTCATCTGAAAGAATTTCAGAATGCTTTTTTGCCTCTTTCTGCAATTCTGGAAGCAATATCTCATAAATATTGTTGATAAGCCTTTGGTGTGGATATACATCAAACTGCAGAGAGAAGGAATTCCTCCATCACAAACCCAGGTCACAAAATTTTCTCTATTTAAAACTTCACTTTCACTGTTAGTAATGGCTCCTACCAATAAAATACACATATCGTGTCACATCTGTCCTATAGGGCTCAATAATCACAAACCCATGCCACCCATTCATTTTCTTTTCCATTCTTAGTTTCATCCAAGGCTAGTGCTTTACTCCTTTAGCCAAACTTCAACTTTCACCTTTTTGCTGTTCAATTACAGATGAGATTATCATAGACTTTTCTGTGATCCTCAGACTCAGCCTCCTGAGCAACTCTGAGTACATGACTGAGCCAACAGTGTCCAAAATACTTTCCAATCTTTATGTAATACAGAGCCAAATGTGTTCTCAATTTCATCTACTTCTTAAGTTCTGTAACACTTGGACAATTTTTTAAATGGAAACTTCTCAATACATTTTCAAATCAGGAAAAATATATGAAAATCCTTTTTGTATATCTTTATAGACCGTCTTTTGATTTCTCTGTTAGTGAATCAGTCTTCAACATCACTCCTCCCTTCCCTACACAGCCCAGCACTCTCTGAGCAGCAATGCTGCATCCGTTTTCATGAGTAGAAGATATCAGTAAAGACCTTACTAATACTGTATCCCTTTTATTACCTTCTCAACTCAGGATACTAAGGGATACGTATCTGGACTTCCTTTTCAGGGTTGATTCTAGGAGAAATTCTTTCTCATACTTACAATCCACTGGTTTATTATAACCAATTCTTGATGCATGTTTCTCTCCTTGTATCTTGTCTCATAAAGATCTCATTTGTTTTAAAAATCATCTTTTGTGCGCTAACTATGAATATAGGAGAGAGGATTCAGAACCTCAAGTGGAAGAAAAATGTTTAAGAGAATGAAAGGAATATGGTTCTATATTTGCCAAGCCCAATGCTAGGTTTTAGGAGTTTTCAGACTGAAAGTATGGCATGTAATCAAACCACATTTTTGCAGAGAACTTGATCAACATGGTTGATTTTTAGGCAGTGTGCAATAGATCTCAAACTTTGGGGCCACAGACAGTCTTTTCCCGCTTATTTCAGAGTATTGTTGTTGTTGTTGTTGTTAACAAAGAAGCAACTTTATTGAGAAGGTTCTGACACAGACCGGTCAGGGCTGCAGCACAGGCTCAGGAGCTGATACTGCGACTTCAGAGTATTTTATCCAACTTATTTGCCAGTGTTAGTTTATGTGTACCTTCTTATCTGCTTTTTGATCTTGCAGCTTGGATAGCTCAGAAATTCCTGATCTTGAATGCTTTAAACGCATTTAGGTAAAAAGTTCTATACAATTCACTTATAATAATGACCATCAACTTTGCTACTCTCCCAGAAGAATACAGACTCCTTGAAATTACATCTTCCATTCACAGTTTGATCACTGATAACTAGAACTGGACTATGAAAAATATGCTGATCCATATCTTACTCCTGATGTCCTAAAGTTTGACTCCCAGTTCTCTTAAGCTTCCTGAGCCTTGATTTACCCATTGCTCCTCAGCAGCCCTTTCAATGGGACAGTGTCTATGGTCTTGTGCCACTGAGACCGGGAGCAGAGTTTACAGAGCAATTTCTTTTCCACTTCACAGAACATCTGCTTTGCCTCCTTGTGTGTCTCACACTTGTGTTCCTCAGAGCTCTGGAATTGCCAGAGGCTGGCTTTTCTAGCAATGGACACCAGATGCTTCAGAATGATGTTAGTTTTGAGGTCTCTCTTCTGTGATAGACCCCTGCAGACAGGGCACCTGCCTGCAATCTCGGCTTCCTCCCAGGCAAAGCAGATACATGGTCTGCAGAAAGTGTGTCCACATTTATGGTGACTGGATCTGTGAGGATACCCAAGCAGATAACACAGCTCAGTTCCTTCTGCAAGGCCTGGGAGACGTCTGAGTCCATCTTTCCAGAGAAAGAAAGTCTAGAGAGCTGATTCTGCACTGTGTAAACAAACACAGAATTTGACTGAAGTTCTGAGCTCATACTGATCTATATAATGCCATGTAGATTTTCCTTTCCAAAATGACAGAAATAGAACACATAAGCACAGAGAGTAGGAGACTTTGCAGTCTTTACAGTTGGTGATCATCACCAACTGTAGCCAAGTTCCAAACCGTGGCAGTTCTGTTGAAGTGGGAAATTGTTCTGTATAGCCTGTGTTTCAGTGGTTTGGCTCCATTTATTGGTAGACAGAATGAGACCTCAGTACTCAGACATCCAATCAGAATGATTTTCCTTGACTGGTGTAGAAAAGGGTATGTTCCTGAGCTTTATTCCTGGTGTTCTATTTAACCAATCACTAAGTTGAAATTTAAAGCATCTATGCCTTTTCGTTCTTTTTCAGAGAAATGCTTGTAACAATTCCCTCTTACAGTGGCTTTGGTAATTTAGGCACCTTTTCTCAAAATTTGAAATTTCCTTCCCTGCTTAGTTTACTAATTGTTTTTGTTGCAACAATTACATAGTTCCATTATATTGTTAATTCTTGGAGCTCATATTTTTCTCAAAATTAAAGTTTGTAAGTTTCTTTATATTAAATCTTTTTGCCAATCTTTCAAAAGCCAGTTATATTGAAAAAATTATTATTATTATTGTTATTAGTCGTGGGGCTTGACCTCTAGGCCTGGGCACTGTCCCTCAGCTCTTCAGCTCAAGGGTAGTGCTCTACTACTTGAGCCACAGTGCCACTTCCGGTTTTATGAGTGATTTAATGGAGATAAGAGTCTCTCGGACTTTCCTGCTTGGGCTGGCTTTGAACCTTGATCCTCAGCTCTGAGATTCCTGAGTAGCTAGGCATACAGACATGAGCCATGCACATCTGGCTAAAAATTATATTTTTAAAAATTTATGTGTTTTTAAATGCCTGACATGTTTTATAGTTTACAAAAGAATTACAAATATATGTTTGAGGATAACATCTACTGTTGCCAGAGGCTGGTGATGTATTTGTGTAATCCAAACTATGAAGGCAGCAGATATCAAGATAATGAAGACCATCAAAAAGATAAGCTGCATGCATGGTACAAGAGTAGAGAAATAGCATTGATGGGCATGAGGCCCTAAGTTCAACCTATATACCAATAATAATAATAATAATTTGTGGCATTAATAAAGCATATGTAATCAAGCATATGTATTTCCTAAACATGTAATATTTTAATTATATATGTTGCTAATATTTTATTTTTAACTGTTTTTGCTTTACCTACATATAAAAATATTCATTATCCCGGGAGCTGATGACAGCAGCAGGTAGAGTGCTTGGTTAGGAGAAAATTACCTTGGTGGTCTTCTGGCGATAGGAGTGTAGAACCTCAGGCTAGGTCCTGGGGAAGCTTGTTGGACCCCCATCTGAAGTGGAGGGGAGGAGCAAATCCACAGGGGACCTTATCCCTTTAGAGCCACCAATGAAAGGATCTGTCACATCCATCCCAGGGGACCACATAGAGGCAGGCAGGCACAGAAGAATGATTATTATAAGTTTTATTAGAGGAGCCATCTCTCGGAGAGAGAGCAATGACAACAGGGTCTGGGGGTAGGTAGTGAGGTAGATGGGAGCTCAGGTGAGTCTGGACAGAAGAGGGGGAGGGGCCAGCTGTATGGCAGGAACTCTAGGGCATGGAGGAGGTCAGGTCTGGATGGAGCTAAGAACCAAAGGTGGGCATAATCCTTACACACTTAATAAGATTTTTCCCAATTATTGCCATTTTCTTATGAACGGAGCAATGCCATTATTTTCTGATGGAAACAGATTTACACTCTGTATTATACCACTGTTGGTTGATCCATTCATCCACTGATCTATTCATCTGGGGTGGTTCCATTTCTTAGCTATGGTAAATAATGATGCATTAAACATAGTTGTGCTGGTAGCTTTAATATGGCCTTGTTTGTTTGTTTGTTTTAGGGGGGGTAAATGCCCAGAAGTGAGATTGCTGGGTCATAGGGGAGCTCTATGTATAATCTTTTGAGGAACCTCCATACTGCTTTACGGGGTGGTTGAACAACAGTGAGAGTGTAACAGCATTCCCTTTTGGCCACATCCCCTCCAGCATCTGTTGTTATTATATTACTTGATAATGGCCATTCTAACTGGGGTGGAATCTCAATGTTATTTAATTTGCATTTCTTTTATGGCCAGAGAAGTTGAGCAATTCTTCATGTGTCTATTGGCCATTTTTTATTTCCTCTTCAGAGAAGTCTTTCTTTAAGTCTTTAGCCTATTTACTAATGGGATGGTTGTTTCTTTGAGGATTGATTTTTGAGTTCTAAGTATATTTTAGATATGAAGCCCTTGTTTGTTGTATGGCTAATGAAGATTGTAATCAGGTACTCAAATGTGAAACAAATTATCACATGATTAATTATTTTCTTAATTTCTTTCAGTGGGACTTCCAACATTTCTCCATCACTTCTATTATTTAAGTAAACTTTTTGTTTCTTGTTTGTTATTTTTATGGAATATGAAGTATATTCTCTTTGTAAGGAATTGCTGTTATTGCTCTTTGAGATGGAACACAGGATCTAAAAGTGCTAAAAATATGTAACACCATGGATCTATAACCACAGCTGAAACTTGTAAACTATGTATTGGAAATAATGTATTGGAATGATTTTAAAATATGGACTTTTCTTTATCTTGGTTTGATTAAAAGCATTTTTTTCATTTTTACTTCTAATAAACTCATCCATTTTAGGAATATTAAAATATTTAAGCAGTAAGATATTTATATGAAGTAATATATAAAACTGTAATAAACTGGGTGTTGCTCATTCACACCTGCATTCCTAGCCAATCAGGAAGCTGAGATATGAGGTTTGAAGCCTTTGAGGTAGGAAAATTTGTGAGACTCTTATCTCTAATTTAGCACCAAAAATACAGAAGTAAAAGTGTAGGTCAAATGGTACAGCAAGACAGCTCTCAGGCCATGAAATCAAGACCCAAGACTAGCACATATACAAGTAAAAAATGGGTTAAATTATTATAACAGTACCTGAAATCTTAAGGTCAAACTCTAATGATCCCATATCAACAATGTAGACACTTTTGTTTTTGTTTTCTTTGAAACAAGAAGGTATTTTTTATTTGTTGCTGGTTTTTCTTTTTTTTGTACATTTTTTATTGTAAAAAATGCTGTACAGATGAATTACAGTTACATGAGCAAGGTAATGATTATTTTTGTTTTGTTTCTGGAAATCAGAAACAATATTTTCCATTTTATGAAAAGTCATTGACTTAATATTTATCAAGAAGATTCTGAAAAGTTGACATTGCAGGTTCTTTTCCTAAGGCTCAGTGAGTTTAAAAAAAAAATACTTTGTTTTTGCTCATCTAAGTAATTTATGGCAAGAACAAAACATGTGCCTCAGGCTTTTTGGGAAATAAACATCAGATATTCTAGAAGGATGTTGGTTTTATGGTCTCCCTACAGGGAGGGTTTCCTCCAGACAGTGCACGTGGCTGGAGTCTGGGCTTCTTTGCTGGCAAAGCAGAGACCTGGCAAGTAGAAGCTGTGCCCACATTCTATGATGACTGGGTCAAGGAGGGTGATCATGGAGATGATGCAGGTCAGTTCTTCCTGGGAGGCTTGAGAGATGTTGGAATTCATCTTTCTAAAGACTGAATGAAAATTAGAATAGATTTCTCCCCCTGAAAAGCAAAAACAGATGGTGACACAATAGCAATCTTTAGTATGAACAGTGTAGGGTTTATGTTGCATAAAACAGAAATAAAGAAGCACAGAGAATCTAGAGATAATGTAACTAAATGCTCACCACCTAATTGCATGTCATATTCTCTATCAGATGTGTTGATATATGATGTTCTTCTGATTAATCTCAGTAGAAGAATAATTCGAATCCTTTTACAATTTCAAGGGTGGATTCTAAGTGTATGTAATGCCAAAATATTCTCTCTTAGAAAAGGATGTCTGACCGAACTTTTACATTTAAATATCTTCCTTGCTTTCTGTTGCTGTTGTTGTTATTTAAATCACAGTCCAAATCTATAACACCAGTAAGTTTTACTGGTTAAAATTTACATTCCAAAATTTGATCCAAATCTGTTTTTAAGGTACACTAATTTATTGAACTTGTTTTTCTCTCTTTATTATCTATATTCTGTAATAAATAAATTGCAAA
Organism: Dipodomys spectabilis; assembly: GCF_019054845.1. Taxonomy (NCBI): domain Eukaryota; kingdom Metazoa; phylum Chordata; class Mammalia; order Rodentia; family Heteromyidae; genus Dipodomys; species Dipodomys spectabilis. The sequence continues at coordinate 479,585 of NW_024870680.1, forward strand.
TTAAAATTAATAGTTAAACTTTTAATTACTTAGCAGTACTGTCAATGCCTTTCACACTGAAAAAATATAATTATTATGACTAACCCCAGAAAATAGTACTTTTGCTATGTATTTTGAAATGGCACTTGTGGCTCAAATCTGTATTCATTCATTCCTAGACATTCACAAAATTGAGAACTAGGGGATCTTGTTTTAAGGCTAGACTAAGCCAAGAATTCTGGGAAATTCTTTCTCCATAATAACCAGCAAAAAGTGGGTAGAAGGGTAGAAGTGCAAATAAGTAAACATGATATAAAGGATCAAGGAGCTGAATTCAAAATTTGTTACCAGAAAAATGAAAGTTTTAAAAATAATTTGTTCTTGAAAACTGGCTTGGTGGCCCACACTTATAAACTGCACTAGGCAGGAAATGTAAGTAGCAGGATGAGCTGGATCACTGCCTAAACAGTGAGACGCTATCTGAAAAATAGCAAAAGCAAAATACGTAGGCATAGAGGTTAAATTATAGAGGACCTGCTTAGAAAATGTACCTGAATTTAGAAAGAAGAAAAAAGAAAGAAAAAGTTGTATCTTTCCTTATTTCAATACTAAATAGAGTGATATGTTGTTTTCCATCAGGAATTCATTCTGAGAAATCCTTTGTCATTGTTTTATTTCCTCATTGTGTGAATATCATAGCTTCTGTTCACACTAAACTAGGTGTAGCAGGTCACTTTACAGGGCTCCTTGGTTCACTGATAATACTTCAACAGGAGCTATAAAAGCTCTGAAACATAGCATGGTGCATATGTTCTACAACAAGCAATACATTTGTAATTACAGGTAGTACATTAAAAAATAACACTTTAAAATATAGTGGTAGTTAAATAAACCATTAATGTCACCAGATATGATCATTATGAATGTAATGTTCTTGTAAGTTAACTCAGTTGGTGAGGAACAGAGAAGCCACATTTTGAGAGATTGAAGGGGGTCTTTATTAGAGAGCTGGTGTTTGCGGATGAGCTCTTGTCTCAAGACTTGCAGCCTCAAACAAAACTTGAACTCAGCTTTAAAGACAAAAACCACATGCTTGAGGTGGAGACAAAGTCTTAACAAAATTGGTCCATTTTAGAAAGTAGGACAGATACAAGCAGAAATCTCTATGTTGGGAAGTAGCTCAGGGGTCAGCCTAAACCTACTGTATGAGGGGTCCACCTCGGATTTTTTCATTTAGGGAAATCTTAGGGGCTACTCAGAGGTGAGTGAATCAAACCATTTAGGGAGGTAATCAAAGAGGAGCATTCTTGGTAGCAAAAGTTTACTCTCCAAAGGCTAAGCAGCATCGCATCTACAATTCAATGAATGGCCTTTCTCATTTCTAGGCTTTTCAGCACAGAATGGAAAGCCCCTTCCACCCAGCAAGGCACCAGGATGGCTGAGAGAAGTTACTAAGACCCTGCCTCCCCACTTCAGTGCTTTATGACCCACTCTCCCCTCTTCAGTGATTTACACACAACTGTCTTTTCTCCACTTTTACACAATTGGCAAGACACTAGGCCTCTGTTCATCAGCATTACCATAAACTTATTAGGAAGCACTATGATTGGACAATGGCTATTGCTATCATTAAGTGACAAGTTTTTCAGTTCCATTTAATCTTAGGAGAACATTATCATATAAGAAGTCCTCTAATAACAAAAAGATCATCAATGTGCATGACTATAGGTTTTCCTGTGTGTTTTGGTATCATTTCGGGGTCACCTGTATTTCAGTTCTCTATGGCCAATTATTTCCTGACTTGTTTAAAACTTAATGCACAGAACTGTTGATTATATACTGCACTTTAAAGTCCATGTCTCAAGGTGTTCAATGGATTTTCTGTGCATATGGTAAAGAACATTACATCTGATCTGTATGTATGTGTACAACATTTATACACCATAGTGTCTATGTAACAACCATACAGAAACAAAAAATATGAATAAATTTTCAGTGGATATTTAGGTGCTCCCCAAAATATATTACTACTAGAAGGTATCAAACTACTTTCTGAGTCTATGTACTGCCTAGGAAAAATTATGGAATGCATACATTACTGTACTAATGAAGCATCCATTTGACTCTAAAATATATAACGAGAAAACAACAGAGGTTGGAAGTGTGGCTTGGTTGGTAGGAGGGCTAGCCAATGAGTGAAAATGTCAGGTACTGACATTTTCAGCTCCAGATCCAGACCTAATAAAAAAAGAAGAGATAAAAGAAAATGTAACAAAATAATAATCAAATAATATGTTAAATATGAAGATGCACCTTGTAAAGGGTAAAATTCAGTTTCTAACAATATAAAGCAGATCATTTATTTGTTTTGGATTGGTAGGGTAACAAGAGCTCCCCCTTCTCTATATTGGATCTCACCTGAAAAATCTGTCAGTAATATCTGCTGTAGCCGTAATGATATAAATTCACTTAATGATTCTAAGTGATCAGGGTTTCTCAGATGGGCAGAAACAACATTCATAAGTCTCCTCAGCAAGTCCCGTGCTACTGCTCTGAGAAAGTAAAATCTTAGCTCCTTGTAAGTTTCTTTATATTGAGTCACTGGGAATCACATTTATCTCTTCAAAGAGATTATAGACTGGAGCATAACCTAGATGTTAATATGGATAAACTAGATATTGATTAGATTTCTACAAAAGAGTTGAAGGTAGTAGCTAAAACAAAGTTTAAAACTTCAAAATTTAATGTGTATTTTGGGTAAGAGTTCTGTCGAGCTATGCAAACTGTGTTTATGTGTTGTTTGAAATCAAATCATAAATCCATGTTTGTGTAATTCTAGACAGTTCACAAAGCAACTAACTCAATAAAGATCATTTTAGATAAAAGAAACTTGTTTGTGAGGGGTTTTTTGTTTGTTTGTTTTTTGGTGTTGGAGCTTGACCTCTTGGTGTGGGTGCTGTCCCTCAACTCTTCAGCTTAAGGCTAGCACTCTACCACTTGAGTCACAGCACCACTTCCAGTTTTGTAAGTGGTTTATTGGAAATAAGAGTCTCACAGACTTCCCTGCCCAGGCTTGCTTCAAACCATGATCCTCAGTTCTCAGTCTCCTGAGTAGCCAGCATTACAGGTGTGAGTCACCAGTGCCTGGCTTAATTAAAGAAACTTGTGAAGAAAATATTTTTCTTTTCAATTTTATTCTATCATTGATGTCACATAAACTACAAAGGAAGAGAATTAAGTACAGTATTTACTAATCAAGTGCTTTTGCGATACAGAATTCCCAGCACCAAGAGAGGGTCTTGACGCATGGATGATCCTGGGTAGCCCATTCTTCCTGCTGCCTGTCTCAAGTAGAATTCAGAGCTGACATTTGCTTTTCTTACACATGTCAAGCAGTATTCCTTACCTAAGGTGATATTGATCAACAGCTTCCTTTTATAAGCCTGTTCCATTAATTAAGTGAAACTCAGAACTGCCAGGGGATTCTGGTTAAGTCTGCAGTGCTAAGGTAATGCCTAATCATTCAATTTCCCTTGAAGGAGAATTGAAAGGAAATACAAGTTTGCCTAGTTTAGACCTGAAAGTGAGTTTCACTCCTTCTCCTGTATAGAAATGTTTCAAAGTTATCTCTAGGGAAATGCTATTACAGAAATTATTGAACATTTTTCAAGTTTTTAATCTTGATATTTGAGCAATTACCACTTTGTAACATCTGTGTCTCTTCATATTTCAGTCCCAGTGATGGGGAACTTGCTGAACTACCACACAAGATATCCCTTTACCTCACCTGGCAAGGAAATCAGGTAAAACCACAACATCAAATTAAGATGCAACAGTAAGTATTCTAAGAGACCTTTTATTTAAAATTAAAGTCAATTTATAAATTTAACAATACACTAACATTAAAACAGTACACATTGTTACAGGAAACACAATCAAACTAAAACTAAGGAAGTTAAAAGCTCTGAAGCAGTCTTTTAGGCACTGGCATTCCCTTCCTTCACAGTTAGGTGAGAACTGACCTTAAGAACTGGGGCCAAAGCAAAGAAAGGCCTGAGAGGAGAGGAGAAGGAACAGGAGAGGAAACTAAAAATGGGGGAATTATTGGCCACATCAACAAAGTTTATCCTGCCAATCTCATAATCCAGGAACACTCCCACATGGCCTGGGGGCTTCTTTATGTACTGAGGTAAAAGTGGCGAAGAGGTAAACATTCGGATTCCCTTGTCCTGTTTCACACAGAAAAGTAGATGAATCCCCTCAGAGTCAAGTCGCATGTCCTTTCTCATTGTCCAAGAATCATCACAAAATCCAACTGCCCAGTTCTCATGGTCCTTCACATCTACTTCCCAGTAATACCGGCCAGAATCACAGGACTGATCTCCCCATGTGAGAAAACCCTCAGGTTCTGACTGAGTTTGGCTGACCTCAAGAAGACTGGGGCCAAAGATCCGACTTCTTAGTTCTTCAAGCAATGGCACAGGGTAAGTGGGTATTTTAGATTCCCAGGAAACAGATACTGCAGGAATGATAAAAATAATTTAGTTAAATAGTATTGAAAATTTCCAGTGATTATTAGCTTTGCACAGTGGCTAAGTACATTATGTTTCCACTAGAAAATTGAGTCGGGACAAGAAAGGAACTCTAACATTTACTAATATCCAAGGGCTACTGTTATTTATTGAAATAAATACATAATTACAGATATGAAGACATTTTATGCAGTCTCTTGGAACTGGTAAACAGCAGGGATATTTCTGTTCTGCTTCAACTCTGAAAATGCATGTGGATTGTGGGATTATTAATAATTCTAAATTAGTAACAAAAGAAATGACCCACTCTGCTCAGAAAATCATTGTATTTTCTTACCTGAGCATATGATAATTTGAGCATAAAAACACATAAGTGAAAGTTCAACTATATGAATTTTCATAGAGATTAAACAAGTCATTTAAATAGGGATACAGGTGGACCCATTGCAACAACAAGAAGTACAAGTCATTATGTCGAAAACAAACTTTACAACTTTGGTGGGGGAGGCGGGGATGATTGGGTAGGGGGGTAGGGGGAGGATGGGAAGAGATGGGAAGGGGAAACAAAGGAGGAGGCTACAATGCTTGATAAGAAATGTACTCACTATCTTGCCCATGTAATTGTAACCCCTCTGTACAGTATTTTCACAATAAAAAATAAAAATTAAAATAAATAAATAAATAAATGTGTCCTGACTGAATACATTTGTTATAATGAAATGTTAAATGTAAACGAAGCTAAGCCAGCAAAAAAAAAAAAAAAAAGAAATGAAGAAGCTCTCAATGATCGTTGAGAACTTGTGTGTGGGCTGGGATGTGAGTTAGGTGTGTGAATGTCATTGGTACATTTGGCTTTTAATAGCAGATAGGATAATTGCACATACTTTTGTTTCCTTTAATGGCAAATTTGGTTATGAAATGTTAGCTAAGAATCAGTGTTGAGCAACAGAGAAAGATGCTACTGAGAACATTACTGGTGAAGAATTAAGAACTCCTGAAATCAGCTGTCTGTTACCTTGGAATTGTTTGAGCATACGAATAAATCCAGTGATGGGCCAGGCATCAATTCGGGGATGCATAAGCCGAGGTATGTGCAGCATCAGCATAGACTCACTTCTGTAAAGGAGACTCAGACGTTTTGGAATTACATTTTATGTTAAAGGTGATGTAGAGAGGGACTACAGTTACATAAGTAATAATGTTACCCCAGCCTCTCAGTTCCTCTCTGTAGATTACATGATCCTGTATTTATTTATTTATTTATTTATTTATTTATTTATTTATTTATTTATTTGGGGAGTCCGGTCATGGGGCCTGAACTCTGGGCCTGGGCGCTGTCTCTCAGCTCTTCAGCTCAAGGCTAGCGCTCTACCACTTGAGCCACAGCGCCACTTCCGGCTTTTTTCTTTTTGTTTATGGGGTGCTGAGAAATAGAACCCAGGGCCTCATGCAAGCAAGGCAAGTGCTCTACCACTGAGCCACCTTCCCAGCCCCTGATCCTGTATTTAAAGAACCCCATAGATTCCTCTCTCAAGTTACTCAACCTGACCTGATACTTTGGCAAAGTAGCAGGGTATAAAATTAACCCCCCAAACCAAAAGCTTTTCTATATGTCAATAATGAGTAAAATGAGGCTGAAATCAGGAAAGCAAGTCCTTTTGTATAAGCCTCAACAACAGCAGCCAAAAAACAAAACAAAAGAAATCTATCTATTAAATGAACTAAAGATACAAAGGACCCCTATGATGAAATCTTCAAAAACCTGAAAAAGGAAATCAAAGCAGATTTAAAGAAGTAGAAAATCCTCCCATGTGCTCAGACTGGGAGGATTAAACATCATGAAAATGGCAATACTAAAATTTATAACAGGTGAAAGGACAACTATAAAAGGAATGAATAGGAAGCTTAATTTTATTTATCCTATTATTAAACATTAATGACAATGGATAAAAGTCACATCATCAGTTATTACCACTTGTTCTTTTTCTATGGACATTTTCATTCTTACATCTATTTTGAAAAACCTGAGATTTACGTTTGAAATATGATAGGAGTTTGTTGAATTTGATTCTGCTAGAGAAATCTTATCTTGACCTAAGAAGACTACTTTGTGTTCCTTTCATGGATAACTTCCCTAGATGAGTAAAACAAAGAAGTTTGTGAACTCACCAAAAAAAAAAAAGAAAAGAAAGAAAAAGAAAAAAAAATGGCAATACTTCCTTAAGCTATCTACAAATTCAATGCAATACCCATCAAAATTCCAGCTCCAAACTTCATATGTAATGACAGAAAAGCCAGAATACCAAAAGCAACAGAATAAAATGAAAGTCTTAGACATGAACCCTCAGACCTATGACCACCTAATCTTCTATAAGGGAGCCAAAAACATATGATAGAAAAAGCCTCTGTTCCACTTTTTAAATACGTTGCTTACTCTTTGAGGATATTTCAAATTCTCCCTTTATGAATCTCCATAAACTAGAATGTGAAGCAAATGTGCATTTGTTTCATAAAAATCAAATTTTCAACCCCATATCTAACCACTTTTTTTTGGGGGGGGGGGGGTCCGGTCATGGGGCCTGAGTGCTGTCCCTCAGCTCTTCAGCTCAAGGCTAGCGCTCTACCACTTGAGCCACAGCGCCACTTCCGGCTTATGTGGTGCTGAGGAATCAAACCCAGGGCCTCAGGCATGCAAGGCAAGGGCTCTACCACTGAGCCAACTTCCCAGCCCCGATATCTAACCACTTTTATCTTAAACTTGAGTTCCAATAATCACCAAAAGGTCTGTTTTCCTCCCAATCCTGGGACTGAGGAATAATCTCAAACCAGGAGGAAATTTCAGAAGGGCTGGCTGAATTTTCTGCTATTCTAGTCCCATTGAAATGTTTACTTTCTAGAACCACACACCAAGGTTTGTGGAACTTCACTTTGGCTGGATTCCAGTTTTCTAGGATACAGTTTCCCTAACTATAGCAGTCAGCCTTTCCATTTGGGGTTGGAAGTCTTCAAATCCTGAGTAGCTTTGTTTTTATCCTGGTACACTGTAGAATGATTTGAAACACTTAATGTTTTCCATGCACATAATGGAAAAAAATGACTTGAGATATCATTTTCATTATTGAGTTTGAACATTTATATCAGAATGGTAATAAAGTCCATTCAACAATCTCACCATCTTGCAAGTAATAACCTTGCCCAACTCTAACTTTAGAGGGAAAATAAAAACCCTTTCTTTATTTTTGAGGAAGATAGGTCAAACTATATTGAATTAACTATTGAAACAAGCAGATTAACTTAGTAAGACATGAGTGGTTAAGCATGCCCATACCAGAACTCATGAGGCTGAGGCAAATACATGCAGAGTTGGAGATTATTTTATTCTACATTTTATTCAAAAATGAATGAATGAATAACAAAATAAATATAGATAGAGAAATAGATGAAAATACTGATGTCAGATAGGTGGAGCAGAGATGTTCTTTACAACTGTCTTATAAATCACTAATATTTTTGAAATTTTGAAAGTAAAGATCAACTTACCTTTTAAACATGTTTTCGAAATTCTGTAAAGAGTAAAAAGAATATCAGTATTAATCACAAGTTTCAGAGTGTATGCATGATATTTTTCATTTCTTTCAGAATTGCTTCTCACTATATTGAACAAGTTATTCTCAAATGCTTGGGATCAAGTGATTCTCATGATTCACCTTCCTGAGTAGTTAGTGCAACCGTGCCCAGCTGAGAAAAAAAGTATTAAGTACAGTGCATAGTAAGTATGTTGCAATTGCTAAAAAGCACATAGAAAAGGAAGAAGGAATATATTATCAATTTGAAATTTTTCAGAATTTTCAAATACCTTCAAAGCAAATACTCACCTGGAGTTTGTCAGTAAACAATTATTATTATTATTGTATTCACTACATGCTACTCCACATTTCCACAAATATTTCTTAATTTATGTTTGTTTGCTCCAGGATAAGGAAATCTGGCTTTCTCTTTTATAAGAACATAGGAAATCAATTTCCAAACAAAGAATGGAAGACATCAAGAATACTGTCTCAAAAATCACACTTTGGCTGTCATTCCCCATCTCTCACCTCTAGGAGCTCTAGGTCTGGTTTACGGCACAGTTCCTTCAGTGCATCAAACATTTCTCCCAGGGAAGTCTCTGTCAATAACATGCTGCCTTCATTATCTGAGAGTTTTTGAAAAGTATCTAGCTTTTCACACTCAAGTCTCTGTAAATAACTTTCCTTTTTCTTGTACCACCGATCACTCAGCCTCCAGTATTCATCGCTGATCAATTGGCTTCGCATGTTCACATAATCCTAAAGGCACAGGGTAAAATCAGATACATGAATTCAGGATGCTACCATCCACATTGTCTATACTTTTTTTTTTGGGGGGTCCGGTCATGGGGCCTGAACTCTGGGCCTGGGCTCTGTCCCTCCGCTCTTCAGCTCAAGGCTAGCACTCTACCACTTGAGCCACAGCGCCACTTCCGGCTTTTTTCTTTTTGCTTATGTGGTGCTGAAGAATCGAACCCAGGGCCTCAGGCATGCAAGGCAAGCACTCTACCACTGAGCCACCTTCCCAGCCCCGTCTATACTTTTTTTATATGTTTCTTATTGTAAAAATACTGTACAGAGGGGTTACAGTTACATGTTACAGTTACAGTTCCCCTACCATCCCTTCTCTCCCCACTATGTTTTCAAAATAGTGTCTTGTAAGTCTCATTGTTACAATGGGTCAACCTGTATCCTTATTTCAGCATTTTGTTATTTCCTTTATGCTCTATCCTGTGATATTTACCATAGGCTATGTTCATTAAACAGTGAACATTAGGGACACATTCTTTCCTTCTTTCTTTTTGGTGTTACATTCACATTTATTTAGTGCACTATAGTTTATTCAGAACAATGCTTTTGACTAGTTTCCCTGATATACCAACATTTTAAAAAATCAGAAAAACATTATCAGTTATTTCCAGTTTCATATGGAAACTCATGACTAATTTAATTTGTCTTCCTCACATGTAAACATCCTACTTACAGGCATGTTCTTCTATTTCTGGAAATAATAACAAACAATAAATCTTATAGTAATATAGAAGTCTTCTAAAATCTGTGTCTCCAGATCCATGAAGTGCATGTCTATATTTCCTGACCCCTAGGAGAACACCAGAATCTTTTCTAGGTGGCACAGTCTATTTCTTACCTGACTTTGACAATGTTGACAAGGACAGTTTCAACAGTAACCCTAGTTAACCCAATAGTGATAACTAGAGTCATTCTCTAAACCTTTAGTACTAATTCATGTTTCTTGATTACTTCTCCAATCTTCTTTCAAGTTTTAAACATTCATTTTTTTAGTGTTACTGCTTTGAAAGAACCATTGACCCAGTTTTTTGCTTGGCTTATATGCCATTATTTGGCCTTAGAAAACCTTGTGTTGAAAATAGGTACTTCCCATCATTGCTTTTTATAAAAGTCATTCAATGATAGCCTTATATCAAATTATTTACCAAGGAAAGCTTAGAATGACAATCTTTATCTCACTAAGAACTGGCTTTGGGTTACATTTTAAATTTCCCTTATTATTACCTGTTATAAAACTCTCATATACTTGTTTTTACTAAACACTTACTCCTGCTTTAATTTGAATAACTCACATTTACCACCTTCTCATCCCAGTCTGAGCCATTAACTCAGCAAATTCATATGGTATTTATGTGAATTTAATCTCCTCTAGACTATTCAATGGGTTTTCTATTTTAGTTCTGAGATACATTAATAGCTTGAGAAATATCATTGTCCATGTCTAATCCTCCTCATAAATGTTAACCCCATTCACCAATTGCCTACAGCATATTTTGTATTAGACACCTTACAGGAACTGAAAATATAACTCATCTACAACTAAATTTAGTATATTTCCTTCCTCAAACACCTTAACTAGTTCCATTGTATTTCTCTGCAGCCCTTGCATTTATTTCTAATTCAAAGAATATGTCTCATTCTTGCATTTACCCTTTTCAACACTGCACATAAAACCCATCACTATTTCATGATATTTTTCATAGCAAGTCTATTTTGAACTTTTTCACTTCAACTGATTTGCAATCAGTTTATGTTTTGTATTTCCTTTAAAACTATAGGATTCTCTTTATTTTCTCAGCTTTGATTTTATTATTCAATTTTGTCTCCAACCTAGAGAATGAGGAGATTTTTTACATCACTCCAACACTAGTGTCCATTAGATATTTGTGAAATAATGTATGTTAACATCTAGAACCTCAATTTTTCTTGCTCTTATTACATTTCCAACTCCCCTTAGCACTGCCTTCTCAGGTTTATAATTTAATTCACATCAATAGTACATATCCTCCAGAGAGTGTTTGTTTAGTTATAGCAGTCCTTAAATCTCCATAGAATTACTCAACAAGTAGACTCAGGAAATATCCATTCAAGTTTTGCTCAGCATTAAGTGATTTTTAACTTATGAAAAAATCACTTAGAAATTTATTTCATTGCCTTTGTGTGTAAGTCTGTGTTTATCTATAAACTAATTGTGGTCTAGGTTTGGTTGAGGAATCGTCAGGCTTGTTGATAATTGATGGTATTAGAGAAGAAATGGAAATACCCATGCAGATATTTTGAATACCAAATAACATAAAGACTTGTGTTTCTCAGTCTACAGTGTCCCTTTTCTCAGCATTACCTGCTCAAAAAAGCCATAGAGAATATTAATCTAGTCTAAGTTTTTTTTTTTTTCTGTAGGAGTACCAAGTTTCCAAGCTGGTGTTCAGGAAGAAGAGTCTCTTACTTACTAGCCATGTTTGATTTATGTTTTTTTGTTCATCCAGATTTCTCTGGTTTTCTTCTTTCTTTTTCCATAGAAAATTCATTTGCATCAGAAGCTTCTTCTATCAAAGAAAGTCAAATATGAACAAAAGAGAAATTGAGATGAAAATTGAGATGTCATGATGGACATGACAGCAATATTAGATAAATGAGCATTTAAGGTACAGTAATCACTATATCTTTACTAGAAAGATTAACTTTAGATTTTCAGAGACTTAATAAACATAAAATTAAAATGTTATTCATGCAAAAGATGTTAAACAATAGTGGAAAATGTAATTTTGTGCCTCCAGCCAATCTTTTTAAGTGAATTCTTAGTATCAAGTGATCTAAGTATTTTTCAAGTAGTAGGTGTGAACCAGTGATCCTAATAGACTTCACTAGATTACACATTTGCAATTATGAATACAATATCCCATGTCACCAAAAATCACCAGTTTATTGGCCTTAATCTTTTACTTGATTATCACATTCTCTCCACCATTAATATCATCATTACCATTCACACAAAGTAGGAGACTTCTAAAGGCAAAAATATAAGTTCTATGGGTTGGGAATGCTCTTCAATAATTTATTCTAGTGATTGCCACACAGTGCTCCATGTACTGCAAAAATATATAACGATTATATTTGTTCTTTTTCATGATCTCAGTGAATCTCCCACTATCAAATTTCTCTCCCAGCCATTGCTTACCCTGTATCTCTCTGCAGTCCAATCAACAGAACAGTCACCGTGAGCCCTATGGTCCTCAGTCCTACAGCACTTGGAGCAGATCTGGTCTTTGACAACCTCACAGTAGAAATTCTTAGTTTGCCTATGTTCATTACACATCTCTTCTTCAGAGTTAGATAACATGAAGGCTAAGGTCCTTCGGGCCATAAATACCTTTGTGCTCAAAACTATGTCAGTTTTCAAGTCTGTTTGATATGGCTTTTTGCATTCAGGACAGAGAAAAGGATGTTGGGCCTTCTCCCTGGAGATGTAGAGACAAGGCCTGCAAAATGTGTGCTTACAACCTAGAGTGACTGGGTCCATCAAATAGTTTAGGCAAAGCAAACAAATGAGTTCTTTGGAGAAGACATTCAAAATTAGGTTTCTGCCAAGAGAAAAAAGATATAAATATTATTTCACAGCAGGCTTTATAAAAAAACATTTCCACACCCCACAACATCCTCTTCTTATGAATATACTAGTTATGAGAACAAGAAGACAGGTTGTGTTGCATATGACAGAAGGAGGCCCAATGAGAACTCATTCAGATTTTTAGATATTGGTTTGTCGAATGGAACCTCCAATTCTGGTTCCAGTTCCATACTTTTCCAATTTTGTTCATTTTTATCCTCCACCATTAGTATAAAGAAAATATAAAATTCTAACCCCCTCTTCAGGCACAGAAGAATACATTCTTCTTTGTAAATAATTCATACTTAAGCTTGTTTTTCCTGCATAGTTATACTCCCAGGACTGAGCAAATTTTAGCCAGCAGGGTCATGACTTTAAGGCCACCAGGATTCTACAAACTCTAGCACAATAACAGCCAAAGAACAATAACAATTGTTACTACTTTCTTTAAAAGATTGATTAATGTAACTGCAACCCCCATGTTAATCATATTTACAGTAAAGATGTAAAAATACATAAAAATAAAAGATTGATTATATTTGCCAATGACTCTTTTGTATAATTTGTCACTAAAGTGAGATTATTAGGAATCTATGGAAGGTTGATATACGTGGAAAATATTGCAAATTATAAGGCAATAATACTAATTTACCATCCCCTGGGCATAATTTCAGTCTGTTCCTTCCAATGCCATTTTCTTAGTACAAAATACATGAGATTTAAGGAATATGCTGAGACTGAGAGAGAAATTCAGAACATCTTCTTGGATAATGTCACTGAAAAATGTCTTAAGAGCTGACAACAGTTCTAAAAAGATCAAACTAGATTCTGTTATTTAACTTGAATGCAAAATCTAGAAATATACAATTACTAAAGAAAAATCAAGAAAGAAATATTTATTTCTAAAAATAAAGAAAGAAATTCCAGGTTACACTTCAAAATATTGGTAAATAATTCCTTTTTAAAATAAGCCCCAAAAGGCACAGGGAGGAAAAAAATCATAGAGTCTGGCATGTGGTGAACAGCTCAGTTCCAGCTATTGAGAGCTATTACAAGTGAACCAGGAATCCAATTTAGTAAGACCTTATCTCAAAATAATAAATCTGATACCTCAGGTATAGTCCCTACTATTTAAAGAAAAAGGTGAAATAATGGGAAAAAGCTAATGAGGTTATTTTGATGAATAACTTTTGCATGAGAAAAGCTGTGTAGGACCATGCTGAAGCACAGAGTATCTGCAAACTATTGCCCTGACAAGGAATTAGTATGTCAGGAAATGAAAATTCCAGAAAAAAATTTAATTTTATAAAATAATTGAGAAATAATGTAAATGAGTAGTTTTAAAATATAAAAAGTTCTATAAGAATATGAAAAAATACCATCATTTCTAATTTGGAAAATGCTATTTAAAATAACCTTCACAAATCACTTCAAACCGATAGGAATGGGCATATGCAAGGATGCACAGAAAGGAGGTTTTTCACTACTGTTGTGAATGTACTTACATATCCATTTTAGCAAGCAGTATTGAAGTTTTTTCTACAAAGTAACACTATAAATGTAGATTCCATTTGATCCATTCCATTTGAATGTCCATCCAGAGTACATTAGTCTGTAGATAAAGAAAGGTATAAATGATTATCATTTTGACTTACAGTAGACAAGACAGAGGATCAAGGCAGGTGTTCATCATTGAATGAATAAGTTAAAGTTCGTGTGTGTGTGTGTGTGTGTGTGTGTGTGTGTGTGTGTGTGTGTGTGTGTGTAGTCAGAATGACATATCATTCAGCAAAAAAAAAAAATCTGTGACTTCCTGTTTGTTACTTGCAATAACCTAAATGGAACTGGAAAACTTTAAAGTGCATGAAACAAGCCAGGTATAGAAATATAAACACCACATATTTTCAATCCTTTGTAAAAACTAAATTCAAATGAAATTGGTTTCTTAACTAACAATTGAACACTGTCACTAGAGTTTAGAATGATTAAAGGAAGAAAAAGAAAATAATGTTGAATTATAATTCTCATAAAATTTATCTTTCTTTGACAATCTTTCCTTAAAATTCAACAGGTTCTATCCTAGAACTTTTGCATTTTATTTTGTAATACTACACTGAAAAATATATAAACATCACTGACGGAAATTTATTATTAATTCCAAAGCTACATGTGGATATTGCCTTTACAACAAGAGAATTCAAAACTCACTGCCACCCCACACATCTTTGAAGGAGGGCAAGCATTACTGGCTCACCTCTAAGGAATAGCACAGGAAATGGCAAAGCAGTCATTTTAGAATAGCAAAGCACAGCCTTATCCCTATGATAAAGTTGAAGATCAAGATCAATAAGGCCTGTTGATGTCATAATCTTCTCATATGAGAGGAATGATTGCATCATCTCTGTGGTATTCTTTCCAAAATATATGACCCACATTCTCATGTCTATCAAAATGACAAAAGAATAAAAATAATCAAATACAAAAACCTAAGGAAAATCTGAGTTTTCAGGGATCAGAAGAGAATTTAGAGAAAAAAATGCTCTATATCAAAGGAAATTGGGTTTAGAAACAGGACAAAACAGAGATTTCTATGAAAACCAAATGAAATACAGGTTTAATTTATAGTTTGAATCCAGCCTCCTAGTTCAGGTAAGTGCATCAAAATAAGGTATGAATATTACAGTGGGAAAATACCATGAATGGTTGGTATAGGTTGAATTATTTTCTCAGGAGACAGCCATCCTTTAGACTATGAGAATGTATAGCCTAGTAGGAGGGGGAACCTGTGGTCCTACCTTGAGACTTTCTACACTCAGAAAGAAATGTCAGGTTCATTCCTATGAACACCCATTATTAGCCATGGTAGAAGGTTTTGATGGTTGCTAAGGGTTATGACATCTCTTAGCTAAAATCTTCTGGTGTTACTGAGATTGTCTATAAAAGGTATCAGACATGTTCATGGCACAGATCACTGAGCCTGTGCCCATGTTCTTCTCTACTTAGGACATCTACTGAGCCTTGTTGCCTTCTTCATTCCATATGAAATCCAAATCAATTAGTCCTCTCTGCTTCTACTATGTTCCAGGGCCCTGTCCTTGATCTTCATTTTGATAACATAAGAAAACTGACTATCTGTATATTCCATTTTAAGAACTGGTTTGGTCCATTCTCATCTTAGCCAGCAGTAATGTGGCAGAATCCTAAAGGAAAGGAGGTAACAAGTGAGGTTCCTTTAAGTGTTCCTTCCTCCCCAGTGAAATGACCCCACTTTAAGGAAGGACCATCTGTTCTGCTCTGACTAATCCAACAAGGATAGGAGACATTCTAACAGCACAATAGACAACTTCATGGAAATAAACAGTGTAGAAAACAAACCCTTGAGAAGAAGGGAAAAAGAAAAGTGTTATTCATGAGAAATTTAGTCAAAAGTTCAAAGAAGGCAATGATGGAGCAGCAAAGGTTTAGAATAAACCAGGAACAGAATAATCTTTTCTCGTGGTCATTGAGTATGTTAGTAATCCAAGACTAATACTCCTACAAGTGGGTGCAATGCCATAGATACATGGGATACTGAAAAAATTAAATATTCAAAAATCCCAGTGTTTCAAAATTCCTCTAGATGGCCTACATTTTAAGGAACCAGTGTAAATTTTCTGCTGTTCACCTTTACCCAAAGGGAGAACAGACTTACAGTTAGCCTAAGCTACCTGGGCTCCCTTCCCCAAAACTCTGCGCAGTAACCTTGTGTACTTACGGTGTCTCAGTTCCATAGTTTACAAAGTAGTATCTTAGTCAGTTAAGTGAAGGCATACATGTGTGTTTATATTTAACAAATTGATTCATATAATGGTAGATGCTGGGAAGGAAGGAAGGAAGGAAGGAAGGAAGGAAGGAAGGAAAGGAAGGAAGGAAGGAAGGAAGGAAGGAAGGAAGGAAGGGAAAAGATGGAAAGACTCTGGATGAGTACCTTTGCCAAGAAATATTTTTTATCCTATTTGTCACATTACTAAAAACACAGAAAGGTGAGCAGGGGACTACACTAATGAGAAGAGTGAAGAAATTAACTTGAAAGACAAGAGATTTAGGAATGAAAAAAATAGAGTAAGAGTTCAATTTTTCCCAGACAAGTGCCAATATCCAAAATATACTTAGAGCTCAAAACTTAAACCACTCCACCCTGCAAGAAAACCTGCAAAATATCTAGTATATGTCTGAGTCAAGCATAAAAGGCCAGATAAGGTGATGTTAGGGAAATGAACCCTAAGATATGTATTCAAATGTTTTTTTTTCTTTCATGCAATTGTTTCTAACACATTTATAAGATTATTTCTTTGTTGCTTTGTATGTCCCTCCCCCACAGCATAACCCCTCCTTTCACTGTATTTGATGTCGGTATAATTTGTGGAGGGGAAGGGGAAAAACAAATCACTTAAATGGGGATATAAGTGGACCCATTGCAACAATGAGATGTACAAGTCATTATGTCGAAAACGAACTTTACACCTTTGGTGCGGGGAGGGGGGGACTGGGTGGAGGGCAGGGGGAGGATGGGAAGGGATGGGAAGGGGAAACAAAGGAGGAGGCTACAATGCTTGATAGGAAATGTATTCATTATCTTGCCCATGTAATTGTAACCCCTTTGTACAATATTTTCACAATAAAAAAAAGAAAACCTGCAAAGAGCAACAACCCAATTAATAAATGGGCAAATGACTTAAAAGAGATACTTCTCAGAAGTAAACATAGCCAATAAATATGTGAAGGAATCTTCGGTCTCTGGGCATAAATGAAATGCAAATCCAAACAACATGATGATTCCACTCCATTTAGAATGGCAATTATCAAGAACACTAATAATAGCAGATGCTGGCAAGGATGTGGCCCAAAGTAGCTCTATTACACTGTTGCAGGGAATGTAAGCTTGTTCCATCACTCTGGAAAGCAGAGTGGAGGTTAGTCAGAAAAATAACCATAGAATGACATTATGACCTAGCACTCAATTTCATTTATCCAACAGAGTGTACAAAAGGATACACTAAACCTACCAGCACAACCATGTTTATTTCAGCCTAGGAAGTAGACATTCTTAAGACTGATGGTAGGTAAAAAAATGAGTAGTGAAAACAGCCTCTTTCCCACACAGTAAAAGCGTCTTTGAAGGGTCAGGTGTTTACTGTGCAACATCTTTGTTTTTCAGCCCTTCAGATCAAGAAAGAAGACAAAGGCTATATGTCCCAGGGCACAGGCAGTAAGAGGTTTGGGACATTGCTGACCTCACCTGAAAGCCCCAAGATGCATTATACACATAAATGGCTTTGCTAAGTAACAAAAATAAATACATATATACATTACCTAAAAATTAAGAAAAGCATGGAAAGAAGTGGGGTGGGAGCAGTGGGTGAGAATGTTAAAAAGGGGTGACATTGATTAAGAGGCACTACTGTATTTATACACTGAAAATGCTTTTGTGCAGCTACTTAAAGAACACAAAAATTTAAAAAAAGATTGAAAAGGGACCTAAACTTGAGGTATCAATGGTTCAAATGCTCTTAAACACTTTTAAATTTGTAATCAGAGCACGCTTAAAAAGGTGCCACACTTCATTTCTGTCCATGAAGTCAGTTCTAGCTGATACCTACCTTCAGTTCTTACTTTCCTTTCCTTTTTTGGAAGAGATGATTGTTTTAGTTTTGTAATTATGTGTGTGTGTGGTATTTCCTTAATTAAAACTGAAGTGCTATCATTTCCAAAAAAAAAAAAGGTGCCACACTGGATCCAGTCTGATAGAACAAGTCATGTCATTTTGTACTCAGGATTTCAATACATGCACTGTGACAAAAACCCTGGAAACCAGACTATCAGAAACCCCCAAAGCCTATCCACTACTTCTTGATGCTCACAAACCTTGTATGTTTAGGAAGAGTTTCCCAGTGTTATAGTGGAAATCAGTTACCCTTTAAGTGAGGTGAGTCTTCATGTTCCCCAGATTCTAAGTGGGACAGGCAAAGAGGTTTTTATTTGAGGTTGAGTAATGACTCTCAGTTTGCTAAGGATAGAAACATGAGCTCCATGTCTTCCCCTCCACTTTTTGGTCAGTCAGCTGCGCATGTCAGAATTCAACTTGCCAGTTGTTCAGAGTAAGTGCTGTCTGTGTCATGGCTTTGAGTACAATGGTTTGTATCGTGGTCACCATTCTGGGTCTGGTAGCCAGCACCCCACTCTTACATCCATCTGCCGTCCTCTCCTCTGCTTGATGTGGATAACATCATGTGTATTTAGCAAGGGCTTTCCTGGGATTCTTATGTCCCAGTACTACCCTCATTTTCTCCAAAACATGCATTTAAGACAGCTCCTGAAATAAAGAACCCTAATTTGTATCATCCTTCCACTACTGCATCTGGTACATTTCCCCAAAGTACTATTTTAAAAGTTCAATTTAAGCCAGTCAGTGGTGACTCATGCCTTTAATCCTCCATTTGATATTAGCCCAGGTTAAAAAGACTCCATTTCTAAATTTAAAAAAACAACTAAACTTGGTCTGGAGGGTAGCTTAAGTGGCAAAATGTCAGACTAACAATCAAGCCAAGCAAGAGCAAGATCCTGAGTTCAATTTCTGGTACCAGAAACAAAAGTTCAATCTAGACAAAGGACTGAAACATCAAAGTGGAAAGTTCACTACAGAATGAGGAAAACACTTTAATATGAGCACCTAACAGGAAGCTGTTATATATAACAGACTCAAGAATCTCAAAAGTCAAAAGTAAGTCAAAGATTCAAACAAAAGGCGGTATACCTAAACAGAACTTAAGTAGTTTGCAAAGGGGATTGAAATCAACACTTCAGTTTGTGAATACAAAGCATCTTGATCATTGTTACTCCTTTCATCATTCTCTCCCATCTCTCCCAAGCCCACCCAACTCCTCAATTTATCTGGTTCCATTTTCCAATATGTACATTGAATATTGTTACTGCATTAGCCCATATTTCCTCTTTCTATTGACCTGCCACACTTAAGCCATACCTCCCCCTCTCACTGACACAAAACAATGCTTCAACTTCCTGGTTTTCCTTTTGTTAAACTGTAAGTTAATTGTTCAATAGAGTTACACCAAGGAAAATTTTCCTTGCATAAATCATATATTATTTAATAAAACAAAAACCAAAATTTAAAAGAATACCAAAAATAATAGCAAATGTTAACAAAATATTTCCTATCTCATATTTCCATTTCATATTTTACAACATATATGCAAGCAGCAAAATGCATGTGCATAACTGCACTGGCAGTGTACAGCTACACAACCAACATATTGTTTTATAGAGAAAATCACAAAACAGCTTGTATTAATGGAAGAGAAGCCCAGAATCCACCAAGGTGATTTGAATGGGGTCTCCTGGTGCTAAAGTGTTAACTATTCCCATTCTCTCGTTTGTGGCTTTGGTAAATAACAACTGTTACCATCCAGGTGACCACATGTAGGAGTTTTCCCTACAAATATATAGGAACTTTACTCCTACCTCATCTCAAACTCTGACCTAGAAAGTAGGTTCAAGGTTTTATTAAAAGTTCTGGTAAAAGCACAGGGAAACAAAAACTGATCTTGCCCAATGGGCAGAGACTCTATGTAAGGATGCATTTTCCATACCTTCCAAAGTGGGCTTCTTCTGGAGCAACCTTCCTAATCCTCTGCCTCCACTGATGCTGATCCTTTGTCTCCCCACCCACAACTCCAGGCCCATCCACATCCAGGAAGGGGAAGATGGGAAAAGCTGAGAAAGCTTTGTGAACCAGCTGTACTTTTTCTCTTCTAAAAAGGTATCAATCTCAGGTGAATTTCAAGTCTGCAAGATCACCTGGTGGTTTTCTGAGGCTTACCTGCAGAGCTTTGACAACAGAGGGATAGGTTTCAAAAACAGGA